>NW_017729004.1:71156673-71159510 GCF_001723915.1 Gavialis gangeticus | reverse complement strand
GCAACATGGGGCATTAGGTGGCAGCACTCCATCCCAGCCCCCTCCCCCCCCCAGCCCCCACCATTCTTGACAGGCAATTGACTAGTAAATAAATACAGGAGAGCTTTTTCTTAGCCACTAGTATAAGGACATAAATATTCTCTATCACCACTGGAATGATTTGTTTTTCTGAGAATAGTTCAGCAAAAAATTTGAGGACATAAGCCTTGTTAAGATTGGTTATATCAAGTTTCCCCAATCACAGAAATACTTCAGGTTAAAGAACTAAAATCCCTGCTGGAATTAAACCCCCAAAAAGAACCCTACTTGGTTCAGCAAGACTGAGACATCGTGACACCTGAGAGCATAAACCATTCCAACAGAGTAAAAAAATTCTATACCTCCTTACATTTGTCTGAGTCAAATTTTAAGAAACAAATTTACAAGAAGTGGGACTTAAGCTCCTAAATGTCCTCACCAATTCTGAAACTGGGACTTGGATGATTTTAAAAATTTGAGCCCATCCTTACAGCTACAAAATGAAGATACAAGCAATAATATGCATGGTGCAAGTAAACTCTGAGTGAAGGAAAGCTAACAACTGTACACCCAACAACAAAACTAGAATTTGAGTGCGACAGTCATGTTCATACTATTCACAGCATCACCGAAGAAAACCCAATAGCAACCTGGGATATTTTTACACTTCCTGTTAAATCCAGAGAAAAAGTGCAGTGCTTCTAAAAATTATAGAAATAATGTAGTGAACCAAAAGAAGCACAATAAAAAACAGAATATTCTAACTAGTATATATTTTATATATACACACACACACACTTACATAATACACATTATTAACAGTATAATGTATAACTAATTATGTCAATTAACAATGCAATTAAATTGGTATGGATTTGAAGCTGCTGCAATTAATTTATGTATGCTATATATTGACCTGATTGCTGGGAGGTTTACTGCATGAATTTACGGTTTGTTATATGTAACTTTCTGTGCCTTTCCCCTGTGCCTCAAGCCCATGTGGCTTCACCATTGAAGCTTTCTGGCTTTGCCGTCGCCTTAAGGGAAGAACAAACTTATTAATAGACAGGACATTGGTCAGTATCCCAGGGGGGTCCCACCTGCCACGTCTTTGCTGGAAAATTAATTTTCATGGGAGGAAGATGGTTTGTCCCATCCCTCCTGGTACCTTCCTTCAGTCTTTGCATTTGTCCTTCCTGCTCAGGGCTCTGCCTCCCCTACACCTTGACTAACACCAACCAAAGCTGTTGTTGCTTGCACCGCCCGGATTATTATGACACACTCTTTTGGTATCTTAGATCGTTTAGATTTACTGCAGCAAAACCGAGATGTTATTTCACTCATTTGGTCACAGCCACACTTTGCCTTACTTATGCATCTTGTATGTCAACGCCTGTTGTGTTGCCCGACGTCCCACCCTATACTTGCCCTGTCTTGGTTGTCTCCTAGTACCTGCTCTCCCTGATTCTGTGGAGATCCAGTCTGCACTGTGGATCTCTGTCTCCCACAGCACCTCCTCTGGTAAATTCTGGAGTCATTTCTGGCTTTGTCTCTTCCCTGAAATCCCTTCCTGGGGTAGTCACCACATCCCTGTGCTGGGACCACTTTCAATATCTGGCCCCTCCGGGCTGGTTGAGGACCTCACTTTCGGTCCTACCAGCTGCTTCCCTGCTTTTTATCGCAGCTGCATTGTTCTGGCCCGCGAATCAGCCTTGACATGCTGTTACAAAGCGTGCCCAAGCTGATGCAGGGGCCAATCCCAGGCCCTTCTGATTCAGCAGGTTTTTTTTCTTTTCTTTCTTTACTGCGGCGGGTGGGAATGCCATGGTTTCACTTTCAGTGCTCCGCTTCTGGCACGGCATCCCACCAGATTCTCTCCTCATCGGACGGAAGTTTTTCCCACATTATAATACAGCACTCTCAGGAGAAAAAGGAGGAAAGGAAAGGACACCTAAAAATGAACTACCCCTCATCAACATTTCATAGTAGTGCTACTGGCTCAGAGGACTCTGGTTCAATCTATTCTAGAACTACATGACTTGTTTCGGAGGGAGCTTACAAGCTGTTCAAGGGAACCAGACTGAAATACAGGTCCACCAAGGATGTCAATAGAAATTAGGTCCTACAGGGTACCATCTAGAAATAGTCTTCAGAGAAAGCCAGACGCATCTAAAATATATATACATCTAAATACTTTGTCAAAACATTCTGTTCCTATTGTTAAATCAACTATATTTTGGTTTTAATAGGCTACCCGGTCATTTTATAACATTGCCCCTGCATTCGCAGAGGGAAGAATGACAGATGCCTGAACTCAGTTGGACCTGCTTAGTAAATTGGATTTTGAAGCACAGATAATATAGCTCAAGATTATTTAAAAGTGACTGTGGAATCCTGCCCCAGGAGAGGTAAAGGCAGAAGGCCCAAGGACTGAAAGGGTACACCCACGGGACCAGAAAGGGATCAAAAGTAGAGCTACTCTGTGACCCTAGCATCACCAGTAGCATAATTAGGACTGGACAAGTGGGACACCAGCCAATTTGGAGGGCACATCAGGTTGTTACCCCTGCTACACCACTGCTATCTATACTGCTGCAGCAGCCGCCTGTGTTTGGCAAGTCTGCCAGAGCAGCAACCCCCGTGCAGAATGTAAGTGCTGAGCAACACTCCATATTGCAGGAAATATCATAGTTTAGCTTTAGGCCCAATCTGGTGTTTCAGTGGATTTTACAGTTAAAATAGTATGTGCTTAGTTTTCCAGCTTTAACATTTTTAACTGATTTCACTTCAAGAAAAATGCCAAACTAGCCACTGCTTTG
>NW_017729004.1:71150201-71151673 GCF_001723915.1 Gavialis gangeticus | reverse complement strand
GTGTAGGCATGATCTTGCTTCTTAACTGCGTTCTGAAGACACGTCTGACTTATAAAAACTCTAAGCAGAGTTTTCCAACTTTTGCCACTGCTGGCTGAAGCTTGCAATCCAGCTTCTTAGATTCATAGATGTAGGGTCGGAAGGAACCTAAGTAGATCTTCAAGTCCGACCCCCTGCCCTGGGCAGGAGAGTGTACTGGGCTCATATGACCCCTCTTGTCACAGGTACCAAATCTCTGCCTCTAGGACTGCCAAAGTCACCTGCAGTTAGGGCTGTGTGAAACAGCAACATTTCGTTTCAACAGAACAGTGTTTTGTTTCGAGTTTTGTTTAGCTTTGAAACAGCTGTTCTGTTCCATTTAGTTTTGACGAAACTGTTTCGATGTTTCACCCATAGGCTATAATGGGGAAGCATGAAGTTGCCTATAACTTTGTCACTTCTTGCCTGATTCAGATGAAACTTGCAGGGATGGTAGTCCCTTCAGAGGCCATGAAGCCTGCCATGATTCAAGGAGATAGGTGCAAGGGTTTCTGGGAAACTGCACTCAAGCTCCTGACAAGAAAAACTTGTGACTTATGACTGTGTGTGTTAAGTAAGGCGCAGCTGTTTTTCTGTCCCTCCCCCAGAGCACCAGGATTGGAAGGGACCTCAAGGAAGCATTACAGTCACTGGCCAGCTACACACGTCAATATCAGCAGTCCTTCCTTTCTCTTCCCCCTTCCTCTCCTTAGTTTCTTTTTCTCTGCAAGCAAGACCAGCTTCGAAACTCAAAACATTTTGAAGCTCTCAAAACGTTTTGAGTGCCCTCATTGTTTCAAGGCTTTTTCAAAATCTTTCATTTCATTTTGATTCCACTGTTTCAAGCTTGAAACAGCGTCAAAATGAAACACCCAGCAAAGTTTCACACAGCTCTACCTGCAGTTACCTTTGCCACCAAACCCTCTGCAGGAAAGGTAGGCACAGGCATAAGAACATGCCTGGTTGGGCTGCAGCACAGCACAGCTGCATGCATGTTGCCCAATACCCTAAACCACCCAAAGCTGGGTCAGACCTTCACAGGCCAAAGCCAACCCCTTTGTGGATCTGATTCAGAACACAGGCCATAGGTTGCTGACCCCTGAGCAATTAAAACAAATAAGTTATGGCAATGATCAATGTCTTTAGCCACCTTTTATCAAACATCTGAACTCTCCCAGGTTTGAAAGATAAATAAATTGTAATGTTATAAAAGCCTAAGTCTGTCTGTCTGTCTGTCAGTAATGTTTTATTTGTGCTCTGATTGGCTGACGGAAACAGCCAGAGTGCTCCAAGCAGGGGCGAGTGCTGCAATGATTCTGAAGCTGCACCAAGGACTAGACAGGTGGTGGGAAAGCCAGGGCCAGCAGTGCTGGCCTCAGCTCCCCCATCCCACTCCCTGCAAGAGGCAGAAAAGCAGCAACATGGGGCATTAGGTGGCAGCACTCCATCCCAGC
>NW_017729004.1:71143948-71149772 GCF_001723915.1 Gavialis gangeticus | reverse complement strand
AAGCACAATAAAAAACAGAATATTCTAACTAGTATATATTTTATATATACACACACACACACTTACATAATACACATTATTAACAGTATAATGTATAACTAATTATGTCAATTAACAATGCAATTAAATTGGTATGGATTTGAAGCTGCTGCAATTAATTTATGTATGCTATATATTGACCTGATTGCTGGGAGGTTTACTGCATGAATTTACGGTTTGTTATATGTAACTTTCTGTGCCTTTCCCCTGTGCCTCAAGCCCATGTGGCTTCACCATTGAAGCTTTCTGGCTTTGCCGTCGCCTTAAGGGAAGAACAAACTTATTAATAGACAGGACATTGGTCAGTATCCCAGGGGGGTCCCACCTGCCACGTCTTTGCTGGAAAATTAATTTTCATGGGAGGAAGATGGTTTGTCCCATCCCTCCTGGTACCTTCCTTCAGTCTTTGCATTTGTCCTTCCTGCTCAGGGCTCTGCCTCCCCTACACCTTGACTAACACCAACCAAAGCTGTTGTTGCTTGCACCGCCCGGATTATTATGACACACTCTTTTGGTATCTTAGATCGTTTAGATTTACTGCAGCAAAACCGAGATGTTATTTCACTCATTTGGTCACAGCCACACTTTGCCTTACTTATGCATCTTGTATGTCAACGCCTGTTGTGTTGCCCGACGTCCCACCCTATACTTGCCCTGTCTTGGTTGTCTCCTAGTACCTGCTCTCCCTGATTCTGTGGAGATCCAGTCTGCACTGTGGATCTCTGTCTCCCACAGCACCTCCTCTGGTAAATTCTGGAGTCATTTCTGGCTTTGTCTCTTCCCTGAAATCCCTTCCTGGGGTAGTCACCACATCCCTGTGCTGGGACCACTTTCAATATCTGGCCCCTCCGGGCTGGTTGAGGACCTCACTTTCGGTCCTACCAGCTGCTTCCCTGCTTTTTATCGCAGCTGCATTGTTCTGGCCCGCGAATCAGCCTTGACATGCTGTTACAAAGCGTGCCCAAGCTGATGCAGGGGCCAATCCCAGGCCCTTCTGATTCAGCAGGTTTTTTTTCTTTTCTTTCTTTACTGCGGCGGGTGGGAATGCCATGGTTTCACTTTCAGTGCTCCGCTTCTGGCACGGCATCCCACCAGATTCTCTCCTCATCGGACGGAAGTTTTTCCCACATTATAATACAGCACTCTCAGGAGAAAAAGGAGGAAAGGAAAGGACACCTAAAAATGAACTACCCCTCATCAACATTTCATAGTAGTGCTACTGGCTCAGAGGACTCTGGTTCAATCTATTCTAGAACTACATGACTTGTTTCGGAGGGAGCTTACAAGCTGTTCAAGGGAACCAGACTGAAATACAGGTCCACCAAGGATGTCAATAGAAATTAGGTCCTACAGGGTACCATCTAGAAATAGTCTTCAGAGAAAGCCAGACGCATCTAAAATATATATACATCTAAATACTTTGTCAAAACATTCTGTTCCTATTGTTAAATCAACTATATTTTGGTTTTAATAGGCTACCCGGTCATTTTATAACATTGCCCCTGCATTCGCAGAGGGAAGAATGACAGATGCCTGAACTCAGTTGGACCTGCTTAGTAAATTGGATTTTGAAGCACAGATAATATAGCTCAAGATTATTTAAAAGTGACTGTGGAATCCTGCCCCAGGAGAGGTAAAGGCAGAAGGCCCAAGGACTGAAAGGGTACACCCACGGGACCAGAAAGGGATCAAAAGTAGAGCTACTCTGTGACCCTAGCATCACCAGTAGCATAATTAGGACTGGACAAGTGGGACACCAGCCAATTTGGAGGGCACATCAGGTTGTTACCCCTGCTACACCACTGCTATCTATACTGCTGCAGCAGCCGCCTGTGTTTGGCAAGTCTGCCAGAGCAGCAACCCCCGTGCAGAATGTAAGTGCTGAGCAACACTCCATATTGCAGGAAATATCATAGTTTAGCTTTAGGCCCAATCTGGTGTTTCAGTGGATTTTACAGTTAAAATAGTATGTGCTTAGTTTTCCAGCTTTAACATTTTTAACTGATTTCACTTCAAGAAAAATGCCAAACTAGCCACTGCTTTGTCAGTACTAAAAAGAAATCTCAATCAAATATTTATCTGGCAAATGTGAAAATCTATATTAAGTTTAATGTGGAATATTGAAATTAATGTAGAAATAACACCTTGCAACATTTAACACTCATGTCTAAACACTGCAAAATAGTATCTATATAATTCTGTTAAGTGTATATTACTGTATAACAAAGACATTTTTCTGCAGCTTTTTCTTTGCACTTTGTCCGAAAGCTTGCAAATGAAGACTTTTTTGTTGCAACTATCTAGTTGGTCTAATAAAAGATACCACCTCTGCCATGAGCTTTGATTCCTTTTGCCTCTAGACCAATACAGCTACAACCTGGATATCTTTCTTTTCACCTGCAATTGTTGAATTGGCAAAAGCAGTGCTCATTTAACTTTCCTTAGGAGGTTGACCTCTACGAAACAGCGGAAACAATGATGGAAATATAGTAGACTGGAAAACAAGCAATTATCATTTGCATTTCAATAGTATCTCTAGTCCTTTGACTGACTGAGGAACCCATTACATTAGGGGATACACAAAAAAAAAGTAAAGAGGCAATCCTACTTTTGACCTGAAAGCACAAGGAAAGGGGGAACCCCCCCCCCATGTTGGGTGGTGAAGTATCTGGCAAAGTTCCCAGCAGATCTGTAGCAACGCTATAATTCATGTTTCTTGAATCTCAGTCCAGGGCTCTATCTGCTAAATAATGGCACCTACCTCATTAATTTTAGAAGATCTGATTATGTCAGGTGCTGAACACCACAGCCATCCTCAATACAGGACCACCCTCTAGAAATGCACAAGTTCAGACACTAAATGAACCATTACAGATTAAATGTTATGTTTATACTTTGATATTAGTCACAACCCTCCACATTGGACTAGGTAATTAATTAGAAGGAAGCTGAAATTTTTAATAAACTACACAAAAACAACAGCTCTGTAGTGTAAATTAAAATGAATGTGCAGGAAGAAATCTTTCTTAACTCATCTGTAACAGCTTGTACCTTCCCCTTCTTCAAGTAAACCACTGCCTGTATTCTCTACTCCACCCTTCTCCTCAAGTGACCCTGCTAATCTCATTTGCACAGCCCAGCTCTAGCATGGATAGAAGTGAGTACTTTTCTGTTATTTGAGTGACCTATACCTTCCAACCCCTCTTCTTGGACTGTAATCTTGTCATGGTAGAGAGTCTTGTATGTTCCAATGACCCTCAGAGCTATGTTGTCTGGAGTTTGTACTCCTGGTAGGGTCCTCCTGGTGAAACGGTTTGAGGCAAGGTCCCAGACTAAGCATGGCCCAACCTCCTGAAGACCCCAGCGGCAGAACAGGCATATTTGAGGATCTGCTGGTTCTCTGTGGCTGTGAAGGCTGCAGCAGGATGGAGGCCTCCAGTTGTACTGGACATCCTTGCCACTAGGTTAAGGGCTCCCTCCTGTCAAGTTCATTGGGCTGTCGCTTGCACACCAGCTGCCCCAAGTTAAATGATGTCATGTGTGGGCTTCTGCCAGGGATATTAACATCTCCCACAAACCAAGTCCTGCGCCAATGGATGAGTTGTGCTGGGGACAGGAACAGTGTTCTTTGGGAGTCCCTAGTCATAAAACTGCACAGAGGCAGTAGTTGTATGATGGTAATTTTTCACTTACCAGGACAGAAGTACAATTTGGCAGTTGCAGCTGTGACTGAGCAGTCCTCTTTAGGATCCCATCTGCTTGCCCTGAATGGGGAAGGGGCTAGAAAAGGTGCCCTAAACATAGGCTGTCTCAAGCCCCCCTGGCTGGATTGCCACATCCAGTGGGATCACTACCTGTGGCCAAAACCAACAAAATGAAGTCCTGAAATTCACCACATGGAATGTCTGCATTCTCATGGGACTCCCTGAACACTGACTGTCCTGAAAGAAGAACCACCATAATAGCTAGAAATCCTGCAGGATATGGCATCAATATTGCTGCCCTAAGCAAGATCTGCCGGACTGAAGGCCAGCTGAAAGAAGAACAAAATTGTCAGTCAGCTTTCAGAACTCCCTGTGGGCATTAACAAATGCCTTATGACTCTCCACGTCAAGCTCAATAACCACCAGTATGCTATGGTCATCAGTTCATATGCCCCCCCACTTGATGATGAAGAAGTCCACAAGGAACAGTTCTACTGCATTCTTGACACAGTCCTGACTGCCACGGAAGACAAGCTCATCCTCATCGGTGACTTCAATGCAAGAGCTGGGCAACACTCTGAACTCTGGAGTGCCACCAAAGGGAAAGAGGGGGTGGGGAAAGTCAATTCCAATGGTATCTGCCTCCTCAGCAAGTGTGCACAGCATGATTTGCTCATCATGAATACTATCTTCAGACAGAGTAACAAATGTAAGACCACTTTAGAAGCACCCATGCTCCAATCATTGGCACCTTCTTGACTAATACCAATGTCCATATTACCCAAGTCCCGAGAGGTACAGGTGACTGTTGGATGAAGAACCATTTAGTCAGATCAATCATGGACATGCAGTTTGCCATAAACAACCTAAAGGGATGCAGAAGAGATTTAACATCAAGGCATGCCAAGATCAAGCTAGATACAAGGCTCTTCAGCAACACTTCACTGAGAGGCTCTTTGACCTATCTGATGACATCAAGGACATCTAGGCACACTGAAAGGAACTTAGGAACATTATTTGCAAGGCATGTGCTGAATCAACTGGATACTCCACTTACCATCACCGATATTTTGCTGTTATTTTGATTCTCTTCTGTGACCGCCTTCCTCCCAGAATTAGGGTTGAGTATCAAATAGACAATCAACTTTTCAACCAACAGCACCTCCACAGCAAAACAAAAGTTTTCAAGACTGGCATCACTGACCTTCAGTATGCTGACGACTGTGTTATCCTTGAGCATACTAAGACTGATCTGCAGTCCACCCCTGACCTTTTTTCAGGTGCCTATCATAGCCTGGGACTCTCTCTTAATATTGGGAAGATGAAGGTGCTCCATCAGCCTGCCCCAGCACAAGCTGCCACCCTCCCACTACAAATTCTCATTGGTGGAAAACATTGAGCTTTTCTCATACCTTGGTGGCCACCTCTCCAAGGTAGTCAGTCTTGATGTAGAAATCCAACATAGGATTCACTGTGCACTTCACCATGTCTTTGCTGACCAAGATCTGCACGTGGAAACTAAGATCCTTGTCTATAATGCAGAGCATGGGGATAACCACCTCTATGGGTGTGAGACATGGGTGACATATCAAAGCCATCTTGACTCCATCAGCGTCACCTCAGGAAGATCCCTCGCATTAGATGGGAAGACCACTGCACCAATGCCTGCATCCTCTCTGCAGCTAACAAAATCAGCATCGAGGCAAAGATCATGAAACTCTGCTGGGTTAGCCACTCTGTGCAGACAACTGACACTTGTCTCCCAAAGCAAGTCCACTTCTCTCAACTCAGTCATGGTAAGAGGACCTGCGGAGGACAGAGGAAGCGCTACAAGGACACCCTAAAAAGGGTGGCATCAACCTTACAAACTGGGAAGTGCTGGCTGGTAACAGGTCTCAATGGCACTGCACCATACATCAAGCTACAGTCCACTTCAGAGAGAACTTTTTGCTCAGGAAGCCAAGAAACGGCAGAGGAAGGAAAGTGCACAACATCCTGGCCAACAGCTGTGCTCCCCCACCACTGGCACTATGTCTCATATCTGTGGAAAAACCTGCAGAGCATGTATTGGACTCTTCAGC
>NW_017729004.1:71135134-71138948 GCF_001723915.1 Gavialis gangeticus | reverse complement strand
AAAAATACAAACTAAACTGGAACAAATTCCAACATTGTCACTGAAATAAAGATAAATGGAAAGTTCATGAACTAAACAGGCAACTTCACTCAACACCTGCATGATATTATTTGTATTTCCAACTCTCTATCTCTTGAGCCATATCTTTGAGTCAAAACCTGCATTCCTTGATCAGATGGCCAGAAAAGCCTATAAGCAGCTGTAAAAAAAAAAAAAATCACCAATGATTCCTCCCTCCTGCCCCACCCCCAGCAGACATCTTCCTCATATCAGAGGATAGCCAAAGACATTCCAATGACTGTGTATAAAATAACTAAGGGTTCAAATAGCTTATGCATTCCATTAACAGTAGGATATAAATGTCATTAGATTGCACACACAGAGCAATTTTATTTTCATGTTTTATTCATTAATTGCTTCAATATCTCACTGACTCGTTATAAAACAATATCAAGCTGTTTTTTCCTTCCTTCTGAAGCATGGAAGACTTTAACCTCAATGGAACTGGTAAGCTTCTTGCTCAAGAAACCTTATGAATAGATCAAGTATTTCACACAGTAAAGGACAGCTCTGCGGTGGCTCCCTCCAGTTTGGCTCCCTGGTCTGGAAACTGAGGTGTGGCAAAAATAAGAACTACTACAGCATCAAATACGCTGACTTTGTATATATCATCTCATCCCCCGCCCAACCTCCCATCAACAACTCAGCTAGCCTGTACTGACCAAATGCAAAGCTCTTAGGGTCTTTTGGAATAGTGGCTTGGTGTTTTGGGATATTTTGGCTATTTTTGTTGAGAGAGGTTTTGCAGTTCTTATTCTATATATAATGCTTTGAAGACCAGCCACACACTTGCTATAAAACTTCAAGAAAATGCTAGGAGTTCCTAGTAATAACCCTAACACCAAATGAAAACTAACTTGTATTGAAATATCATCATTAACATTTCTAAATGTGTTATTAGGAACTGAGAACCCACTGCATTGGGCACTGAACAAATATGCAGTTCCTGTCCCAAAGAGCTTCTAAATCTATTTTTTCTTTTCTCACACTTCTCTATTTTTCTTGGCATCAATTTCTTGGTATAAAACCAATTCATTTTTAAAAGACGGAAGATGAGTGAAATGTAAGTGGTTAAAATTGGCATTTTATATTTAACTTCAATTATGCTTACAAACGTGCACAGTATTAAAACTTTGGCTCTGAACAAATAAGAAGGTAGATGGTTAGGCCTATCTGAATTCCCAAAAGAACTAAATTCTGAAAGGATTTCCTTTAGCTGAATTCTGCAGGAAAGACAATCATAATACATTATTATGCTGTGTGGAAGTTTAGAAGTTGGGTTCTACTGTATGTTACCCCAGGGTAAATCTGGTTTAAAATGGACAATTTGGCTATAATGACCTTCATGGCCAGTAGTCCATTTTCACAGTAATTAGACACTAAAAGGCAACTGTGCCTCAGAGTGTGCTTATTTAATCTTCCTGGGGACAGAAAGACCTTTATTTTTAATTGTGTTAGAAGGAAAGGGGGTTGGGACTAATATCACAGTAAACTAAAATTTTCAAAATTGCCTAACACAGGCACAACCTCATGAGACCTTTAGGCTAGGAACAGAAATTACATATAAAAACTGGTATAAGTGATTGGAAACTGTTTTAAATCTGTAATAACAGAAGTTCAGTGTACAGAACCACTTTCAAAATGGCCCAAACCAGTTTAAGCTAAACCTGGATGGATGTAGCATCAGACTTAATTGTTTTAGGTTAAATTGGTTCATTGAACTTTTGTCCCATTGAACTTTTGTCCCAGATCCATTCCAGATTCAAATTAAATCACAGACATCCAGTATCCCAGGGTGCTCTGCACCTAACCTCACAAATCCCACTCACAGGGTAGGCAGGCTAGCCTTGGTCCAAGCTGTCTGCTCCAGCCAAGCAGGGAGACATGCTCTACCACCCACCCCCCAGCTTCTGGCCTGGGCCACAGCAGGCATGTGGCTGCATTTCCAGAATCAAAAGTGAATGTCTGTTCACTTGCTTATCAGATTAATCTATACAATTTAGACTAACCTGAGAAGATGTAATTGATTCAGCTTCAAGCTTTTTGATTGTACTTAGCCTTACTGAGCTGTTGACTAATTAGCTGTGCAGTAAACATCTTCAGTGCAGGGGGGAGCCCCTCTGCAGTATGTTGAGCTGGGGTGAGCAGCGGCTGGCTGGCAGGCTGACTCCCAGGGCCCTCTGCCAGCTGGGGTTGCTCCACCCAGGCTCCACATGCTGCACATAAATAAACTGCAGAGCTTATTGCTCTGGAGTTAATTGCTCCCTGGCACATGTTCAACCAGCATATGCAGGAGCCATTAACTCCAGAACAATAAGTTCCACAGTTTATTCTTGCACTGTATTTGCATGTGTAGACATGCCCAGGATGTAGCCATCTAATTTCCATAAAAATTAAAGGGTTCTATATGCCAAATTTCATAGAAGTTTAATAAACTTTCATCCTACAATTTTTACATATTAGATTGAACCCATGGGTAACCGTTTTGCAGCCTGATATAAAATTCTGGATTCTGTCTTCATTTACACTGACATACGTACACAAGAGATAAATCTATTGACATCAATGGCATTGTACCAGTGGATAATTAACAATACCATTAAAATTGGCAAAAAAAAAAAACCAAAACATGCATGCATGCAAAAACCACTGCTTGGACTTTATGCATATGGTAATCCCAGATTTTAAAAATTTGTGCAAAGGTGTTTTAAATATCCAAACCTATACACTCATGACTCTGTGTATGCAGCTGCCTCCAGTTGCCTTTGGGATGTTTAACTCCTTTTGAAATCAGCTGTGAATAATAAGATAATTCACAACTCTGATCTGACCTTTGACATCTTTCAGTAGGGCTCATAGGCTTTAATGTATATACATGGAGCTATCCGATGAAAGAATCCATCCCTGAAACACCTTCTGTTTTATATATCTAGACCAAAATGTTGGGTAATTACATAGTGTTCTCTTTCACAAAGTGAAACTGTATAAAACTTATGGCAGACACCACAGAGACTGTCACCTTAAAAATATCTGGAAGACAGAACCATTTGACACTTTATAATGAATTCTCTTGAACTAAGTATCTTAAAATTAACCAATTTACACAGCAAATAGGGCTTCACCACAGTGAGGATAAGTTTCCCCAAAGTTCTTAAAAATTTAATTTATTTTTCACTTGTTTACTGTTTATTTTTTCCCCATCCGCTTCAATCAAAAGGCTTTTAGATTCACAGTGCTACAATATTTGCACTGCAAACATGCAGGGGATACAGGTATGTAGTCTCACCATTGATTACTTTTTTTAAAACTTCTGGAAGCACTTGCATTGGCCTGACCTGCTATTTCTGTTTGTAAAACCTTAATTATTGACCAAATTTTATGTGTAAGTAGCAGGGGAGGGAAAGAATTCTTGACATAAATCTGACCCCCTCTACAAGCACAGAATGCTCCTTAAGGCTAGGGACAGAAGATACACACAAACCGGTTTAAGTGATCAGAAACTGATTTAAACCTGTAACAGAACAGAAGCTCAGTGCACATAAACCAGTTTCAAAATGGCTGAAACTGGTTTAAGCTAAACCTGGTTGAACGTAGTATCAGACTTAACTGATTTGGGTCAAACCAATTTATGAAACTTCTCTCCCAGACCCCTTCCTAGTTTCATAGTAGTTTCATAGTTTCTAGGGTCGGAAGGGACCCGAGTAGATCATCTAGTCCGACCCCCTGCCATGGCAGGAAAGAGTACTGGGGTCAA
>NW_017729004.1:71130394-71134927 GCF_001723915.1 Gavialis gangeticus | reverse complement strand
TAACCTGTCTAGGTCTGATTGCAGCGTATTCCTCCCTTCTAGCATGCCCACATCCCCCCACATCTTAGTGTCATCAGCAAATTTGAACAGGGTGCTTTTTACCCCCTTGTCCAAGTCACTGATGATGTTGAACAGTGCGGGCCCAAGCACCAAGCCCTGGTTCAAGTTAAATCAGTCCCCCAGCATGCTTTGCAGCCCTGGGCGGGACTATACTGTCTGTTCCAGAGAGCAGTGCTGAGCCTGCCCCTCTGTTCCCAAGATGGAGCAGTGAGGGCTGGCTGACAAGGGGGAGGGGTGGGTGTGGGGGGGATTCAGCCTAGTCTGCAGGGGGAAGGGAAGAGGGAGGGGGAGGGGCTGCCCCTCCCCAGCAAACTCCAGCTGGAGTCTGGGGCCAGGGAGGGAGTGTTAAACACCCCTTCCCCCACTCAAACTTACTGCTGGCTGCGACTGTGGACAACAAATCCCAGAGGCAACTGGAAGCAGGAAGAGAAGGTGATGAGCAACCTTGCAAAGTCCTGCTTCTGTGATTTTGGACTGCAAATCCCAGAGACCTCAGGTGCGGCAGGAAGAGGGAGCAAACATACAGCCCATGATGGCTACTTGCCAAACAGCCGTGCTCTACCACTCCTCAGCTTATAGCCAAAGCCACTGTGGGCATGGACCTGCATTTCCTGAATCAAAGGTAAATGTCTGTTCACTTCTGTTTCAATTTAATCTCTGCATTTTAGACTAACCTGCAAAGACTAAATCAATTCAGCCTTGGGCTTTTTGACTGTCTATACTTAGGCTGAAAGGTAAAAGCAAAACAAAAATAGTTCTATTAGCCAAGGTGGAAGTGGTGGAGGGAAAAATAATCCAAAAGACTTGCAAAGGTATACCCTGCTGATATGCTTCTTTGGGCCCCTACCCACTAAAGTACAGAGAAAGATTTCAAAAGTATACTGATTATGGGCAGATGAGGCTTTGCCACACCGGCCAGGTACAGACATTTCAAACAGGTATAAGTGATTAGAAACTGATCTAAACTCATAACCATACGTAAGTTCAGGGCACACAAACTGATTTAATAATGGAGGAGCCTGGTCTAAGATAGACATGGAACCATGTGGTATCAGACTTAATCAGTTTAGGTTAGACCAGTCTATTGAACTCCTGTACCAGATCTTCTCCCAGCACAAGTTAGGTCACAGTCCACTGGTATCCCAGCCTGCTTTGCAGGCTTTTCTGCTAAACACCCTTTTACCCGCCTTGCAGGGTGGCATGCTAGCCTCAGCCCACACATGGCTGCTCCCAGGCACTCAAAAAGCCCTGCTTCCTGCCTATGGCTGTCACAGCAGCAGGGCAGGAGGGAGAGTCCCTGAGGCATGCCCCCCCAGCTGTGCTGGCTTGGGTCTGCGGCAACTGTCAGAGGGCTAAGAAGGGGTGAAGGATTGGGACAGAGGCTGCACCCAATGTAGCAGTGACAAAAACACCAGTGACACGGGACCATCCGGTCTGGTAGGCAGATCTTCTTCATGCTGCTGATGTTCCCCTGAGATGCCAGGCAGGGCCTGGCTCCAGGCAGTTCCTGGGCTGGCAGAGGCACTGGAACAGGGACAGGAATGGCTGGGAAGTACAGCAGGCTGCTGGTGTGCAGGGCCAGCCAGGGCTCTCACTGACACACACATCCAGGGGCAGGCTCTAAGTGGGGGCAAAGCAATGGGACCCAGCTCCAAAGATGCTGAGCTGTTCAATGTGGACAGCACTCTGCCGCCACCTGGTCCCAGGTCACTGGTGTCTTGGTGTCACTGGTGTCTTGGGTGTAGCCCCTGTCCTGTCCCACCCCATCCCACTCCCCAACCCCCCTCACAGCTGCCCCAGACCCAAGCTAGTGCACCTGCGGGGGCCACATGGCGGGGGCCTCCACCGCTCAGCCCAGCTGGCCAGCCCCCAGCCCTGCCCCCCCTGCCAGTGACCAGCTGTCAGCAGTGGCAGGGAGTGTTGGAGGTGGGGTAGCAGAGGCAGCTGCTAGGAGGCATGCAGGAGCACCTCCACCCTGCAGGTCTCAGCCACTGTAGGTAGTATTTATGCCTCCTCTCCCCCACAGGGGTGAATATCTGCCTAGCCCTGGGGACTTGAAGTGTGAAACTTAGGCAGCTTCCACCTCAGGCTGTCCTTAGCCTCTCTCAATCACTATGCAATGCTTATTAATCACCACTGCCATCTTTTTCATTCCCAACATATATGAACTCTGCTTAGCCTCCAGAAGTTTTTTGTCATCCTGAAAGCTGATATTCAAACATGGAAGCAGCTCTGCTGATGCTTTGCAACCTACAGAGAAAAGAATCCAACCCCAGAACACCCACAAAAATCTTCTGAATAAATCCAGCTTATCCTGACTGTGCACAGAGGCACTTAGATGTGATTTTAGGCAGAACTAGCTGAAAGTATTTGTGACAGCAACAGAAATGTACAGTCACTTTGTTACAAGGAGGCAAGACAGCCCACAGCTTTCAGATGGCCTCCATATGAAAATGTTTATCTAAAGTTGATAGACAGATTGCAACAGTGAGTTATACCAAGGACTATCTTTTAACTGCCTTCCAGAAAGCTCTATTTAGGTGGTTCCTCCACATCCAAGGAACTGGTATAACTAGAAAATTACTGAACAATGTGCCCCATTTAATTTACACAGGCACCTCTGGACAAGAGAAAGGGCAACTCAAAAACCCAGCTAAGCCTCTATGCCTACATAGTAAAATAATTAACTTTTCAACTAATTAATATCCTACCTATAAAGTCAGTGTTGTTCTTCTAAGACGGGGAGGGCAATTGTTTTGGGCAGAGGGCCGCTTACTGAGTTTTGGCAAGCCAACGAGGGCCACATGACAGGCAGCCAGGGGCAGATAAATATTAATTTTCTAAATTTTGTGGGGTCCCTGCGGACCAGATAGAGTGGTCTGGTGGCCCAGATCTGGCCTGTGGGTCATATTTTGCCCACCTCTGCTCTAAGGAGAGTATTTGAACACCTTCACACAAGGGGGGGGGAGGGGGGGGAATAAGGTGGCTTTGTGACAGCTTTGCACCTTCTTGGCCCTGAGCTACTCTGAGAATCATATTACAACATCCACCCCTGGGAGTTCTGAGCCACGCTCCAGACTGAAATCTCTTAACTGCTGCACGCTCCAGACATTCCCTTCCCACCCCTTGCTCCCGCACTGTGAGAAAGTTCTTGGAAAGCAGCTTTGCTGCACATTTCAACACCACCTGCCTCAGGAAGATCCTCACCCTATCTGCTGAACATCTCTACCATTCTGTTTTCTCTAGTGTGAAGAAACCAGAGCCAGGGGAGAGAGAGAGGGAAGGTCTCTTATCCAATCTGACCTTGTTGAAATCAAATGGCCAAAAAAAATTAATAAATAAATAAAAAATCCCAGCAAGTGAAATGCAACCACTTTGAAGTCAAACTCTCAATATCAGTATTACGCTGTTTAAAGTGATATCATGAGTATGACATTAAACATAATGTAATCTGTCTCCATATTAACTTAAGCATTGCTGACATGAGCTCTGTTACAGATATCTTACCTTCCTCTGTAGAATTAGTTATTGGAAACTGTATTAATACTATGTAAAGCAAAAGCTGCGTTATCCGGCACTTTATCAGCTGGAAAGCTCCACTAACCAGTATCCAAGCGACGCAGCAAAAGTGAAACCAGAAGTCTCACTTCCAGTTTCCCCGCCGCAAGCCGAGTTATTCTTCATCACTTCTTTGGCCCACAACCTGGGGCAAAGCAGCCCGTGTGGGGTCCCCCTCCCTGTCCCCTGGAACACTGATGCCGGGGAGTGCACCATACAGTGCACATTTGATTAACCAGCATATTTGATTAACTGGCATCCCCCATCCCCGCGGGATACCAGATAACAGAGTTTTACCGTATTACCCAAAAAAGAGAAGCCATGGTACATCAGTTTACTGAAGTGCCTCTGGAATAAATCTTCCTATATCTCTGGGACAGATACACTACTGCTGTTGTTTTAGTTTAATATTCATCTATCTCCAATGAATATATGGGGACATAGGCAACACGCAGAGGGGGGCACGTGCCCCCCTGAGATTGGCTGCTGCCAACACAGCCGCTGGCATCTGCGAGCGGTCTTCACTTCCCCCCCACTGACTCAGACAGTCCCCACTTCCCCCCCTGCCGATGCGGACAGTCCCCGCTGCTGCCAACAAATGGTGTCCCCCCAGTCTCAGGAGGCACCAGTCATTGATGTATGGGGAGCTGCACCAGTGCAAAACCAAGTAATGTAGTGATGAATCAGACTAGCAGTTCCTGTTTAAAGCCTCCTGGTCATAATGTTCTTAAATTGGAAAACAGTTATTAAGAATGTGTTTGAATCATTGTGTTCCATATGATTAAAGCATATGCAAATTTAGGACCAGTCTCTTATCTGTTGGCCCTGCTCTTAGGCTGATGGAGAGGGTAGGGGGAGAGGGAAAGGAAAGATTTAATCAACACTTTTGTGATGGAATTGGGGGGGGGGGGGGGG
>NW_017729004.1:71128382-71130149 GCF_001723915.1 Gavialis gangeticus | reverse complement strand
TCCATCAGATCCAGATGCTCTGCAACAGATTCATTTTTTTTTTAATCTGGATTTATTAAAAATAACTTGTTTTTCTCCTTAATATTACTTGCATTCAATCTCTTACCAAAGGCTAACGTGTTTTCAAGTTTGAATTAACGTTTCTGAAATCTATATTCTACTTTTCCTTGTAACTTCATTGTCAGATGGTGCTGTGTGTTCTGAGCAAATCACCCACCATAAACTGAGAATGCACACATGTAACAGACCCTGCTGACAGGATAGATTATATTAGACCATCCATCTGTTGCCTAAAAGGAAGCCTAAGATATATCACTAAAAAGTTTCAAGGATACAGCAATTAGTTGTACTTTAGTCAAGTATAATACTGGGTCCATACTGCTAAATTGTTCCATAGCCATCTCCCTCCCTTGTTGAACCCTGCCCCTTATGCCTGTTGGGTCCCCTGCTGGATACTTTTATCCAGTCCTCAGGCCTCGCTTCTGCGTGGATACCCACATAGTAATAGCCAACCAATAGTGGTTTGGCTGCGCTTCAGTTCAGGGTGGCTAATTTTAGTCCTTTCAAGCAGGAGTAGCCAACTTGTGGCGCACATGCCACAAGTGGCATAAACAGCCTCTGTGTGTGGCACATAGCAGACCACGGAAGGGACAGCAGCACAGTGGCACATAGGAAAGGGAGTAAAAAACAGAATAGCCAATCAGGCAATGGAAGGGGATTGGTATTGTACTTGGAGGTGTGGGGCAAATTTGTTGGACACATACCAAAAAGTTTGGCCTCCACTAAATTAAAGTGTTATCCATACTCAGTTGAAACCATTAATAACCTTCAAATTACACATTGAACCTGCCTTGCTTGCGGACTTCCTTTTGTTAACATCATCCTTCTTCCCTGTTGTCTCCTCTGTTGCATCATTACTTGTCGCATCTTGCCTCAAGGGACTATCACTTACTGTCTGCTTGCAGCAGCAATACTCCTGACTAGTTAAAGAGTTGTATGGGCAACGTTAGCACTCACAATATGGTCTTGAAGGAGTTTATGACCGTTCGACCTCATCATCCCTTGGGGCATTCTGGTGAACAAATGTTCCCCCAGATCCTGGTGGTCACCCCTGATAAACTTATAGGTGGCCATCAGATCACCCCTGAGCCTGCACTTTTCCAGGCTAAAGAGACTCATAGCTCTCAGCCTGTCATCGTAAGGTCTGTTTTCCTGACCTCTGATCATGCGCGTGGCTCTCCTCTGCACTCTCTCAAGTTTCTTCACATCTTTTTGAATTGTGGAGCCCAAAACTGGACGCAGTACTCCAGCTGCGGCCTCACCAAGGCTGAGTACAAGGAGAGAATGACGTTCCGGTATTTGCTTGAGAAGCATCTATGGATGCAAGCCAGCATTTTGGTCACTTTACTAGCCACAGCATCGCATTGCGGGCTCATGTTCATTTTGTGGTCAATGATGACCCCCAAGTCTCTTTCTTCCGTAGTACTAGCCATCATAGCATTGCCGAGCCTATAAGGATGCTGCAGGTTTTTCTTCCCAAGGTGGAGAACCTTGTATTTTTCAGTGTTAAACACCATCAGGTTCTCATCCGACCATTTGCTTAGCCTGTCCAGGTCAGCCTGGATCACCCCCCTGTCTTCTGGTGTTGATGCTTTGCCCCAGAGTTTGGTGTTATTGGTGAACTTGGCCAGTCTGCTTCTGACTCCAATGTCCACATCATTAATGAAGATGTTGAACAATATGTGTCCAAGGACAGAGCCTTGGGGG
>NW_017729004.1:71126239-71128260 GCF_001723915.1 Gavialis gangeticus | reverse complement strand
ATGGTGGACCCAAGGCCACAATTGGCCAGTTTCGTCAAGAGGTGATCATGGGATACTAGATCGAAGGCTTTTTTGAAGTCAAGATATACGACATCAATCTCTTCTCCCTTGTCCAGGTGATAGGTCACCTGGTCATAAAAGGAAATGAGATTGGACAAGCAAGACCTACCTGCAACAAACCCATGCTGGCTATCCCTCACGATGTTGGCATCAGCCAGTCCATTAAGGATGGCCTCTTCAATAAACTTTTCTAAGATCCTCCCCAGGACAGAAGCCAGGCTGATGGGCCTATAGTTAGCTGGATCCACTTTCCTCCCTTTCTTGAAGATAAGCACCACATTGGTATAGTGCCTGAAGACTGGAAGAAGGCCAGAGTGCTAGGAGCTCTCAAAGATCCGTGCCAGAGGCTTGGCTATGATGTTTGCCGGCCCCTTGAGTATCCTGGGGTGTAGATTGTCAGGGTCGGCTGACTTGAAGGTATCCAGCCTCTCAAGGTGTTCCTTCACAAAGTCAGCATTAATGGAGGGCAGGGGATCTCCCTCACCCAGACCTCCCACGGTTGGCATGGGCGTCCCATGAGACTAATGAAAGACCGACACAAAGTACCCATTTAATAGGCTGGCTTTTTCCTGGGCATCAGCTGTCAGTTGTCCCCTCTGGTTCAGCAGGGGTCCAATGTTGCCCTTGCTTTTCCTCCAGCTCCCCACATATCTGAAAAGGGACTTTTTATTGACCTGATGCTTGAAGCTAGCTGGAGTTCAGTTACAGCCTTGGCTTCCCTGGTTTGCTCCCTGCAGGACCGGACCAGTGCAGAATATTCCTCCTTGGAGACGGATCCCATCCTCCATCCTTTGTAGCCCTTTCTTTTTAGCCTTAGGAGGTCTGCTAGGCCCCTGGAGAGCCAGGGGGGCTGCTGTGCCCTCTTGCTGCCTTTCCTCCAAAAGATGCAAATCAACAGCAGAATATTCACAGACTAAGAAGATGATGCTTTTCTGTTTCAAACCAATAAGTATAGCTATTATTTTAGGACATATATAATTATTTATTATTTGTTCTAATGTTATTAGTAGTATCTTATTTAGTTACATATTCATAATTAGAGGGATTCCAAAATCATTTTGTCTGGAGGATATTGCTCAGTTTGATAGCTCTAGCAAAACTCCCATCATCTTCAATGACAAAGGAATCTCTCATCTTAAATTACATAACTCTAAAGAATAGCATACTTCAGAAACAGCAGCAAGAAAGTCTACCCAGAGAAAGTTTCTTCCTAACCCTCATCAGTTTATAGCTGGCTTACACCCTAATGGCTAAGAATTTATAGCCTTTCCTAGCGATCGTTTTGTCTTAGTTAATGTAATGCTGGGTATCCTTTTATGAGCATAGAAATCCAATCCATTTTGTATTCTGCTAAGCTTTTAGCTTCACTGATACCCTGTAGAAATGAGCACCACAGATTAATTATATGTTGCAGGAAAAAAGTATTTCCATTTATTAATGGCACAGGAGTGAGTCATCCAAGTTTTACTGTGTCCTTTCTGTAAATGTACCTCTACAATGTACCAACTTTAAACTAAACATTCAAACCATTTTTATCACTTATCTCTAAACCATTTTCTACAACATTGCATTTCTTTTATGACAATTTGAATTGAACACATTATACTATGTGTGGACAAGCCACACATTTAAACAGCAGTGAAGTTCTCTGTATGGTTTTCTATCTAAGCAGTTAATCACAACATGTCCTAGCATTTGAGGTTTTTTTGTATATTGAACTAAAGAGATGCACCAATATATAGATCCATATAAGATCGGCACTGATAAAAGGAAAATTGACATCATTATCAATCACCTTTTTTTGGCCGGTGTAGCCAATAATGTCACCGGTAAATTCCGCGTGCATGTGTACAGCCGCAGCATGCTATGCACGCAGCCAGGAATGCAGCTGAGCAGCTTGGAGAGCAGCTCCTTGCCAGTAAGTCTATAGAGAGGAAGGGGCATGAGGGGGTGGGGGGGGG
>NW_017729004.1:71120499-71121239 GCF_001723915.1 Gavialis gangeticus | reverse complement strand
GGGGGGGGGGGGGGGGGGCAGATCGAGGCCCCCACAGTAAGGAAGCAAGTGAGGTTAGGGCAGAGGGAAGGGGCAGACACTGCCCAGCCATGGTGAGGCAGGGTGCGGGTTGGAGCCACAGGCAGCTTGTCATACGCCTGGAGGCAGCCTGTGCCCCACGGATTTGTGCGCAGGGCGAGGACAAGCTGTCTGCTGCGGGGCCAGAGGCTGTATCAGCCTCTTCTTGGCGGTGGGGGGGGCTGGGCCGCCCACCCTCCCCACCCTGCGTATCCCAGACAAGCCACCCACAGCTCCACCCCACCCTGCCCCATCTGGGCAGCACCTACCCCTTTTCCACTCCTTTCCTCACCGTGAGAGCCTTGCCCTTCCCATGCACAGACTTATCAGCCAGATGCTGGTCTCCAAGCACGGTCTCACGGTCAGGGCAGCTAGGATCTGGAACCAACTTCCAAGAGAAGTGGTGCAGGCTCCTACCCCAGGGGTTTTTAAGAGGAGGTTAGATGAACACCTTGCTGGGGTCGTTTGACCCCAGTACTCTTTCCTGCCATGGCAGGGGGTCAGACTAGATGATCTGCTCAGGTCCCTTCCAACCCTAGAAACTATGAAACTATAAAGCTGCCAGGCTGCATATCAGCCAATATGGCTTGTCAGAGACAACCCTAGCAGGGTGCAGGGCCCGGATGCAAGGAAGTTGGCAGCAGTGGCAGGGGAGAGGGGGTGGCAAGCCACTCTGTGGCTGG
>NW_017729004.1:71112498-71120330 GCF_001723915.1 Gavialis gangeticus | reverse complement strand
GGGCAAAAAAAAAAAAAAAGTCTTTTATCAGTGCACCCACATTGAACAAGGCTTTCCACTGAATTATCTGCACTGTCCTTCTGGACCTTTTCATAAGGGTTAATTTAGAAACTGAGAGTTCGAATAAACAGTTTCAGTTAACCCAGAGCCATTCAACTGGCAGTCCATGATGGGTTTATGTGCAGTCCCCAAACTTTTATCTGTCCATTACCCCCATTATCTCTCCAGTTACTGCTGTAGCCAGGATAGGTTCTCCCTGCTCTGTAAGCTTTCACTTCCTGCTCCCACCCCAGGGGCTGGAGTAATGTAGTCCGTAACACTAGGGATACCAGTGGCTGAGTCCAGCAGTGTGTAGGAGGGTGCAGTCTGGGGATCTGCAGAAGTTGGACAGCCTCAAGTTAAATCCATTCAATTACATTTCCTACATTTGTCAACAGCAAATTTCATATCCTAAAATGCTGCATCTTGTTTGCTCAGTTTTGTCTGATTAATGTAACTAATTATATCATCTGGAAATTTTTCTTTCATTAACAAACAAAAAATACCAAACAACACATATCCTGGTATTGCACAAATGAGCATCTCAGCATAAGCTTTGTCAAATGAATTGTTCACTGTTCATCCCTACTCTGTTTTCTGTATCAGCATGTTGAGATGCAGAGTCTAGTAAAGCAGTCCCCAACCTTTGCTGGCTGATGGGCGATAACAGCAAATAAATAAATAATAGGTTTGGGAGACCATCATACTTTATTCGGGCTTTCACCATCAGCTCTAATTTCCTGTTCTTGCAAGCAATACTGAAGGGTTTTGTGGGCAACATGATCCCCAAAAGCCATGGGTTCAGGACCACTGCTCTAAGGGTTATTAATCACCCTGAATCAACCCTGAAAACCCAGAATCTATTCCCTGCTCTAAAGACTTCCTATGTCAGCTTGATCCTGACACTTAACTCATGGTACTTCAGTTCCCCATATGTAGATTGGGTATAACTGCATCACCTCTGTAAAATCAGTTTGTGCTATGTGAATGTGTTGATGAACACATTAAAAATTCAGAGGCTCTCACATGCTATAGTAGTAAGTGGGGAGACACATACATACCTAAGGTCAGGTACTGAATTACTTAAAATGCTTATTTCATCAATGTTTAAAAGTTTGCTTTCGTAGAATACACAATATAAAATGTCAATTCTGTGGGAGTTTTTTAAAATCTATTTTAGGAGGGAAGAAGGATTATACAAAATATACTCTTTAACTTAGCTTCTATTGGCAGACCACTCCACAAATCCTCTTTAAACAATGAAGAATAGCTATCTGGCTTTCCTCCAAATATTACACAATAGATTACACTCTCACATAAGCCTCCACCCACCTTAGAGTATACATATACATGGAGACCAAACAACACGGTTTCCATGTTTTATAATGCGGCAAGGTTACTGCAGTTCTTGGAACATCTCCTTTTCATATGGCCTTTGTTATTGTAACATAACATTCTCTTAGGCTAAAAGCTAATCATTAAAAAAAAATAAGATCCTTCCATTCATAGTTTCATAGTAGGTAGGGCTGGAAGGGACCTGAGCAGATCATCAAATCCTACCGCCTGCCATGGGCTGTCTTCTCATGCTGTCTTGTCAGGCTGTGTACAGACATTCAGGGCAGTTAGATCACATTAAAAATATATCCCCCTCATCTAAGGCACGTTGGAATGGGAAGCTAAGACGGGAATGTTGAGGGGGATTGGGAGGGAGGCAAGCAGGCTCTGGGGGGAAAAATTGGGGGTGAAGGTGGGGTCCATGGGGAGAGTTTGGCAGAATCAGGGGAGCTCACAGAATCTGCCAGAATCTGTCCTCTCCCCCGCCCCCAGGACCAGGGGGCTAATGGAAACCTCCACCCTCAAACAAAAAATCCCCCCCAGTGAACCTACTCCCCATCCCTCCTGCCCACTCCCCACACCCTGACTTACTTCCTCAGCTACCAGCACTGGCAAACCAGCATGAAGAGTGGCAGGCAAGATGAGGGGTTTAGTGGGCTAAAAATAACCAGGTGCCAGGGAGGGATTAGGAAAAGTGCACCCCTGGTGCTGAGGCCAGCAGCTGGGCTTTCCCAGCTCTGGTGCTATGCTGGGAACCATACAAAAGTTCAGTCAGATCGGTCTCATTGGATCTGAGCCAAGTTAGACTACCTCAGAGGCACAAGTTAACTTAGAGTAAGTCAGCCATTTTTAGACTTAACTAACAGTCCTGGACTTCTGTACAGTTTGCACATAGATCTACCTAAGTATTGTAACATCCACACCTGAGCGAACTAAGTTAGATCAGGTGGCTATTTTTAATGCTATCTAACCCCTGCCCACACACCTTCCCAAATGTCCGTACACAGCCTCAAAGATTATTTATACTATATCTCTCTCTGTATTGCAAGGATAAAAAGCCTGGCTGTTTCAGTTTCAGCATGTAATGTCTAGCTTCTAATTTAAGTGCATACCCTGGTTTCTTAATCCATTCTGGTTATATCAACGGGGGAAAAAAAAGGATACCTGAAAGATTAAAAGTGTTAATTGTACCTACAGCATGCTGTCAGGTTCTATACATCTTTTTTGGAATCATAAAAAACTAAAAACATTCCTTTTAAACCAGAGTCCTTTCAATCATGGCTCATGTATTGAGGAGGGACGTGGAATGAAAAAGGATTCAGATTCTCTTCAACTACAAAGAAAACTGCTTTCAAATATAAATGAATCAAATGCCAGTCTGTCATTTCACATTTATATACTGCCTATTTAGTGCAACTTGTTCGTCTGTGACATGCAACCCCATATTTACAGTTGTTTAACTTTAGATTTTACATTCTGCTTGAGAATTATACCTCCATTTTTTCCTTGGAAATCTTAGAGCATGTGTAGACAAAATGGGGGGCCTAAATTGAAGCAGTGGATTTTAAAAAACACTGCTTCAATTTAGGGCTGATTAAACCCATGTCATGCACCCACCCTGCTGACTTACCTGCCTCTCTGGTGGTGAGGAGGGGAAGGCGAGCTGCCAGCAGGCGGAGAGGTCCCTGGGCCATGGTGGGTGGATTGGTGCTTCTCTCCGCAGCAGCAGCAGGCCCACCCCCCAGGTGGCACCTGGCTTATGCGGTCCCAGAGGGCACCGCAGCCGTGGAGAGAAGCACCAGGCCCCCCTGTACAGCTCAGGCAGGCAGGCAGGCTCTGGGTGGGGCGGGGGGAAAAAAAAAAAAATCAGGCTTGCTGCTTTTCTTGGGCAGAACCTGCTTTCCCAGGCTGCTGCCAGGCTGCCTGCAGGGCTTGCTGCTGAGCCATGGAGCTACACAGAGCCTGGTGCTTTGCTCCACTGCTGTAGGGGCAGCAAACTAAAAAACTCCTCAAAGGAGTTTTTTAGTTTGCTGTGCCCCAAATCATTTAAGGCACATTACACCGCCGAATTTCCTACAGTGGCTGGAATTAATGTGCAGTACACCACCAAGGCATGCAAATACCAACACCATTAAAGTGGTGCAAAAGCATTTAGCTCACTTTAAAGTGTTATGCGCACACACCTCTCGTTTCGTCTACACATGACCTTATATTCTTGCCTCAAGCTAATTCACCTCTTTTGAAAGCAAAGCCTAAATTTAACAGCTTTGCCTCTTTGAGGCCTCATGATAGAAGTCAAGGAAAAAAAAGAGAAAAAGAAAAACAACTTACAATTAATGTTTTGTTCAATTAAAATCTACACCTTGCTGAAATGTTTGTTACACAACTTTTCTGTTAAACCTTTATAAAGACATAGTACTGTACACAAGGGACTTCAAAATACAATTCCTAAATTATACTTCTTTTGAAAGGAAAAATAAGAAAATTTTGCGTATAAAAAATTATCACTGCATTTTAATTTGCATTATTCAGCAAGTTTCTCAATGAAATCTATTAATTTTATTCACCTACATGGGTTTTAAGTAGAATGCAGGATAGAGCAGCAGCTTGGATTAAAAACAACTGCTCTATTTTATACTCAAAGCACCCCCTCCCAAGCTTCCTGGAATTTTAACAGCACCCAATTTAAAAGTGAATTTATTTCTACAGTGATTACCCTCTCATACCCTGCAGCACCCTTAAAATTATCACCCATTAGTTCCAGAAGTATGGGAGTAGCAACAGAATAAGCCAAGCTGAAAAAGCACAGCCCAGCATCCACCCACACACCTATAGCAGAGCACACCACTCAGAACCTGGGGATGATTGGCACAGGGGGTTGTGTTCAACTCGGCACCTTCCCCTGCTCCTCCTATGCTCCAGAGCTCCTCCTATGCAGGAGCAAGGCACCAAAGGTACCATTTGTCCATGGGATGCTGGAATGGGCATGGGATGTGCCGAACATGTAGAGGAGACACTATTTACCTTCTCACAGAGAAACCCAGATCTCGCATCACCCCACTTGAGAATCACTGCCTTGGAGACTAACAGTGCCCCTCCACTCTACGTTGGCCAGTCAGGGCAATCCCTGCATAAAAGTGTGAATGGACACCAATTTCACATCAATGCCAGAAAAACACAAAAGCCTGTGAGAGAACACTTCAACTGCCTCGGACATTCCATGGCTGACCTTGGAGCAGCTGTATTTAAAATTAAAATATATATATATATATATAAAAATTTAAAAAAACCTTAAAACAACTTGAAAGAAATAGCTAAACAAGAAATCATCCACTGGATTGAACAAGATTGTGTTTAGTATGGTCATATACTCAACAGAGATTCTGGATTTTTATGCCATTACTTAGCCTAGCGTTCATAACTCTTACATCCCACAATGGGCAAGTTGCCTTTTTTATTCCTATACATAGAATCATAAAAAATTAGGGTTAGAAGGCACCTCAAGAGGTCATCTAGTCCAACCCACTGCTCAAACCAGGACTATCCCCAAAGCTTTGTCTAGCCAGGTTTTGAAAACTTCCGAAGACAGAGATTCTACCACCTCTCTCAGTGATTTGTTCCAGTGTTTTACTACCCTTCCAGTGAGAAAATTCTTCCTAAAAATCTAACCTAAACTTCCCTTGCTTCAACTTGAAACCATTGCTTAGGATTGCACAGATAGAGATTTTTGGGGCAAATACCAATAGCCAATTTTTAAGGAGGCATACTGGCCAATACCGATCCAAATTCTGATACCAGCCCTGCGGCGTGGAGAGCTGCCTCCCGCTCGTAAGTCTGGTCTGGGAGAAGGGAGGAAGGGGAAGGGGAAGGGAAAGAGCTGGGGGGCAGATCAAGCCCCCCACAGAGACAGAGGAGGGGAGCAGGGGCTGGGACAAGCATTGCCCAGGTGGGGCGAGACAGGCACAGGACAGTGCAGCAGCTCATCCAGGGGCGCACAGAGTGGGGGACAGCTCTCCACACTGCAGGGCTGTGCTCCTTGCCACCTGTGCTGCACCGCAACTGTCCACATACACATGGGCCATTTATCAGCCTGCTATGGCTAATTTCCAATATATTCAATTTTCTTTATATCACTGCCAATCTGATATTAGACTGATGCATCAGTGCACCTCTACCATTGCTCCTTGTTCTGTCATCTGCCACCACTAAGAACAGTCTAGCTCCATCCTTTGAGGAGTTTTTTAAGTTTGCTGCCCCTACAGCCATGGAGCGAAGCACCAGGCTCCGTGCAGCTCCGTGGCTCTGCAGAAATCCCTGCAAGCAACCTGGCAGCAGCCTGGGAAAGCAGGCTCTGCCCAAAAAAAGCAGTGAGCCTGATCTCCCCACCCCCACCCTCCTGCCCAGAACTTGCCTTTCAAACCCCTTCCAGGTAGTTGAAGGCTGCTATTAAATCCCCTCTCAGTTTTCTCTTCCCTAGACTAAACAAGCCCAACTCCATCAGCCTGTCCCCAGAAGTCATGTGCCCCAACTCCCCCACCATTTTTGTTGCCTTCTGCTGGACTCTCTCCAATTTGTCCACTTCCTTTCTGTAGTTGGTGGCCAAAAACTGAACACAGTACTTCAGATGTGGCCTCATCAGTGCAGAATAGAGGGGAATAATCACCTCCCTGGACCTACTTGCAACACACCTACAAATGCAGCTCAGTATGCCATTAGCCTTCTTGGCAACATGAGCACACTAGTAGCTCATATTCAGCATACTACCTGCTGTAACCCCCAGGTTCTTTTCTGCAGAACTGCTGCCCAGCCAGTCAGCCCCCAGCCCGTACTGGTGCATGGGATTGTTCCCATGCATCAGTGCAGGCTGGGACCAGGGCTGCGCCAAGCTCTTCCTAGCAGGGCAGAGCTGCACTGGGGAGGGCAGCTGAAGCCCTGGGAGGGGTCTACAGAGAATTTGTGACCGCAGCCCCACCCTGCCCCGCCAGGAAGAGCTTGGCACAGCCCTGGCCCCAGGCCCTCCCACACAGATCCCGTGCAGTCCTAAGTGCAGGACTTGACACTTGTCCTTGTTGAACCTCATGAAATTTCATAGATGTTAGGGGCTGGAAGGGACCTCTTTAGAGCATCAGGTCCAGCCCCCCTGCGCTTGGGCTGGAAAGACTGCTGGGATCAAATGACCCTAGCAAGGTAAGCATCCAGGTGTTTTTTGAAGTTATCCAGAGTAGGTGATTGTACCACTTCTGGGGCAAGTCTATTCCAGATCCTGGACACTCTAGCTGCAAAGTTTTTCTTTATTTCTAATCTAAAGTGGTCTCCTAGCAGTTTATGACTGCTAGTCTTAGTTTTCCCCTGGGGAGCCCTGGTGAATAGACGTTCTCCCAGTGCCTGATGTGCATCCTTTATATATTGATAGGTTGCTACGAAGTCCCCTGAGTCTTCTGCTCTGCAGACTGAACAGACCCATGTCTCTCAGTCTCTCATTGTACGGCCTTCTCTCCATACCTCTACCCATACATGTAGCCCTCCTTTGGACTCTCAAGCTTCTCCACATCCTTCCTGAACCGTGGTGCCCAGAACTGGACACAGTACTCCAGCTGCAGCCTCACCAAGGCTCAGTAAAGTGGGAGGATGACATCCTTAGTCTTGTTTGAGATGCATTGGTAGATGCTTGCCAGTGTTTTGGTTGCTTTTGCCAGTTATGGCACTGCATTTGATAGACCATACAACGAACATGAGCCACAGGACCCCCAGGTCTCTTTCAGTTGTGATGTTGTTAAGTGTAGCACCGCTGAGCCTGTAAGTATGTTGTAAGGGTTGTTTCTCCCAAGGTGGAGCATCTTACACTTTTCAGTGTAAGATTTCTTTTGGCTCAATCCTCCAATGGTTAGGTGACTGAATCCTAGCCCTATTCTCCAGCCTATCTGCTATTCCCCCCAACCTGGTGTACTCTATACCATCTTCCAGGTCGTTGATGAAGACATTGAACAAAACCGGCCCCAGGACCAACCCCTGGGGCACTCCACTTGATATCAGCTGCTAACTAGATAGACATTGAGTTATTGATCATAACACCTTCTGAGCCCAACACTCCAGTCAGTTTTCTATCCAACTTACAGTCCATTCATCCAAACCCATACTTAATGACTTATTCAAACCAACCTCCTCCTCTATCAGCAGTGACCCCTCCCCTTTTCCTTTGTATTTAAGTTCCCTGCTCTTTAGAAACCCTGCTTTCTGCAAGTCGATTCATAGCAACTAGGCTTTCATGGCCAAAACACTCATAGCCCTCTGAATCAATTAGTCTCTAGGGCTAAGTACTAACAGATGAAAAGCCAGAGGCTGAATTAATTCAGTCTTCATAGGTTAGTCTCAGCCACTTAGATTGAACCAATAAGCAAGTAAACAGACATTCTTTTTTTAGTCTAGAAATGCAGCCACATATCTGAAGTGGCCCAGGC
>NW_017729004.1:71100576-71107498 GCF_001723915.1 Gavialis gangeticus | reverse complement strand
AGATGAAAAGCCAGAGGCTGAATTAATTCAGTCTTCATAGGTTAGTCTCAGCCACTTAGATTGAACCAATAAGCAAGTAAACAGACATTCTTTTTTTAGTCTAGAAATGCAGCCACATATCTGAAGTGGCCCAGGCCAGAAGCCGGAGGGTGCTAAAGCATGCCTTGGCTTGAGCAGAGAGCTTGGGCTGAGGCTAATCCATCCACCCTAAGAGGGGGAGTTTGTGCAGAAGGTGCTGCTGGGATGCTCGGGGACTAAGTTAACTTGCATCTGGAGGGGATCTGGGACAGAAGTTCAATAAACTAATTTAACCTAAATCAGTTAAGTCTGATACTACATCCATCCAGGTTTATGTTAACCAGTTTCTGATCACTTATAGGCTACGGAAAGAAGTTACACATAAACCAGTTTAAGTAATCGGGAACTGGTTTAAACCTGTAACAGAACAGAAGTTCAGTGCACATAAACCACTTTCAAAATACCAGAAACCTGGTATTAAGATTAACCTGGTTGAACGTAGTATCAAACTTAACTGACTTGGGTCAAACTGGTTTATGAATCTCTGTCCCAGACCCCTTCCTGGTTCAATTTAAATCACTCCCCTGGGATGCTTTGCATCCCTGGGCTGGGCTGTGCTGTTGTCTACTTCAGAGAGCAGAGGTGGCCCTGCCCCTCTGCTCCCTAGCTGGAGCAGTGAGGGCTGGCTGATAAGGGGTTTGGGAGGGCAAGCCCATCTGGGGATGCAGCCCAGTAGAAGAGGGGGTGAGGGGGGAAACTGTTCCCGCACCCCCCAGGCAAACCCTGACTTGGGTCTGGGGCTAGAAAGGGGGGTTAAACACCCATTCCCCCACTCAAACTTACTGCTGGCTGTAACTGTGGACTACAAATCCCAGAGCCACCTGCAGAAGCAGGAAGAGGAAATGATGAGGGTCATGCTGCTGTAATTCTGGACTGCAAATCCCAGAGATCTCAGGGGCAGCAGGAAAAGGAAGTGAACACACAGCCTATAGTGGCTAAGTGTCAGAGCGCCATGCTCTACCATCCCCCCAGTAGTCATAAGTGCTGATGGCATTGTACAAGCCAATGGTGAGACCTTATCTAGCATACTGAAATATTACATACTTCTTTGTTCAAATTGGATGAACTCCAACAGCAATCAGTGCAGAGAAGAACCACTGGGGAAATGAAGAGCCTACCATATAAGAGGAAGCCAGGAAGGCCTGGATTGTTAGGCTACTACAACAAAAGCCAAGAGCATTGGTGGATCTAGGATTCTGAAAAGTTGGGGTTCAGATGGTGGAGGATTCTGAGGAGTGGAGGTGCAGATGGTACAATGCCAATCACATTAAGCATAACACATTTTTTTCCAGTTAAAAAGAAACAAGAAGCTTTACTTACATGCTAGTGGCCTAGGGCTATAGTATTCAGTTTAAGGTTGAGGCAAAAACAAATATAACTTTATTGGAATATGCATAAATTTGCCATATCATATATTGTGTATATTTTTTCATTAGTCCTTTTGTTATTAGAATTAAATGTACATCTCTTTTTTCAGATTGATAAAACAAAATCTAGCCTTCTTGAGCATCTTGACAGTGCATCCAATGCTTCACTGAAAGTTATTTCCATACCCAAGTTAACATACACCTGAATTAAGGTTTCCCTACTGAGTTAATGTTTGTAGCAATAATTAAAAACAATCTGCAGGGCTGTGAAATATGAGCTACATTACTAGGAGCAGCTAACAGACAGCAGAAACACATAAAAAAAGAGTAGCTTGACTAGCAGAACATCAAGACCATTAAAAAGTGTCATTAACACCTATTGAACGAAGAGTTTAGAAGGAATCAGGAATCATATGAACCATGAAGTTAATTGACTCCCTCAGTGCTGCCTGAATAGAAGTGCTGCCAGGACATTAGCTTTAAACTTTGAGTGGAACAGGAATGAGAGGAGGGTGCAATTGCACCACCCCTGGATTCACTCATGGCTAAGAAGGATTATGTATTATGAAACTTGCCATACCAATTTGGTGTGTGCTTTCTGAACTGGAAATAGTATAGTTGCCCTGATGGGGTGCTAAATTCATGTGAATAAGAAACAGAGCCTACTGGTATGCCTGCAACCTCTATGACACTATGGCAGCTTCTTCCAAATTTGGAGGTTGTTTGCATAGAATAGGCACAGCACGTCCCACTGCAGTGTTCTCCAGTACAAAGTCCTTCACTACAAGCCCATACCCAAATCACTATATCCTAGCTATTTCTTTAGAAAACCTCCCAGATCTAAGGGTGATCCTCACAGCTCTTTGCACTGAAACACTCTAGGATTCTTTTCTAGTCAATTGCAGGTGTATTCTTCTGCCCTTGGGGGCAAATTGAGAGGAGGGCATTGAAGAACTATCTGCAATAGAATAATTTTGCCTGCATCCACACACACATTACAGCCCGAATTAAGTTGGACAGTAACCTGGACTTAAAGCTCCAAATAGAGTTCTTCCTGTGTGAACGACAAGGGGTTGAAATACAATCTGGGTAACAGCCCCAGTTAATTATGTATTAGTGACATTCACCTATGAGGGTGAAATTACACATTACACTTAGCCCATACTAAAGGCACTTAAAACATGAGAATATGCATGCTAAAACTTGTTAACTCATGCTAGCGTGCCCTCTGAGGGCATGTTCACATGTAGACATGTGCACTTGCAGCAGCTCAAATAGGAGCAGCACAACTTTGTGCCGGTGATCTACGCCTCAGCGCACATGCCTGGACATGCAGTTTCATGTGAGGCACGTTGTGCCACCTGGGGCAAAATGACCTTGCCCAGGTCCTCCTGGATCTGCAGCCAGGGGGAGTTAGAGGCTGAGGCCAGCTCCTGTGCTGGCCCCAGCAGTATAAAAACCTGCCCTGGCAAGCAGCTCAGAGCTATTTGACCTCAGGAGCTCCAGAACCTCCTCCTGGATCAGCCCAAAATTCAATGGGAGCTAATGGGTGAAGGCTACAACAATACTTGGGACAACAAAGGGAAAAAAACAGGACAGGAGTGGCAGAATCTGCCCAGTTGAATTTCAACCCCCACCTTTTTGTTTTTGGTCACCCCATCCACAGCTCCACCAAGTCCCATGACCTCCTGGTCAACCTCCTCCTGGCCCTGATGAAGTGGGCCCTGTACTTGATCAGGAGAGAGGCTCTGGCCAGGAAGGTGCCCAGAGGCTGCGGGGCCGCTTTCTTCTCACTTGTCCATGGACATTTCCAGGCAGAGCACCAGTGGACGGCATCCATCAGCTCCTTGGATGCCTCTGAGGACCAGCGGGTGTGGCCCAGGAGGCTCTGCCCGGTGTCCCCCTCAGATGCACTCATCTTCACGTTTTGACTCTCCTGTCACTGCTGTCCTGCTTTTTGCCTTTGTCGTCCCAAGTATTTTGTTGTAGAATTTACCCATTAGCCCCCATACAATAGGGGCTACTAGTTAGCCAGCGGGGCCTTAGGGTCCACAGTATAAGCATATTACAAATAGACGGGAGCTTCTAAGGCCTGGACATTCGGTATCTGGGGACACTACCTCTTGCACCAGTTGGACTGCTGAAGCAGCCATAACCTGTAGTGGCCCCTGTACCCTCTACCCACTGCAGCAGTCTGGCAGTGGAGGCTGCTGCCTGGCCGTGACCTGCTGCCACCTGCGACAGCATCCTCCCCCTTGGACCTGTGGCTCTAAGGCTGCACCCCTGCCAAACCCAGAAAGGGAGCACCCACTCTGCCATCAGGGCAGCTATCAACCAGATGTGCTCCTTGCAGTGGTCCACTTCGAACTGCCAATGCATGTCCTCTTGCCCCAAATGGCCAACAGGGCAGCCACCTCGTCTGCCCTCCAGCTGGCTCCCCAGTGCTGGCCCTGGACAGACTCCTCTGCCCAGGTCTCACCAGCAGAGATCCTAGTGTTTCCTGTTTATGAACTGCAAATTCTCTGATAAGAAACTCAAATTATCTCACTAAAATACCCAAAATAGTGTTCTTCCACTATTAAAATGAAATGCCACCATAGAGAGAGGGAGAGAGAGAGAGAGAGAGAGAGAGAGAGAGATCAGTTGGGCAATGTTTTATTGATATAGTTACAAATGTAAATCAATTTGAAGGGGGGGGGGCCTGGGTATGTGGGTGAGGGGTTTGTATGGGTGGCGAGGTGTGGGTGTTGTGGGTGGACTGTGGGGGGGCCACTCAGGAGAGATGGGTCCCCTTCCCCCTCCCCCCCTCCAGGGTACAGTCCCCCCCACACACACACACAGCCCACAGCCCTCTGCAGCAGTGGCCATCAGGGTGCTCGGGGCCCTCCTGAAACAGTCCCCCCGCAGCGTGGGGCATGGTGGCTCACCCACATTTACCTGTGGGAGCTGCTGTCCAGGCTGCCTGCTGACCATCCTCCTCCTGCTCTCCACAGCTCCTTGCAAGCTAGAACTCTGCTAGTATGCAGAGAGCTCTTTGCAAGAGAAGAAAAATCCACCTTTTTTCTCTGTTAAAATGAAAAAGCTGTGTTGTTGGTTTTTGTTTTGTTTTGGATTTTGGCGGGGGGGGGGAGGAGGTAAAAAGGAAAAATCCACTCAGACTGGGAAGGAGACACAAAACAGAGCCCAAGTAAGTATGGGAGCAAGGCAGATTTGTGCGAGTTGACAGGAGTTAAATTTGGGACAATACTACAATGAAAACAGTCAATGAGGCCAATTAAAACATTGGTTTGAGCAATTACAGCTCATGCATGTTAAAACTGCGATTGCCTTTTCTTCATTGAGATACCTGTAAATCTGTTACAGTATACCTTGTTTCTTAGTGTGGATATGGCCTGCTTGTATGTGAACAGTGTAACATGCACTGGTCTTAGTTCAGGAGCTCAACAATGACTTGCAGTAGGTTTTAGTTTTTTCTTCTACCTTAAACATCACAATAGTTTCCAAAATAAGCTATGTGGCAAAGGGACACACTGTAAATAATTTTGGTCTAACTTTTAGATTCCATATATAAAAACATTACAAAACTCATTGCATCAAACTACATTCACATATATTTCTAAAAATATCAACAAAAGCCATTCTGTATAGTTGTGGTGGTTTGGGGGGTTTTTTTTGCTTGTTTCTTTACAATTATTTCTCAAAAGTCTATTTCCAAAACCATGGTTGACACGTACAGAGCTTCTCAAGATTCCCTCCCCCTTTCCTCCTCAACCCACTGTGGACCCTATCTTAAAAAAGACTCTCTCTCCTCCTGGTCCTCTCTCAGCATGTTACATCCCCGTCACAGCTACACTTACTTACATGGACAAGTAAGAATAGGCAAGTACTATGGCAAAAGACATGTGAGATAAGTTAGCAGCTGGAAACAAGGAGGAGAAATGTTGCCATGTGACAAGTAAACTCTTCACAGACCACCAGCAAGTGCTCAACAGACAGACAATCTCAGATCCACTGTGCTCACGTGGCAAAAGTCAGAAACTCCAGTCAATTACACGCTGGGCACATCTACACATTCATTAATGCACAACAGTAACTGCACATTAAGTTTAGTACTTGCTTAAAGTTACTGTGCACATTTTTGTGATGCTTACTGCACAGTAGCCCAATAACACTGTGCAGTAGCTTATTAGCATGGTTTTTGACTGGCACACTACTGCACAGTGTTATTAGGCTACTACGCAGTAAACATCTTGTGTAGACGTGCCCACTGGGTGCATCTACGCATGCACTTTACTGTGGAGTAGGCCAATTAGCTCCACAGTAAAGCATCACAATCTACATATGCACTGGCACAGCAAAAGGTCTGTTATCCAGCACCCATGGGGACTGGGGGGGTGCCGGATAATCAAATATGGCAGTTACCTGAGAGGCATCTTTGCCTCGTTGGGCCACCACCCGTCCCACCCTGTCCCGTGCACCAGGCTTTCATTCCCTGGTGTCAGTATGCCAGGGAACAGAGAGGGGTGCCCCACGTAGGCCACTTGCCACAGCCCAAAGTGGGACTTGGCAAAACCGGAAATAGGACTCTGTTTCACTTTTACCACATCGACCAGCATACCAGTTAATAGAGCATGCCAATTAATTAAGTGCAGGATAGCATGGCTTTTACTGTATTAGGGTACAGTACTTTAACTCTACTGTAAGATAGTACTGTCCCTGATAGCATTTTCTTACAGTGGAGTAACTGCCCTGAAATCCATGTGCAAATGGTGACAAGGCTGGCTGGGGCACAAGGGTGCTAAAGTTTGGGGGCTGCCTGCAGCCCAACCACCTGGCTCTGCACTTTTGGCATTCTCGTGCCCCAGTCAGGCCCTCTGACACCACCATCCGGAGCCTGGGGCTAACCCCCACCAAGCCTGCTGCCAGCCCAGGACTGCTCTACCCTGGCTCAAATTGCTGCAGTCTCAGGCTCGCGTGTAGACACTGAACCTGGGAGCAGTGTCCTCCAACTCGAACAGCTCCAGAGTTTATCCCTTTGCATTAATTGCATGTGTTGATGCATCCATTGTGTAAACTAAGCGAAGTTAGAGAAAAAAGCAGAGTACTAACCTTAATTATGTTTGATTACTTGAATTCTTTCAGTTTGAATGATACAAAACATCTGTCAGAGACACTGGCATGTCAATGAAACTGGCTTTTTAACTACATAAGATTTTGCTTCTTCCCGCCTGCCCAAAAGATTGTATGCCCTACGGTGCTTTTAAGTGGCAACACCACTCAGTCACTCGAAAGGAAGTTTTGCCCATGCAAACAATGCAGTATCAAGTCTTCAGAATCCAGGTATCTCCGTCCCCAGTACCCAGCCTATGTATTCTGAGGGGTTCCAAGGACTGCTGTTCAGATTGAAAGTGCTCCAAGACTGCAGAGCAACGGCAAAACTCCACTGTGGCCCCACTGCGGCCTTGGGGCTGAAACAG
>NW_017729004.1:71095939-71100488 GCF_001723915.1 Gavialis gangeticus | reverse complement strand
CAAAACCCCACTGTGGCCCCCCTGCGGCCTTGGGGCTGAAAAAGCCAAAAAAAAAAAAAAAAAAAAAAAAAAAAATCTGATCCTGTCCCATGTTATTCCCAAAAATACTCATAGTATAGCTTGGCAACATCCAGGTGTGTAAACCTCTGGGTAGGGTCCCTAAATCCCATGCACCTAGGCTGTGTTCAATCCCTTTTACAATCACAGAAGTTTCCCCATAGGGTTAATCCTGTAAACATGAGATGCATCATTGAAAATCAGTGGTAGTACTCATGGTAATAATCACTGTACCTCCTAATGCAAGTACTTGCACGATGGAACACTTAAGATCCAATCAGATTTGGTACCAAGTGCATCCAGAGAGTGCTTAACCTCCTACGTTTTTGTTTAGCGAAGGTAGCACCTCTCTAGAGCAGCATTTTTATGCATATTTTGCCACTAGAAAAGCAATGAAAGAGTATATAAAAATAAAACAGTCAAAAATCAGCATAGAAAAATCTCTGTTTTAAAATTGTTATTTTATTAAACTGGCATATTCAGATACCAATGCCATATTGTTACTTTTCTTTATGCATCTAAAGTTGTATTAAAACTTCCTTATTCCCATTCCAAGATTTTCATGGCCATCAAACATTTTTTTAAAACAAAAACAAATACAAAATTCCTTAGTACTTGCATGTTGGTTTATAAGTGAAAGCAACTCACGGTGCAATTTTAAACCCATGCAATGATAGCTACAGGATTAGGTCCTTAGCCTCATAAAATACATGGTTGTTCAGCACAGTTTTGTGGAATCCTCTCCTTCGTAATATGAAAAGGCTCAGGAGTACTCTCTTTATCACTCTGTGAAGATCTCCATTTTAGTTTTCAGTTGCCATTTTTTTTTAAAGAGGACTTAATCCAAAGCCTACTGAAATCACTGGGAGGTTTTCCACAATTTCAATAGCTACTAGATCAGGCTTTGAAGACCAGAGTCAGATCTTCAGCTGATATAAATTACAATTCACCCAAAGACTTCAATACAGCTAGAACAATTTAAAACAGCTGAAGTTCTGGCCCAAACCTGTTTAATGAAGCAAGTCTTTTGAGCTGTAGACGCCCTCAGCTACTGCACAATCAGTGTATGATTGCAGCTCATGTTCACAAAGCCAATCCAACTTTAAAGTTACTTGCTTTAATAGTGATATGTAGCTGAGACAGTATAGGCTATTTGGTGAGTACTTTATCATTTTTGGAGTACTGCCTTTGAGGATCACTGAGCTATACTGCAACTTTTCAGATTTTTTTTTTTTTTACATTTAAATACTTTCAGTATGTTTAACCTCTGAGTTACAGTAGAGCCTGTTCCATCCCCAAATTAAAATTCTCTGACTAAAAAGCAACTAAACACTTGAACTTTTTTTAAAATCACTCCCAATGTTCATGATAATATATATGTTCCACTTGCATTACTAAGGTTGCTTAAATTTTATAAAGGTTCTTATGGGCAATTACATCTTTTATTTTCCTTCTTTTGGAGGCCTGATTGAGAATGGCATATATCTACTAGAGATACTTCAAAGTTTATAAGAGTGCACCTGCCATCAGATTAAGAATAGTGAACTTCTCTCTTGGGCTAACATCATCTTTTCCCCCCATGTGCTGGAACAGATCTGTTTGCTAAAATAAGCTAAAAAGTTTTGAAATTGTTTATTAGTTTTAACTATAACTTTACAACTGTGCAACTGGTTTCCACAAAAGAGTGGCAGTTGTATGCTAGAGGGTTGCTTCCCAATTATGCTTTAGAACTATGTCCAACCATTCCTCTCTGAATAACACAGGCATTTTATGTATAAACTAAGCATACAACTGGACCCTTCAGAAAGAAGTATGTTGGGCTCATCACAGAACATTTAGGAAACAAATTAAGACTAACATCATTCAGGCACATCCAGAAAGATGGTGTGAGGGGGGAAGGTGCTGGAATAACCTCAATGTGAATTTCCTCTCCTCTTGGTGCATGGGACTTTTCAGTTAAGCTTGCAAGCATTTTTATACCATGAAATGTATTAATTTTGCATTCAATGAATACCACACAAAGCTATTTTTACTTCTTTGGCAAAAAACAAAATCTTATTAAAATTATCATAATGTCAAAGGACCAACGCTCACAAAAATTCCTGGGTTTATTTTATGGTTTTTGTCTGTACATCTTCTGTGCTATTTATGACAGATTCTTACTAGCACTGCATTAGAAAAGAACTCCCAGACCTTTTCAAGTGCCCAAAGGTGCCCATAACATACCTCATTATATCTCTGTTTTAGGCTTTTTTAAAATAATCTTTCTATATAATCTATGACAGTCCTCATATATATTAATAACAATTTAAAGTTTGAGACCTTAGCTTGGGAAAAAAATATAAACTCAGTTAGGATGAATAGAAAGCCTTCAAAGGTGGAGATATTTCTGCAGTACTGACAATTGCATCGCCTTCCTCCCCCCTTATAGAAATGCGAAGCATTGTCTGTCTCAAAGTAATGGTATCTAGAAATCATATATATTTATCTAGTTTATAAAATAACCAAACAAACAAGCTTACCCTTTACTTTAAGGAGCTCAAATTAACCACTCTATGCAAATATTCATAGAAGCTTCTTACAATGTTTTAGGATTTGTAGTTCCTGAACCTGAAATTTTCCTTTATGGGAAGAAATGCATCCTTTAGACTTAGGAAGTGAAAGCTTGCACCTTTCTGCAATTAAGCAAATTAGCTGCACATGAGGAGTCAAATCAGCTACAGAAAAACACCTCCAGTTTCTGTTACTTGCATCTTCCAACTGCTGCTTCTAAAACAGTTACATCTGGCCCACTCCTATTATTCAAACAAACATCCTTTCCATCTAAGGCACACCTTAAGCCAGAATCCCTTCAAGTTGTAACCATCTTGAGGAAGGGAGGACAAAAAAAACAAAACAACAGTCACCGAAAAGCTGTACACATAGATATGAGCTCTTCCACCTGTTCAGTACCTACTGTACATCCCCCACGGTGACACCCCAGTGTAGGTTTCAACTACCTGGTTAACCTTAAGGGGCATATGATCTACTGTTCACCTTGCACCCCTCTAGAAATTAATGTGCATCAGGTTTTGAATTTTTCTGCAAGCTTGGACCATTTAGTAATACTGGATATAGTGCTGTATAGGCCAATGACAGCCACAACTGGAGGAGGAAAATTGTGAAGATTCCCCTTCAGCCACTACACATTTTCCCTGTGCATCACACACAGACAGACACACACTTTTCCCTGTGCATGTTCTGTGCTGTTGATGACAAAGGCTCTTTACTAAGTACTGCATTAGACAAGAACTCCCAGACCTTTCTGAATGGTCAGAGGGTCCCAAAACACACCTCGTTCTCTGAGAAACAATGAGTAGTGGGTCTTTTGTTTTTATACGGCTCTGGTGAAGAAAGAGTAATGGGTCTTATTGTTATATAGATTAGATATAGTTATGTCAGTGTATGATCTAGACATACATATACATCTACAGACGTATAATAGTTTATATACACACACATCTATATTCATATAACATCATATATATATATATATAGATGTACGTATGTATGCCTATATATGTCTATATAATATATTGCTATATAGATTATATATAGATATGTCTGTGTATTGTATGTATTGGCATACATCTATATACATATAATAATTTTTATATCTAGATACAAACATGTTAATTTATATATAAACACATACAAACATATATGCATACATATAAATTATTATATGTATACAGATGTACGTATATTGGCATACATATGTCTATATAATATACAGACATACTACTATATAAAATTAGAGATAGAGATGTCTTTGTATTATATAGATATACCTAGGTGTGTCTATATACATATAACTATCTAAAAACATTATTATATATAGACATACATCCTATGTATATAGATGTAGCTAGGTATATCTATATAATACGCAGACATCTATCTGCTATCTTGACATCTCTATATCTAATCTATATAGCAACATGTCTGCGTATTATATGGACAGACCTAGGTACGTCTATATACATAGGATGTATGTCTATATATAATAACGGTTTTAGCTAGATAGATAGATATAGGCATACATAGGTCTGTCTACATAATATGTAGACATCTCTATATCTAATCTATACAACAGCAAGACCCACTACTCTGTCTTCACCGGAGCTTCTAAGAAATAACACCAAATAAAACTTTCCTGGAGAGGGGGCCCGCCCGTCCCGACACCTGATCCCGTGTCAGGGCGGTGCTGGCGGGGATGAAAGCGCCCCGCGAGCCGCCGCCACCCCCTCCCCCGGCCGGGCGAGACCCGGGGCAGGCCAGGTCAGGGTGATGCGGCCGGGGGCGGCGGCCCGAGGCGGTGGCCGGCACGGATGCCACTCACCTTGGCGGCGGCTCGTCCTTATCCCTTGGCTCTCGGGCTGCAACTTCCCGGCTCTCCCCAAACTGCCATCTTCCGAGCGCGCCGCGCGGGCCGGGGCGCGGCACAGCGCGG
>NW_017729004.1:71092979-71095489 GCF_001723915.1 Gavialis gangeticus | reverse complement strand
AGGGAGGGAGGGGAAGCGGGGGCAGGGGCCGAGGCGGAGGCGGAGGCGCTGGCGCTGCGGGCAGGGCCCGCCCCCGCCCTAGTGTAGACGCGGCCCCGCCCGGGGGCTGAAGGGACCCGTGTGGGGCACGCACAGGCCGGCGGTTGCTGCACCTCCCAGCTCCTCCTCCCGGAGCAGGACACAGCCCCCGGGCACAAGCACCTTGAATCCTCTTTGCCAAGTGGACAAGGACCAGCGAGCCCTCAGGGGTCCTGTGCTGCACCCGGGCAGCGCTTCACATCCAATTCTTCTGCCTCTAGCTCCAACATGATCCTTGTTCCCAGTTGGCCTGAGTGTTGGGAGCATCCCCGCCTGTCCACCCAGAGGACGCTGCTGCTCCCCTCCCCACCCCCATGGCACTTCACCGCAAATCATTATGTCTCCACAGCCGCTCTCCCCTGCCCTGTGCCCACTTCACGGTTGGGAGGTGTCTCCCCTCCAGGGAGCTTTAGTGCTTGCCTAGGCAAAGGGAGGTTGCTGTTTTCCCCTCTCTGGCACTGAACACAGCTCAGTCCTCCAGAGGCCTGCACAATCCCGAAGTCCATCAGATTTCCATTAGCTCCTACAAGTGTTTCCTGCCAACAGGCTTTGGAAATACATTTTTTTTATTTATTTTCATTCAGCTTATTTCAGTGTAGAACTGCAGCACACATTTGATTCACCTACAGTTGATAGACAGATGTTTCAGGTATTTCTGTTCTAGAGAAGTGGGGTGGAAGGGACCTCCAGAGATCATGGAAACAGAAAATTAGGGCTGGAAGGGACCTCAGGAGGTCATGTCTAGTCCAACCCCCTGTTCACATCTAGTCCACCCCCAGCTAAACCATCCCAGCCAGGGATTTGTTGAGCTTGGCCTTAAAAGTCTCCAAGGATGGAGATTCCACCTCCTCTCTAGTTAACCTGTTCCAGTGCTTCACCACCCTCCTAGTCAATGAGTTTTTCCTAATAACCAACTTAAAATCTCCCTTGCTGCAACCTGAAACTCCTTGTTCCGTTATCCATCACCACTGAGAACAGTCTAGCTCCATCTTCTTCGCCAAGTGGGCAGGGAGCAGAGACCCCTCAGGACCTTCACTCGGGTCACCCAGTCCAACCTCCTACATGGAGGCAGGATCATCCGTATCAAAGCCATCCTAAACAAAATTCCATCATTTGAACTCTTCATAAGACTGCTGACATAATCCAGATTGAATATCTTATCCTGCCACAGGTAAAACAAAGCAGGGGAGCCACAGCAGCCAACATCCTGCTTCTATGAGGTGTTGTCAATACATACTCAGGAGAGCCCATGCCCCCTGCTACAGAGGAAGGCAAAAACCCCTACAGTCCTTATCAAATCTGGCCAAATATGGCAGTAGGTCTGACCCTCTAGCCAGGAGCCAGTAGTACCCCAAATTCAGCCTTGGCTGTAGACAACACCCAATACCTCTGCAGAAGGCTTAAAAACACCCTGACACTTGTAGAAAAAAGGCAGGTGGGGGCAACCAGCCAAGCCCAGAAGCATGAAAAATACCCATTATAGCATGGGAAATACCCCTACGCTTAGATCATCCCCTACTAATGGCTGCCCAACATCTTGAACACCTCCAGTGATAGAGCCTACAACTTACCTAGGCAGTCTATTTCAACTACTTCACTATTTTCTAACAGTGAAGATTTTTTCCAGGTATGCAATCTAAAAAACTTACTGTGCTACAACCTCAAGTCACTGGCCTCTTGTTCCTGTTTTATTTTAAAATAATTTATATTAATTCTGTCAACTATACCTTCCAGATCAACTCTGCCTGCTTTCAATATCCACATATCCAATACCCATATCTTATTCAATATCAATATCCCCCTAGAAAAAATAAATGTCCTTGTTATACCTTAGTTTTGTCATCCGTGAGTCTGGTTGGGAACTGGCTATACGTAAGAGGTAAACCCTGTTGGTAAAGAGGAAATTGGAACTTTTCAGGATTAAATGATTTTTATTCCACAGTGAGGAAATAGGTGAATACTGACATGGAGAAGACATGTTATTCCCCATGAAACAGAATTGTCACTTCTTAAAATGAGTAGTAATCTGTATATTTCAGTTTGGACATGAAGCTCGTTTGTTTATTTTCTGTTTGAACTCAATCTAAGCCAGGCATTGGCAACATCGTTTGTGTCAGGGGGCATTGAGAGGGAAGGTCTCCTTATACAGAGCTTAGCTCTAAGCACAGGCTGCTTTCAACCCAGAACACACCACCACAGCTTTTACCATGGCTTCTCCCCACTGCCCAGGTGGACCCCCTGCCATAGAAACTCTAAAACTCCCAAGCTCCTTGAGCCAGATAAAATGGCTCTGCAGGCCATAGATTACTACCCACTAAGTGATGTTACCATTTGCAACTCAACCGTTGTGTTATGACAGCCTGTCACATCACTAGAGGAAACGCCCTGTTGAACCTGGTCCTGGCCACAGGCAATGACCTGGTAAGGGGCCT
>NW_017729004.1:71092196-71092968 GCF_001723915.1 Gavialis gangeticus | reverse complement strand
ACCCTACTTCTATGATTCTATGACTACTGTAAATCCAAACTGGCTTATGAAGCCACATAGTACTCCCTTATTGGCAAATGCAAGTTCTAAGTAAATACATTAGTTTCTTGTTTGGACAAAGACAGGCTGGTTTCTCTAGAACTACTTGACATTTTCATTATTATTGTGCTTGCTTCACCTTTCCTATCCATCCCAACAAATATAAATCAAGTGTTGCAGGTTGATGGCAGTCAGCCCGCCTCCCTCTTTTCTGATAGTTACATCAGTGATATTTTGCATTATAATTTCTCAGCACCTGCTGAAGTCACTGACTGCAGAAACATGGTACACTTGTCTGTAGTATCATTTGGGGTGATCACTAGGGCCCATTACCATGGCTGCTTCTTTCACAAACTGAACTCCAAGACTAGTTCTGGAAAGCTGCCCTTCTTCCCCAAGGACCTTCCAGTGCAGTATTCCCAGAGGTCCCATTTATTTTTGCCTCTTTTGTTCAATGGTTATATAAAACTGCTAGGAACACATAACGGCTAGTCAGGAATTACAAAGCTTGGTACAAGATACTGAATCCAAGCTGCCTGCATCCTCACTGTTAAAGCAGATACTTGCTCTACCTTTGTATATTCTCCTCCATGCTAGAAATTCACCTTCCTCTAGTCCAGAGGTAGAGAACCTGCAGCACACGGTAGAACAAGGTAGGGACAGGGAAGAGAAAAAGACAGAGCAACAGATGGGGCAGGGAACACACAGCAGAGAGCAGCAAAACAGGCAGAGG
>NW_017729004.1:71083334-71087196 GCF_001723915.1 Gavialis gangeticus | reverse complement strand
GGGGTGATCACTAGGGCCCATTACCATGGCTGCTTCTTTCACAAACTGAACTCCAAGACTAGTTCTGGAAAGCTGCCCTTCTTCCCCAAGGACCTTCCAGTGCAGTATTCCCAGAGGTCCCATTTATTTTTGCCTCTTTTGTTCAATGGTTATATAAAACTGCTAGGAACACATAACGGCTAGTCAGGAATTACAAAGCTTGGTACAAGATACTGAATCCAAGCTGCCTGCATCCTCACTGTTAAAGCAGATACTTGCTCTACCTTTGTATATTCTCCTCCATGCTAGAAATTCACCTTCCTCTAGTCCAGAGGTAGAGAACCTGCAGCACACGGTAGAACAAGGTAGGGACAGGGAAGAGAAAAAGACAGAGCAACAGATGGGGCAGGGAACACACAGCAGAGAGCAGCAAAACAGGCAGAGGAAGGGGGTTAGTGGCACTCCAGGAGACAGTTGTCCCCTACTGCTCTAGTCTCTATTAACAGTTGGGGGGGGGGAGGGTAAGAACCCCCACCTTTGATGCTCTATATACACTCATTTATAAGGTAACCAGATTTAAGGGGGGGCCAGGTATACCAAGTCAAGTTAAAAAGGAGAGGCAAAAGGATCTACAGAACTGGTTCTGAGAACTGTAAGGGAAAAACAATCATTTCATTCCAAGTTTCATTTTTTTTAAAAAAACCTAAAAAGCCAGCTTTTAAGTCAAGTATAAAGAATCTTTTTGTTTCAGGTCAATCTGAGCACATCCCTTTCTTCCCCGCAACTTTCAGTTTGGAGTATTTCCTCTTTCTCTTTTTCCACTCTTGAAGTTTTCATTGCTTGGAAAAGACTGAAGAGGATACCAATTGCAGGGAGGGGACACACGAGAACTACTGCTCTCAAAAATAATAATTTATCTTTGTCAGTTACATTAAACCTATTTATGTGAATTAACACATTTTCAGTTTTGCTTGTCCAACAAGATTTTTTTAAGATGAAGTTTTGGCCATCTTTGAAAAAGGTTATATTGGAAGGGGGGAAAAGAACATTTACTTTTCTTTCATCTATACTGAGTTCTCAAAGATTCAATACTTTTATTGTACCACAGGTCCAAAGCCAGAGTAGTGCCATGGAGCTTCTCCCTGTCCTCCAACCTAGAGTCAGGATTATTCCCCTATCATCCCATAGAGAAATTTGAGAGATGTTTTGGGCTGCAGAGTCATCAAGGTTCACATAATCCTGCTCAGCTCTCTCATCCAGCCCATAATCAACAAATCTGAGATGAAATCCTGGATCTGTTGAAATCAAAGGGAAAGCTAAAAAAGCAGAAGCCAGGGTAGAAACACACTTCTTAGACTAACCAAATCGCAAATGCATAAGCATCAAATACTTATGAAGTGAGCTTGTGGCACCCCCGATTTAGCTAGTTTATGAAGACACAGCTCTACCCCTTCAGTCCTCTTTCAGGCTTTTACCCCCTTTCAGCTTAAACCTATTTAGCTTCGGCCTCCCTACATAGCCCACTAGGCCCCTGGCCTTTGCATAGCTGCTATAGCCCTATCCCAGTGCTCAGCCTTCTGGGTCCCCAACCCCTGCCTTTACTCACACTCCAGTCATCCTGCCAGGCTGCTGGCCCTGCCAAGGCTCACCCTGCTGTTGGGCCCCTGACCCTAATCCCTCTCCAAGCTTTGGACCCTTTCAGTTTAAACTTGTTCTGGCCTCAATCCTCCATTCTGTGGGCCCCTGGCCCCAGCACGACAATTTTAGTCCTCTCTCAACCCCCAGACTTCTGGGCCCCTGGCCCACAGACTGTGCTGCTTCTGCTACCCCAATCTTCTACCCTTTGGGTCCCCAAACTCAAGCTGGACTACTCCCACCAGCCTTGGCTCCCTTAGCCTCATCCGACACCAGACCACAGCCCTCTGGGCCTGGATGCCCAAGCTAGACTGCCTGATCCTGGTCTTCATCCTCCAAGCCTTGGCCTAACACATCACACCAGTCTTAACCCTCTGAGTCCCTCACCTACCAGCTACTGAATGCCTATCAGGCATCCCTCCATGACCTCCAGACTGCCCCAACAGCCAGAGCCAGTCCACTGATATTAATAACAAAATAAACACAAGCTCACTGACTATATAACAGAACTCCCCACACTATGCCTTAATTTTCCTGAAAGCCACAAGCCCCCTTGCTTGTAGCACTCAGGGGCTGTTTTGGATGCTAGTATGTCCCTATCCTGAAAAGCTTCTGTGTTTGCTGCCTGCAGGGCCAGACTGATCTGCCCTGCTTCTACTGCTAGCTTTGTGTGCTCTGGAGCACTGCCCCTTCTAGTCAGGTGATCCTAATTAAGCACAGGGGTTTCCCTTTGGGCTTAATGATCAGCCTGCTTGTTATGGTGTAGCTAGCTCAGGGGTGGGCAATTATTTTGAGTGAGGAGCCACTCACTGAGTTTCCACAAGCCTTTGGGGGCCACATGACAGGCAGCCAGGGGGAGATAAATATTAATTTTCTAAACTTTTTAGTTACCCCATGGGATGGATAGAATGGTCTGGCAGGTCACATCCAACCCGTGGGGTGCATTTTGCCCACTCCTGAGCTAGCTCCTGCTGCAAATTTTCCTTAAAGTAATAGGAGCCCCTGGCTTCCTAGTACACTTACGATAAGCAGGGAGAGGTAGCTAATAAAGCTGAAACATCACCCTCAATTTAATGATGCTTGCCAGTGAGGAGGAGCAAGGACCAAAGGTGGAGTCTATATCATGAGTTGATGTTACAGTATGTTACTACTTTTTGGCAAAATTAGTACTCTTTGAGAGTTTACAATAAGATAATAGCTTTTCATGGTGTGTTGCAGTTAGGAGGTTGCAATCATTTTTCTCCAAGGTAAATCTCAATGTTCACTTATGCTTTGGCCTTCTCCAAGATAAACTACTACAGTGCAGCTAACTTGGATTACCCATGAAGTTCACTTACAAGGGCATAGCTTATCTATGCAAGGTATTCTATTCTTCCTCTTCATTTCTAAATGTGACTGACTGGTGATTTGCTTTAAAAGTTCTAGTAAGTCCAGTTTGTGCTGTACTCTATAGTGGAAACTAGTATCATTTGACTATCACTTTCTAGGACTAAGTACTTTGGGACAGAATTTTCTGAAATATTTTGGGTGATTGCAGGAAGCAGAGAAGTGTCTTCTGACAACCAAATATCATTGCAATTGTGGCCTTTCACAACTAGAGGCAAGCTTTTCTTCACATGAAGAGCCCTACCTCTAAAGTTTACATTGCTTGATAAAGAGTAAATAGAATTAACTTAGAAATGCAATGGGACATTATTTATTTCAAACTATTTATTATTCTTGTTATTGCAGGCTTTGTTTACAAAAACTTGTTTGTTCTTGTTCTGGAAAAATAGAGCAGTATGCTAATGGATCATAATGTTTTCCAAAATTTGTAAATAAGCATTTAACTACTACAGAAATAGGTCCTCTAAAAATAAATTATTCAGCACAGATGCCAACATTTTAAAGATAATAAGGATCTTGATATTAAGGCTAGGAAATTTTTTTTAAATATCCTATTTCCCGGTAAGTGCTGTACAAGTGTTTGGAAGGAACATAGTAAAAATAAGAGTGTCTTTGCTATGCAGCAGCAACATTGAACATGGACAAGCACTTTGATCCTGAAAGAATTTATATGCATAGTTACCTTTGATAGGTTTACTCATGTGCTTAAAATAAAGCATATTGTTACTCCTCTTTAACCTAGCCACTTAGCCAATATTTGGGGTTTTGTAATTTGTTTCTATTAAGGAGAGAAATAGATGATTGAGTCCCATATTTATTTGCTGAAGTCCTATTTATATCTAAAAAAATGCACCAAAGAGCT
>NW_017729004.1:71062379-71078334 GCF_001723915.1 Gavialis gangeticus | reverse complement strand
ACTTAGCCAATATTTGGGGTTTTGTAATTTGTTTCTATTAAGGAGAGAAATAGATGATTGAGTCCCATATTTATTTGCTGAAGTCCTATTTATATCTAAAAAAATGCACCAAAGAGCTGGTTCCCCAAATCCAATTGGAACCAAAAAATAAAAGGGCACTTTTCTTGCTCATAATTCTAAGCCGTTTTCCTGCTACCACTTTGCCCAAAAAGTTCTTTCTCAAGGTTTTGTCTCAGAGATGCATTCCTTACACTTTTCTTAGATCACTGCTGACTTTTCTGGCTACTTCTGGCTCATGGATACACAGAGCTTCATCAGAACACCATTAAGACCTCAAGAGAAACTTTCCATGCTGCAAGGCTCAACTCTTAATCTACCTTGCTACTTTGGTTTTGCCATAGCTTTTATTTTTTTCAGTAGCATTAAATTATTTTTTCAGTTATTAGTAAAGGAGCATATGACTACTTGTCATTTAACCTGAATGAGAGTCAGATACTGAACCAACAAACAGTGTATTCATAGATCAAAAACATTTATTATGGAAGCCCCCCCTACCCCTCCCCACATCCATCGTAACAGGATGCATAGGTATGTGTAGGATTAGATGCTTAGAATATACAAGAAAGCCGCAGAACAAATCAAAGTTATCTCTAACTGTCTAAGGGCTTTTATTCACTGAAAATGTTAGCACAAATTACAATAACAGAGTTAGAACTGTAGGATTAGAAGACAGCTATAAAGATAATCTAATCCAAGGATGTCAAACTTAACCGGCCCCATCAGTCTCATCAGGGCAAGAAGCAGTGGGATGAGTGTTAGCAGTTCAGGAATTAACACTACCATCATTCAGCACTCCCTCCTACGCCTTCCCCAGTGCTTTAAGTCAGGGAATTCAGCAGGAGGCTCCACCACCCCTTGCTCCATCTCCAGATTCCTGGCCTGTCTGGGAGTCCCCCAGGCTGGATGGAACAGCTCTGGTCTGCCGGCTATATCTTTGACACCCCCGTCTAGTCCAACCTACTGCACTGACACAGGAGCCAGGGAATTCATAACACAGAAAAAGGGTAAACAGAAACACCACACCTGGCTTGAAAGAAAACAAATACTAGTGCTGTTATGGAACACTGAACAACAAAAACCCAACATTAGGTCCAGCCTATTCTTCAGCCAATGAGCTTGACCCTTACTGCTCTGGGGCCAGGAGGCCCTGCTGCTAGAACAGATTGTCTTAGAAGAGTTCATCTGGGACCTGGAAGGCAGGGTTAAAGACTGGGCAAGAAAGCATCAACCCCAGACCCTGGGGGGGGGGGCAATCAGACTGGTGGAGGACTTTGTTGTGGCAGAAAAGGAACCAGGCTAAGGAGGGGCTGGGGTCGGAGCAAAGCCGGTGATGGATAAGAAGCCATGTGCAATAGACAGCTCTAGCTGGACCTGCTTCTGATGTGGCTGCATTGGGCGTTTTACCAGGGAGTACAGAAAGTAAGATCTAACCTCCAGCAGTAGAAGAGATGGAATGCAGCTATGGGGCTGTTCCATGTGGAGTGAAGGGGAATGAGGGGCATGAGCAGACCCACCTCATGACCGAAGCTTGGGTGGAAGCACAGCAGGTCCCGGCCCTTGGACTCTAGACCCAAGCAAGCCCTGATACAGGGATTGCTGCAGTGGACTTCAAGACAAGTGATAGACTGCTGCACTTTAGTCTGCCTACATGGCAGGCCAGGAAGTCATGAACAAGTGCAGATTCAGATGACTGTAATCAAACACTCCCATGTCACGCTAGTGTGTGTGGCTCCCAAGCTGCTGTATCCCATGTTGCTGGGCCGAGACTGGCCATGGTTCCATGAGCTAGTGACAGAGCTGATAGATGAAAGACCTCACGCTCCACTGCTGGCAGGGATACCTTCTCCAGAGACAGCTGAGGGCCTGGTGTTGGAAGAACCCAAGACAACCACCGAAGCCAGAGAACACACCAGAGATTTGGAGGTGATCAAATGCAGTCAGCTCAGGGTAGAACAATCTAGAGAGGATGGGTTTCAGCAAATATGAGGAAGGGAGCATAGCCCAAAACAACAAGCCCAGACCTTGCTCAGAGCACCAGGTACTAGTTGGATCAAAGACCTGCTTGAGAGGATTGGAAGGGCTCAATTCTTCTCCACCTTGGACCTCACAAAGGTGTATTAGCAGATTCCCCTTGAGTGAGAGTGCCAGTCCTGGGAAAAGATAGCCTTTACCATGGCTTGGGGGCTATATGAATTTATATGGGTGCCTTTCAAGCTACATGGAACAGTGACTGCCTTCCCGAAGTTCATGAACCAAGTGTTGGCCCCTTGCCAGGGTTATGCAGCAGTTTACATTGATGACATAATAATCTTCACCTGGGGACAGGATGAATAGCCGAGGGCCCTCAGAGCAATTCTGGGTGAACTGAAGAAAGTGGGCTTGATGGTATAACAAGTGGGCATCCCAAGGCCGGTCCAATTGTTGGTCCACCCACTTGTCTCAGGGTAAACTACCCACCTATTTCATCTGCCATGCGTTTGATGAAAGAATTGCATTATGTCAATAAGGCAGGAGGGCCCATTTACTTGCCCTGAAGCCAAGGGTCTATATACATGGCTCCAACCTACCCTATACTGTGCCTCATGTCTCTCAGAAGGCATCCATATTACTCCAGTGCCTCCCACTTGGACCCTCACAGCAGTGTCTCACATAAGTACTCTCACTCCCATGCCCTAACACTAGGGTTTGCAGTCTCTGTGGGTCACGTCGGGACTCTTAATCCCTATGCCTATGACCTCACACTGGGACTCAATCCCCCCTCTGAGGGTTCCCAGCTCCTACCTTTTCCTTGGGCTCCCAGCCTGGCTCAGGATCCTCTTGGTTCCCTCATGCCCCCACACTGGGACCTCATCCCCTACCTGACACTGGGCCTCAATCCCCTTAATTCCCTTGCCCAAGGAGTCTTTCATATAGCTCCCTCATAGGCTTAGGGCCCCACCCAACTAGAGCCTCACATCCAACTCCTTAATGCACCTCAAGACTCACAGTGAGCCTGGAAGCTGCCTCGGCTCCCTTCCTGACCTGTGCCCTGCCTCAGGACTGACTGTGAGCCTGGGTTCTTGCTTTGACTTTGGGGTGTGACCTCAACAGGGTCACGCACAAGGCAGCAGGAGCTGAGGCTTTTGGTGCCCCATACTCATCCTTCTCTGGGGAGACCCTCTGTGTGGCATTTCCTAGAGACTGCCCCACCACCAGCAGTCCCACCACACCATCCAGCCCCAGCAGTGTAATTTTAGGTCATGTCCCAGAACCAGGAACCTCCACCTTCCCTATATCTCCAAGGTGTTGTGAACAGCAGTTTCAGCTAGGTGCTGTTCTTCTCCCAATTGCTAGCAGCAAACTGCTAGCTATATTGCTCAGAGCCCTGTTTTTATAGGAAACAGCTGGGCCCTGTTCCCAATCAGGCAGTTGTGTCTGATTGGGAGTGAAGCCGCCTGCAGACTGCTCTGCTGTCTGCCCATGCCCCTGTGACTAACAGAGCCCACCCTGTGCTCTGTTACAGATGGTCAACCCCAAGAAGTATGCCATGAGCCAAAAAAAATGCAGTTCCTTGGTTTCCTAGTAAGGGAATTCAGCCCCTAGTGGACAGGGTGCAAGCGCTGCAGAACTATCCCATGTTGCATACAAAAAGACAGGTGTGGTCCTTTTTGGGCCCAGTAAACTACTACCACCAGCTGGTACCCATATTCTCAGACCTCACAACCCCCCTGATAAAAATGACTAAGATAGCAGCTCTGAGCAAGGTATGGTGGACCCAGGAAGCAGCCAAAGCTTTCCAAAGAGCAACGGGACATGCTATGCTCACAGCCAATAATGCATGAGCCTGACTTTGAAAGGCCCTTCCTACTACAAACAGATGCATCCAACATGGCCACAGGGGCCATGTAGTTGCAAAGGGAGGATGGGAAGGAACACCCAGTAGCCTATATTAGTCAGAACCTGCACCCCCTTGAATGAGCATATGCTATTGTAGAGAAACAATGTCTGGCTATAAAGTGGACGATAGAGAATGTTGGTTACTACCTACTGGGGAGATAGTTTATGGTCAGCTTACAGTAGTGACAGACCATAAGTCTCTAAGGTGGCTACACCGGATGAAAGCAGACAATCCCTGGTTAACCCAGTAATGCCTCATTCTACAAACATATAATTTAGTTATAGAACACTGCCCAGGGAAGCAACATGGTAACACCAACTTCTTTTCAAGGAGGACCAGTGGTAGCTCCAAAACAGTAAGCCCTGAAAAAGAAAGGGGGTGTGTGTAACAGGGCCCCTGCCCCATTACATCTTTATCAGTGACTTGGACAAGGGGGTGAAAAGCACCTTGTTCAAATTCGCTAAGAATGTGTTCAATTGACACTAAGATGTGGGGAGAGGTGGCCACGCTAGAAGGGAGGGACAGGCTACAACTAGATCTGCACAGGTTACAGGGGTGGGCAGATGAGAAGAGGATGGGATTCAGTACTGACAAGTGCAGGGTACTGCACCTAGGGAGAAAGAACCAGCACCATACCTACAGGCTGGGGAACACCCTTCTTGTCAACACAGGGGCAGAAAAGGATCTTGAAGTCATTATTGATTCCAAGATGAACATGAACCGCCAATGTGAGGACGCAGTCAGTAAAGCTAACCACACCTTGTCATGCATCCACAGATGCATCTCAAGCAGGTCCAGGGAGGTGATCCTCCCCCTCTGTGCGACACTGGTCAGGCCGCAGTTGGAGTACTGTGTCCAGTTCTGGGTGCTGCACTCCAGGAGGGATGTGGACAGTATTGAGAGGGTCCAAAGAAGGGCCACTTGCATGGTCAGGGGGAAGCAGGGCAGGCCATACGAGGAAAGGCTATGGGACCTGAACCTGTTCAGCCTCCACAAGAGAAGGCTGAGAGGGGACCTGGTAGCCGTCTATAAACTTACCAGGGGGGACCAGTGGGGAATGGGAGAGTCCCTGTTCCCCCAAACAGGGAGTAACTAGGAATAACAGTCACAAGTTGACTGAGAGTAGGTTCAGGCTAGACATTAGGAAGCACTACTTCATAGTCAGGGTGGCTAGGATCTGGAACTTACTTCCAAGGGGAGTGGTGCTCGCTCCTACCTTGGGGGTCTTCAAAAGGAGGCTAGATAATCACCTTTCTGGGGTCATTTGATCCCAACATTCATTCCTGCCCATGGGAGGGGTTCAGACTTGATGACCTGCTCAGGTCCCTTTCAACCCTAACAACTATGAAACTACTGAGAGGTAGAGAGAGCCCAGGGTGAACTGGCCAGTCTACTTCCTCTGAAAAGACTCAAACTGGCAAAGGGAGACTTAAATACAATGACTGTCTGCCCTGGATGTGGATAGTAGCTAGCAGGCTTAGGGTAGAGCCAGAGGGTCAGGTGACCTAAGGAAAGGTTCATAAGCCCAGGACATGACCCAAAAAGCTATGGCCCTGGTGCAGGCCTTGGTGTGGTGGAAGCTGTACTGTGGGACCCAGCCAGATTAAAAGTGAGCTGAGGCCAGGACAGGCCTTAGTTGAGACAAGGACCTACCCCAAAACCCACATCTGCCTCCTGGGGGCAGCCTCCCTATAAAACTAACATCATGTCATGGCAGGGGTGATACTAGGACCCAGAGAGTCTGGAATAAAAAATGAGGATGTCAGAGTGAAATGATAAGCCAGACAAGGGACCTTATTGAACCAGCACCGTATGTATAGTCACACTTTCCTATCTGTTGGAGGACTTTTATCCTCATGTTGAGGGACTGCTGACAATGACAATGTGGTGTTATGCATGGGCTAATTCACCTGCCTGCAGCATAATGTGAATGGATCATGACATTGCTTGTGCTGCTTCAGAGTGCTGCTGCCTGATGTAGCTAGTCTGTGGTTTGATGCTTTTTGTATGTGGATGGAGTTATATTAAGGATAAAACTCAAATTATATCTCAAGCTAAAAATATAGTCTTTCTGACCCAACACAACCTTTTCTGTGACACAACAGTTACAAAGATTTCTGGTCCTATCTGGCTGATCAGCAGCCAAAGGCTAATTCCTGTGTTTTCTCCTACTTTTCTTCCAAATTGGAAGACCAGTAAGTAGCACATTTCAAGGATAGTACATGCACATTTCCACAAAACCTTCAAACCAGGTTAGATAAAAGCAAACCTATACTTACCATAGGAACTTGCTGCTTGCCTGAATGTTATGCTTTTGAAAACAATTTTGTAAATGTCTGTTACAAATACTACCTTCAATCACAAAGACTGACAAGATTTTAAAAGTTGAATGTTCTTGAAAATGTATTGCATTGTGCTTGCCTAAATCCCTATATTTTCAATTTGATTCACTACTATTTATCATTCTAGGCCCTAAACTATTATTATCTCTTAATAGCCACAGGTCACCTGACGCCCATTATTTGTGGCCACAGGTCATTTGATGCCCATTATTTGAGCCATATTTGTTCATGACTTTAGAATATGAACTCTTTGGGTCAGAAAATTCATTTTGTCTATTGATGTGTATTTTTACTGCAGAAAGCCACAATGCACATTTAAGTGTCTATTGTAAAATAACAAATTATGAACAGTTATTTTTAGTACAGTAGCACCACTGCAAATGAAATTAGGGTCTCATTGTGCTAGGCACTGTCAATAAATAAAATAAAAAGACAGCTTCTGTCTTGAAGGGTTTACAATCTCAGTTGACACAGGAGAGATGGAAGTAAGGGGGAAGGGATTGAAGCAGAGTCAAGAGAGTGAAACACTGTAAGTGTCCACAGTTTCTATTGCTGCTCTCTTGCAGGATTGCTTGGCTTTGTTTTTCACTCTTATAATTTATTTTTGGGAGGAAGTATATAGAGCAGGGGATTCCATAACAGAAAGGTGCTAGGAGAAAGGGAGAAAGAGGAGGGATAAGAAAAGAGAATGGCTGAGGATATCTTGGAAAGCAGATGGAGTGAAGCTGAAGAGATCCCTCAGAAGGAAGATGGAGCAAAAAGCCAATTATTAGATGGGGGAACATGTCAAGAATAAACCATGTAAACAGCAATCAGGTTCTAATGACTCACTAGTACACACTGGCCTGATCTGCATGAGTGGTGGAGTGCACAATTGTTACTGTGCAGTTATTTAGCACTTGCGTAAGCAAGTATTAAATGACTGCACAGTAACCAGCATGACTGCTCAGTAGCATCCCTGCACAATTTTTTTTCTGATGCTAGTGCACAGTAGCAACTGTGCAGTAGGTCATTACGACTGCACAATAGTGTCGCATCATGGTATGTCCTACTAACTACAGCACAGTTGTAGATGTGGTCACATGTACTAGCTGTTTCTTCTTGTTTCTGCTGCTAGCTTAGTTTCTAGAGCGTCTCTCCTAGCAGTGTTCTTCCCTGAGAACCCATAGATAGTGGTAGTATGAGTCCAGGTGCTACTGCAGGAAGGGGCTTTTCCTTCTACAATTTTCTGACATGGAGTGGGTGTGGGGTATGGAAATGGATCTGCCTTATTACAGTGTACTTGCTGCAGATGTTTGGCCTTGCTGTAAGTGGCTTGGGCACAACTTCCATTGGCTTGATAGTGAGGCCTACATAAATGTAACAGCTGCAAAGGCTTGCTTGGCTGCAAGCTGAGTGGGTGAGCTGTGCCTAAGAACTTTGCAAGAAAGGCAGCAAAAAGTTTGCAGAGTGTGCAACAGCTTTTCCAAACGGAGGGTATGCTGTGCACAATGCATGCTTCTTACTGGAGCATTTGAACTGTGACCAGAGCCCCCATTGCAAATCCCAAGCTCTGATTGACTACTGCAGAGCCATAAAATGCTGAAGGAGGGAAAAGCAGCTGGGGGAGAAGCTGTGGCAGCCTGGAGAGAGGGGCAGAGATTCAGCCCTTTCTTGCGCTCCCCACCTCCCTTCAGGCAGAGGGAATGGAGTTGAGGCTTGCTGGGGAGTAGACATCAGGTTGGAAGAGAGCCTGAGTCATCCCAGGAGAAGCTGATTCCCCACCAGGGTCAGAGTTGTGCAATCAGGAACACAGGTACCCAGGGAAAGAGTCGGGAGGGGTAAGCTAGCTGGGTTCTGGGAGAAGCTGCGTGATCAGAGACCTGCGGAGGGAATGCACTGTCTGCAGGTGGAGATGCTAGGGGAGAGAGACAGCCCGGAGAGGGAGCGGTCTGTGAAAATCCCAAATCTGCATGGGTGTGTGAGGGGACCCTTGACCCCTAGTGTTTGCAGGGGGTGTTTTTTTCAGAAGGAAATGTTTTAAAGGGTTATAACCAGGTGAATGTAATCATTGAGGTTGTTTGATGTAAGTGGAACCACCCAGCGTGGTGGAATTATTCACCTAATGTTGCAGCTGTAAATTCTATTAAAATTGTTGGTTTCATTATTAACTATTGATATTATATATATTTCTTCTCTTGATTAATCATTTATTTTCTGTATATAGTTGTACATAATAAAGAAACCAATATGTTTATTGGGTTTGGAGTAACTTCTTCAGTGGCGAGTTACATGCCCCTCCATGGGACACTTCAGTCAGCAGACCTGGCATCCTGAGGATCCAAAATCTGGCACATCACCCAGCCTAGCATGCCGGCATGGGTTACATAAAGAAAGCATAATGATTCTTTTCAGTACTTGCAGAATTTGTGAGAGGTCCTCACACAGTTTCCAGTATGTAGGGTCATTTCATTTGATGTTAACAATGGCACGTTGGAAATATATATTGCATTTACTCAAATACAAGGTCACCCTGAATGTGTGTGTGTATAAACTAATTATTGGGTGATTATCTTATACTGGAGTAAATATGGTATGTATATCCAATGTGCCAGTGTGTGTGTGTGTGTGTGTGTGTGTGTGTGTCTGTGTGTACACACAGACACACACACACAATTTTATAAATTTGATATAATTTTCCAGGTATAGAATTTAATTGTTGGAGGTTTGTCTTAAATGTATCAACCTCCCACTGCTACAGTAGGGAAAATAAATCTGGGGGGTTCAGGTAGCCCCTCTGCCCTCTGTCCCTGCCAGCTGCTTCCCCCTGCAGCTCCTTCCCCAATCCTTAGTGTCAAGCCCTACTCTCCCTAAACAGAAGACTAAATGTGAAAACAATGACATTGAAACAAATGTATCTGTAGCAATTTGTATATAGTACCTGTCCCAGAGACACAAGCACAGGGTTGGTGCAAACCGAGAGGAGAGACCCCGAAATCAGAAATTGCTTACCTATCTCAGGTTGCCTGATGCTGACAGAACAATACTGAGGAGAAAAGCCTGCGCATTTCATCAGCTGTGCTCATATAAAGCTGAAGCCAGCAGGTGACATCATGGACATGTGGCAGCCAGCTGAGTTAAAAGCTGGCACTAACAGGGAGACAGGGAGAGTGTGAGAGGCAGTGGTGGCTGCGGCGGCTCTCCATGCTGGTGGCAGGCAGCGCCAGCAAGTAGAAGGAGACCCCAGTCAGGGAAGGACGATCCGGGCAGTAGTAGCTGCCCAAAGTCCTCATGGGCTGCACCGGATTGCCGGAGGAAGCCTCGTCTGGGAATGAGCGGTGAAAGCGGTGGAGGAGAAGGCCCCACACCCTGCACTCCAGCTGGATAAGGTGGTAGGAGGGAAGCTGAGCAGGAGAGGAGCGAAGGGAGCTCCCACCAGAGACGGAGAGGGGAGCAGCGTCGGGGGACGCAGCAAGGCACTGGCTCTAGGGCAGGGAGAGGAGGACTGTGTATCCTGATCTCCCTCTTTTCTACTTGCCCTCTTTTTTTATTTTGTTATGTCCTGTTTTCTTTTGTCTCCTCTTACTGGTGTATCACACCGTGTTGGGGGGGGTTCCGTTTCTTTTTCTTCTTGTTCTTGCTTTGAGCAGTAACCTGGAGCCATGAGGTCCGGAGGACAAAACAAGCTACAAGGGCCGCTCACAGGAATCAGGCGTCAACAGTGTCGAGCGTGAGGGGAAGAGCTGTAGGAGAGGCTAACGTCCTATGGACCCAAAGTCCATTAGGCAGAAGAAAATAGGACCAGGTACCTGAGAGAATGACGAGGAAAGTCCATCAAGACTGGAGGGCAAGCCGCATTGACCCGTTAGGCAGCCCGTCTAAGGGTGGTGCATGGAAGGGGTATAGGGGAGGTGGAGCCCCGCGAATATCCATCAGGAAGCATGACTGATCCTGAGGGACCGCCAATGGGAGGCCCCACCACTGAGGTTGCATTCAAAGAAGTGGCAGGTGAGTTCCAGGGTACTCCCTGGGGAGACTGAGGTCCCTACCAGAGGTTACACGAAGTATCTCTGCATCCCTCAGCAGGTGCCCACGCCAAGGTGGCGCGTGAACAGATTTTAAAAGCGAAATGGACACAGTACCTGTAGATTTAGTTAACCTAGAACTGATGCATTTTGCCTTTTTTTTTAATCTGCTGCAAGTTTCAGTAGATAAACACGCTTTTAAGCAGCATTTTGGACCTACTTAGAGAGAGTACGAACTATGTATGATATTAGTCCAAAGACAAAATGTTCATGATTTACCTTGCAGTTCACTGGGCTTTGCCCCAGCAGAGTCAACAGCATTTCAAACCACAGTGACCCCACTGCTCAGCACTGCTCAGTAAGTGTGTGTATTCCACATACCCACTACAAAAAATCCAAATGTTAATTAGCCTTCTACTCAGTACTGGAACTGGGTGTTCTTGTCATAAGTCCTGGGATCCTCCATATTTTTATGTGCAGATGAGGCATAACCCAACCCAGTCCAGGTCCACCTCATGGAAGGTAGGGCCACACTAATCATGCGACAGGCTGAAAGAGGGGTTGACTGAGGGATTCTGAGTCAATTGTCATTCCCCCACCACCCAGTGTTGTTTGCCAGACATTTAAGGTTGGTGAAGAAGCTGGAATCATTGGACATAGACATTACAATCTATGACTCTATGACATGGAAAGATAAGTGCAGCTCGACTATGGAAGTCAAGAGGAAGTAAAAATGTATATCATGAGTGACTGGTGCCTCCTGAACCTGGGGGGGGAGAGGGGCATCCGCAGAAGCCGCTGATGGTGGTGCCCCTGTCGGGGCAGGTCACAAGCCCTACTAACAGCATCAGTGTTGGCTGTCAGAGAGGGGCAGCGGCCCCATTGGGGGGGGGACACCTGCACCCCCATGCGCCCTCTACCAGTCGCCTATGATGTATATGGTGCAGTGGTTCACCATGACTTGAAAAGGAGTCAGTGCTGGGGAGGACGGCTTTCAATGGGCACTACCATATATCTTATTCAAAAGGGATGCAGTAACCTATCCTTGTGGTAAGTCAGATTAAGCATTTTTGGCACCAAGAAGAGGGTGTCAAGGCTGGTTCAGGCCCCCAAGTACTGGCCTGGTATTGTAGTACCTCCAGGCCTGGTGCCAGTTTCCTGTGGAGGAAACACCTGCCCATTATTTTTAAGGTCCAAAAAAAAGAAGGTTCCAGTTAGCATGTTTGCCCCATATGGGCCATTTACTTTATAATCATGCCCAGTGTTGGCTGCATTTAATCAACTTCATAGTTGGTTTCCATTACTGAGTAGGTGCCACTTTTAGCAGCACAGTTTCGTTGTATGCAGTTGTAAGACGAGAAGTTTTTCTCCTGTGTTGACTGGGGGGGACGGGGACCAGGGAACCATGTCTACTGTTCAAATAAATATGATATTTTGCATTTTTGGGTGACTTAAAATAATCAAGTCACAGCAGAATTAAGCATTTCAGGTGATCAGCTTTTACTTCAAAATAAGCATCTCGGCTCCCCTTGGCAGACTATTATTTTCTAAAAATGGCTTGTTCCACTTCCATCTCATAAACTGGTGAAAGGAAAAATGTTTGGGACTCTGAGTGAAAGTAGGAAGGAACTGTCAGGTCTGTTTTTGTGATTACTGCCCACAAACATTCTCACTTTTTACTTTTCAAAAATGTTCTTACAAAAATATTAGTACTAATAGTACAGCATGCATATGTTCTCAGAGTATAAATAGTACAAGTCAGCCTTTGTAGTCTCAGGAAATACCAAAAAGCCCAATCCAATGACTTCAATGAGATTTAAGGATGTCCAGCACTTTGAGCCTCTCCCCACATATGGGACAAGACAACATATTAAAACATAACTGCTTGAGGTGCTAAGCACCTTGAGCTCTCACTGAACCCAGCAGCAGTTATGAAACTTCAGCATTTCGCAGCATTCCGTTCTCAGATGCTTGTAAGAGTTCATTTTATCTTGCCACAAAGACAGCAAAGAGTTGCTACTTTTAACTTCTTGCTTACCAGAGTTGTTTGTATTACATGATGTCTTAAAGGGTAAATTTAGGATCATAGGAAAGTAGGATCGGAAGGGACCTCATGAGGTCATCTAATCTAGTCCCCTGCTCAAGGCAGAATCATCCCTGAGTAAAACATCCCAACCAAACATCTGACTAACCTGCTTTTGAAAATTTCCAGGGATGGAGATTTCACAACATTCTAGGTAATCTCTTCCAGTGCTTGAATACCTCATAGTCAGACACTTCTTCCAAATATCCAACCTAAGCTTCCTCCACTGGAGCTTGTAACCTCCATCCTCTCCATCTTTTCTATAATCACCCTTTAGGTATTTGAAGATTGTTATCACCCTGCTCCATTCCCCAGAGTCTTCTCTTCTCCAAACTAAATAACCATTATTTCTTTCAGCCTTTCCTCATAAGTCATGCTTCCCACACCTCTCATCATTTTTGTTGTTTTCCACTGGACTCGTTCCAATCTCTCCACATCTTTTTTTGATGTGTAGGGCCCAAAGCTAGACACAGTACTTCAGGTGAGGCCAAATAGAGATCTGCAAGTGACACAGTGTTAGCTCCTTTCTTTTCTTTTAAGCACATGGTTGGCTAATATTCAATATATAATGTACTGTAAGCCCCAGGTTCTTTTCTGTTGTGCTGCAGCCCAGCCAGTCATTCCCTAGTCTGTATTTGTACATGCAATTATTGTTAAATGAAGAAATGGGTGTTAGTGGTTATGCCAGAACAGGTAGTGCCTTGAGGCTTAGGAGGCCTTCTCCCTAGCTGAGCCCCACGGTAGCTCATATGATGGGGTCTACAGAGCTGCCTGCTCACAGGGTACTTTCTTTGACTTTCCTGCCATGCCTTGATCTTAAGAAAGAAGGAGGGTTCTAGGATGTTGCTGGCAACCCTTGTGGACAAGCTCGCATTATGGATGTTCCTGGGGCTCCTCCTTCCCTTCACCCCATCCATGCACCAACCAAGATCTGGAGGGTGTTGGTATTTTTGCCCTCAGGCCACAGAGTGCCCCAGATATACTCCTGAGTTTCAGAGATGCCTGGGCCTTAGGTCAGGACTCCTGAATTTGCTGCCACCCTTACTTAAGGCACTTGTTCACTAATCACGTTCAATAATCAATTAATGTGCAGGTTCTCATAAGTCAGCAGAGTCTATCATTAATTCATGGTTGTCAATAATCAAGTCCCAGCCCCAGTGAATTCCTGAGCTTTCAAAATCAAGGCTCCAATTAATTCACCACCCCCTTAAAACAGATCTTTTGCCATATCAAGTCATGGCATTGAGTCCATATGTGGGCAGCTTTCAAACCAATGTAGACTTCTTGTTGTTTAAAAAAAATGGAAACAAAATGACAGTGTCTTCACCATGCCTGAATCTCAGGCCCCAGTGGCTGTCTCACTCACCTGTCTGTCTCTGTGCCTGGGTGCTGGGATCCACAAGGAGCCTCTCTCCAAGCCAGACTGGGGATCTGGCTTGGCTCTTTACCAGGTCCAGAGTAGCAGGGTCTTTTGTATCCATAGTGGTCTGTCCTCCTGCTCTGCACAGCCCTGCTCCTTCCTTTTTATCCAGCTCTGGGCCTGGGTCTGTGATGTTACTCCCCAAGTGCTATACCAGCCACAAGGAACAGGTGCTTATAAATTGCTGCTGCAATGTCGCTTGCTGTTCCACTTCCATCATCTCTGCTCCTGCAAGTAAATATTGACTCTTTTCTGTCCTTACCGGATGTTTAGCTGAACTCCACTAGTGGCTTACTATACCTCCTGGGGCCCTCCCATGCGTTTGGTTTGTCCCACTGTTACAGTAGTATTCAGGACTAGTGTTAAGGGATTGACAAAACAACTCATTCAATGAATGACAGGAAAGCTTTATTTACTACAAGTATTAATTGTTAAATGAGCCTAAAGCAAAGTCCAGTATTTAGCTGTAAAAATGATGTTATCTCACCAATTACAGGCAAAAGAGGTGATCCCTGTCTTTTTTCAGCTTCTCAAGATGTGGATGCTTTCACTTAGATCAGCTGGGCATGGTAGCAGTTTTTGTCAGAGTGATTTCTTATTCTGGAAGCATGCCCTGTTAGCTCTTTCATTCCTCTTTTACACCCTTTAGCTCAGCAGAATCCCAAGAAGTAATTAAAAGGAAAATCCTGTTAATCAAATTATTCATTATTGGTTATTAGAAAGTCCCAATTTTCATTGAATTACCTTCATCAGTAACAAGAGGTTATCAATTTCTGTTAACATGGAACATATCAGGAAATTAATTAACAGCCAGAAAAAATACAAGGTTTCTGAGGAGTTATCTTTGGAAGAGCAAGAGAATCACTGAGGGAAACAAGAGTAAATCAGGAGGCATCTATCAAAGACAATGTCTCTTCCAACACATAAACACAAGTTAGTTGCAAAAGAAATATTTAGTATACTAATTAATCAGGGATTACACAGTTGTATACCAGACGAATAGAAGCCTGCTTAAAATCACCATAAATATAGTAACATAAGTTGGAAGTGATGCATAAGTTTTCAGAATGCCCAGCCACAAACTTACATTCTTTTGCACTATGCAATTGTTATCAATATTTTGTATTTTAACTTTTGTATGTAGTCCTGGCTCAGCTTGAGTTTCACAGTCATCAATTATTCCATCCCAAGTGCAGGAAATTTCACATATCCTTCTTCAATTTCATCTTATGGATTGTGAAGCATTTCTCTTGTCTATCCAGGTCATTCTGGATCATATCCATGCCTCTAGAGTGCCAACAACTCCACCAAACTTGGTATCATCTGCAGAGTTGCTTATCATGCACTTAGTTGCATCATCTGAATCAACAATTATGTTGAAGTTAGGTTGATCTAAATGCCCCAGTGTGCAAGTATTCACACAACTTAGGTTGCCCTAAAAAAGGTGTGCCGGATCTCAAGTTAGTTCTCATCTGAGGTGAACTAACTTTAGATTGGCAGAGGGTTAAACCAATTTAGTGAGGGTTAGCTCAGTGAATGCCTGCACACAGTCACAGGATAGCCCCATTGCCCCTCTTCACAGCTCCAGGGATATGCTGTTTTTATCACCCAGTGTTGATGGGCTATTTTTAACCCCCTGACCAATCTACCTTCAGACCAGGCAGTCTCCCCTGCCCACATGAACCTGCCAGTCCTTCCCCCACAGCTTACCTGCCTCTTATTGCTGGCTCCTCTTCCTGGCAAGGGGCAAATACCTGCATGTAACATGCCCAATTCAAGTGTAGACAGCTTACACTAAGCCACCTAAACCTGAGCAGGGTCCTTCAAATGCCTGTTTGTACCCTGGAATTCCTTCTACCTACTGAAGATAAGTTTTACTTACTCCACGTGGCCTCGTTCAACAATTTGACAACAGCAAGCAAGAAGAGAAGACAGAGATGTACAATCTTTAACCACCTTTTATGGGGAGCAAGATAAGGTATCTCCTTCCACAACATGCACACAGATAGATAGATAGGTGCATCTATCTATCTGTGTATGTATGTATGTATACATACATACATACATACATACATACATAGACAAATAGAGATCAATCTATATACATAGATCTATCTATCTACACTAGCCAATTGCCCATCAAGAATGAGGGGGGAGGGGGGAACGGGT
>NW_017729004.1:71056777-71062206 GCF_001723915.1 Gavialis gangeticus | reverse complement strand
GGCCCCCACGCCCCCCCCCCCCCCCGGGCCCACTTCCTGCTTCCCTCCTGCTGCTTGGGGTCTGGGCCAGTTGTGCTGGCCTCGCCCCCCCCACTCTGTCTCTTGTGTCCCCACCATCATGGTGGCTCTCCACTCACCAGCTCCTGTTCAAATGCTTGTTTGAACTCTGATTGGCTGTTTGTCAGCCAATCAGAGAGTGAATAAAGTGTTATAGACAGACAGACAGACAAACAGACTTAGGCTTTTATATTACAATATATACATATCTAATTTATGAAATCAGAATCAGGGTCTTAGGATGTTGCAGAATTGGGAGATGTCAATATCTCTATATTCTAAATAGAATCTAGTCTAGCCTAAGAGACCATGGTTTGATTTGTACTTTGAAATGCTTGTCTAATTGTCATAGGCTGCTATACATGTGCTCTGAGGCTGGGGGGCCACTTTAATTAGAGGTTCCCAGATAGTTGTTCTAATTAAAACAGCTCACTGTCATGTGTATTAAGCCTTCATGCATTTTTAAATGGCCACAGGACATTTTATCTAAAGCTCATTCAACAAAGTTTAGATGAAGTGCCCCTACAGTCATTTTAAAATGAGCCAGGTCTTAATACATGTGACAGTGGTGCCTTCTAATGAAAACATAGAGTAGATTTGATTAATTGAGTGTGCTCCAGCATGTTCTAATTAGAATGTGAATGAGCCTGTGTATAGGCAGCCATGCTATTTAAGTGAAAGCTTTTTACATTTTTACAATTATTCTAATATTCTTCATTTTAATATATTTTATCAGTGACTATTCCTGAGGTTATTATGTATGATATATAAAATATTAGCAATGTCACCCATATGAAGCTTCTTTTAATCTTTAAAGACTAACACTTCCCAACTTTTCTCTAAGTAACATGTCTCTGAATGCAAGTGGGATGATATTTTACCCCAACATGTTGTCACAGATAATTTTTTCTGACTCGTAGGTGGAGCTGAAACTGTTAGGTTTTCCCTTTTCTTTTTGCCTCTCTCAGAGTTATGTCTGTTGGATGCAGGGGATGAACTTGAAGAATTAGCTGATACATGTTGTATGCCAACTCTGTGACTTTCAGGGCAGCTTTTGAAGCCTTTTTGATTGTTTTTTTTCTGTCCTGGCTGTGAATTTAAAATCTTTTCCCAAAGTTACCAAACTTGTAATTTTTTAAGTGAACTAAAATTTTGTAATAGTTTATTTACAAGAAGTGAAAGATTGCATGATTAAGAAGGAAACACACCAGCAGGCAGAACATATTTACACACACAGTGTTTGGACATTAAATCAATTTCTGAAGTCAACAAGAGAGAAAAGAGATGAGCTGTAAATGAATTTATTAGCATCCGAACAAATCAGAAACTTTTAACAGTACATTTTAGTAGTCAGTTGATTTATATATTCTTTGAGGAACCCCGTAATCTTCTGTTTTTAAATATTCTTTTGAACAAGTAATAGTTAAAAGGGAGAATAGCTGGGAATATACCATCCATTTCATAAGGAAAATCTAAGGCTGGAGACAAATACAACTTTTGAAGCAGCTGCAGTTTGAAGTGCTTCAAAAATGTAGTGTTTCAGCTGCAGACAGCCCACTACCATGCTCTCCAGCTGGAGCACTTCAAAATCACTGTGCCAGCATGCAGCAGCATACTTTCATCCAGGGGATTCAACAGCAAACTGTGGCATCCTGAACCTTGGCTCTCCTCTACCATGGAGCATGTCAGGGGCGGGGCAGAGCAGGATGTCAGCATGGCTCTGCAGTTCCCCAGTCATCTGAGAGCTGTGGCTTGCTTCTCCCAATCCAAGGGCTGGGAGATTGGAACCAAAGTTAGTGAATACTCACCTGTTCGCTCCACATCCTCTCCGCTAGATCAACTGCCACCACCAGAATCAGGAGAGCAGAACTAGAGAGGCACAGGAGATTGCTACCTGGAGAGCAGGAATCCCAGTTCTAGTGACAGAGTAGAGAGGCAAGGGGCCTGTATCTTTTGGTTTCCATGGGGCATACTTCTTCAAGCTAGACTAACTAGCCATACTGATTGTGTAATATACTGTTCATCCCAATTCAGGATCAAGGTACCAGCCAGGGTTTAGAGAAGATTATTAGCTCGCTTTCCAAACAGCAATGGCTCTAGCTTCACCTTTTTGTGAAGATGGACAGATAAGATGGTTGCATAGCTCCACTCACTCTTTCTGCACTGGCTAAGAGAGCAGAGTGGTACAGGTTGGCACAGGAGGCATGTGCTGCACTTATTTTATATTAAACCAGCTTCCAGAAGTCCGAAGAATCATCGCTGACGCAGAATTTCTTCAGGGGATTTCCCCAACATAACTATTTTTTACTCTATGCCCCTACCACCCTTTGACCTTTCATAATAGAGATGATTTAAAATACATTATTTGGCCTTCAACAATTCTCATGTAGTTTGAGGCTGTAAGAGGAAAACTAGTATAGGATACATGTGTCATTGTCCCTATTATAATTTTTTAAGTGTAATTATGAGTCTCACAGGTTATATGTGGGCTGATATACTATTGCAGATTCTGTGTACATCATGCCGCTTCCTCCCTCTCTCATCATTCTTTCTCTCACCACTACTTGCTTTCTTGCTGTCTACCCATCCATGCATAATACGACGCATTTTCAACTGTAATCTCAGTACAAAAACACTCAGAGCTTTAAAAATTTCATACATCTTTAGAGCACTGTAGGTTACCTTTACCTAAAACGATGCTCAGATGGCTGTCACAAAGAAAGTTACTGTGAAATGTCAGATGCTGTAGGGATGAGAAGCTACACATGGTAGATGTACGATTGAGTGCACAAGTAACTCCCTTTTAATAAACAAGCAAAGATCTACTGGAAGGAAAATTTCCCAGCATTTGAAATTTAACTGCCAACCATTCACATCCTACACATAACTGTCATAATGGATGTCTAAATCTGTCCTTGTTTATAACATGTGTTGTGACAAGATTTGACAGCCTCTGAAAGAGCTATAATTGCCACCTAAACATCCAGCATTTTGTCAACTGTGATCATGTTTAGGGAAAGCATTTATTTCACTTTAGAAAATCCACCCATTTTTTTCCTCCTAAAAGAAATAACATTTTTAAAAATCTTTTCATTAGTGGTTGCAAGTCAGTTTTGTGTTTTTTTTTTTAATTTGCAATACTTTTCCAAACAAGGAACTCAGAAGTTTAAGAGTAGCAGATGAATCTATAATGGGCAGTAATTTAATAAAGATGTCACAGGTACTTTTACAAAGATGTTGATATCTCTGATGATGTTGGAATATATTCTGATCTGAAGAGCAGATTTAGGTGGATATTGAACCACTTTGAAAGGGGGGAGGAAATATCTCTATATTTCCCAGTTTGATGCTCTGGAACAAGCAGTGGTATAACTGTGGAGGGAGCGATTATAGGGGCAACTGCCCCAGGTGCCAATGTGGCAGGGGCAGGGCCATCCACATGTTCACGTTTGCAATTGCTGAGGCCACCAGAAGTTACCACTTCTGCTTTGCACACACCTGTGTGCTCAGCAGCATCCCTACACTGTTGGGAGAAAGAGTTATGTAGCAAACCACGGGCCATGCTTTTCTTAATAGTAGGCTTTAATGCGATCATACAAGTCAGGGAGGTCAAACATGCAGCCCATGGGCTGAATTTGGCTGCAGTGCCATTCCATCTGTTATGCTGGGCTAGCAGCAGTCTACCAGAATTGGGGGTGGGCTAGGGGCAGGGCCTGCCGCAATTCAGTGTCCATAGGCCATGATGGACATGAGTGTCAGCAGAGCAGAGGGGCATGGACGGGGGGAAGGGCAATCTAGGGCTGGGCATATTGTAATAGACTGTGTGAACTGAATGTAATGCACAGTACTGTGGATGTATGACAGCAGGGGGAGCAGCTCTCCTGCCTGGATTTGGATTACAACTTCTAGGAGCCCTAGATCTTGCAGGCCTGTGCTGGATGCACATAGACTACAACCCCCAGAGACACTGGGGTGGGGAGTCAAAACAGAGGAAGCAGGAAACAGCAGCAAAGCACAGGATGCAGCGGCAGAGGGAACGGAGATCCCAGAGGAGTGATGGAGCTGGGACTGCAGACTATAGCAGTGGGACTTGGACGTGGAGATGTACAAAGGGGCCAGAGGCTGGTTTGAAGTTTCTCTGGAGGTGCAGGAGTGTTTAAGGTTTTTTGAGTGCATGTACCCCAGTGCACACTAGCTGTTACTTATTACCTGTTACCTAGTTCCTCAGTGTATGTACCTTAATTTTCAAGTTTATTTACTTGTACTTGTACTTGATCCTTTCTCCTTAGCCCACTGGCCTGTGACCCTAACCCCTAGCATTTCCTATATAAAAATGGGAATTTTCCTTTTTGGCTTCCTGTGCCAGTTTCTGGGGTTACAAAGTTTGGTGCAGCTGCTGGGAGAAGTGGGATTGGTGGCCACAGGCCATAAGGTATGGAGCAAACTGCTGCTGGAGTGTATAGATTTTGTTGTTGTGTGAGTACTTGATCTGAGAAGACAGGTACCCCAGGGGAGGGAAACACATCCCCACACCTAGTGTCTCAAGGCTGATATTCAACACAGCATCCTTTAGCGGGGAAGAAGAATGGGATGACTGGTATATATAGTTTGAAATGGCAGCTGAGTTAAATGGGTGGGATGGGGCCACCAAGCTCAAATTCTTGAGCCTATTACTACAGGAAAGTCCAAGGAGGTTTACCCGCTGTGAAGCCAAGCACGAGTATCGGCACCTGATAAGGGCCCTCAGGACTGCTTTGAAAGTAGGTGCAGTTCTTATCTAGGACCATGTCACTTTCCTTAATGGTAAGAAAATGGAAGTGGAATCAGCACAAGTGTTTGGCATGGCCCTAAGATGATTAGCCGTAAAGGCCTTCCTGCAAATCAGCCCAGAGGTGCAGGACATGCTGGCGTGTATCTACTTTGTCAGCAATGTCTTCAGTGGGGAGGTGCAGGCTCAACTTTGGCTGGGAAAATCCCAGAGTCTGGATGAGGCCATAAAGCTAACCACTGAAACAGAGCTGGTAAAACAGCTGGGGACTCTAGGTACCCCAGACACTGAGGCAGGGGTACATGTGCATGCCAAGGAGAACAAGTCAGTGGTACCCACTTCACACCTGGAATCATCACCCTTGCAAATGATGATGGAGACATTGAAGGAAATCTGGGGTGAACTGGACCAACTCAAAAAGAGTATGGAGACTCAGTCCCAAAGCAGATGTGCCAGTGGAAGCCCCCCTGGACCACAGTGGCTGAGATTTTGCCAGGAGGCTGCTGATAGCTGCTGGCAGTGTGGCGGCCATGATCACCTCTCGAGGGAATGCCCAGAGAGAAGTGTAACCCGGGCGGTACTCCAAGAGGTACCCCCTCTCCAA
>NW_017729004.1:71039375-71051777 GCF_001723915.1 Gavialis gangeticus | reverse complement strand
GTATAAGGGACACTACAATGCCCCAAAGGGGCAGGATTCAACAAAGGTTAGACACTTACAATCATAGACATATTCATCCAGTTGACAAAAGACAGGGTTAACCAAAATGTAAAACACAAACAGCAGAACAAACAATACTGGTTGGTATTACTGGAAATATAAAAGGCACAAAATACAAAATGTCAAATGACAAGGAATATAGGGCCTAGGTACCTGGAGGGGGCGAAAAGACAATGGCCCCTTTCTACTGCAAGAAGAGCTTTTCCTTGTTAGCTCACTCACCCCAAGTCACCAAAGCTAGGACTTGAACATGTATATCCCACATGGTGGGCAGAAACTCTACCACACAGTCACCAGTGACAGTACTGCCTCAGATTGCTAGGGTTCTTGACTGTCAAGGAGCCCCAGCCTCACGTCAAGCTGCCTGGCCTCTTATTGGAGAAGCTGGAAGCAGAGCTGGGAACCTCTCAGGTCGCTGCTCAGATCCTTGCTGGAGTAGGGGAACCTCTCCTGCTGGCTGCAGCCTCTCATAGGTGATCCTGGAGCCCAGCGGGGAGCATCTCCTGCTGGCTGCAGGCTGCACTGCTGAGGGTCCCACTTCTGCCTTCAGGTCCCACTCCTTCAGGCTCTTCTAGGGCAACTGCTTCTGGACCAGCAAACCCTGTGCTGCCACGGGCCCTGCAGAAGGAGCTGCGTCTTCTCTGCCCAGCTGGGGGTGGGCCTGCAGTTTGCCAGTTCATGACTACTTCCAGTCTGGCAGCTGACCTGCTGGAGCCCAGCACTGGGTCAAGGCCCAGGAATTGAGAACCCCTGGTCTAGCTCCATCCTCTTTGAAATCATCTTTCAGATACTTGAAGGCTTCTATTAAATCCCTCCTAAGTCTTCTCTTCTGCAGACTAAATAAGCCCAATTCCCTCAGCCTCTCCTCAGAAATCATGTGCCCCAGCCCCTGAACCATTTTTGTTGCCCTCCACTTGACTCCAATTTGTCTACACCCTTTTTCTAGTGGGCGGCCCAAAACTAGACACAGTACTCCAGATGTGGCCTCACCAGTGCCAGATAGAAGGGAAGAATTACCAATAAGTGGATACACTGAAAAACAAGTGGATGCACTGTAACCCCCAGGTCCTTTTTTGCAGAGCTGCTGCTTAGCCAATCAGCACCCAGCCTGTCTAGTACTTGTGGAATGGGATTGTACATGTGTATGGGATTGTTCTGTCCTAAGTGCAAGAACAGAACAACAAGGTACTTGTCCTCATTGAACCTCATCAGATTTCTTTTGGCCTAGTTCTCCAGTTTGTCTAGGTCTCTCTGAATCACAGCCCTACCCTCCAATGTATCTACTACTTCCCCCAGCTTTTTGTCACGTGAAAACTTGCTGAAGGTGCACTCTATCTCATCTTCCAGGTCATTGATGAAAATGTGGAACAAAACCAGCCACAGGACTGACCCCTGGGGCAATCCACTTGGTACCGGCTGCCAACCAGGCATTGAGCCATTCTACCCTCTCCAGGGCCAGAAATACCTTTGGGCGGCTTCCCTCCTCTAATCCTGAGTGAAAGGCTGCTCCAGAAGTTGGGTGGGTATTTTTCTTCCTTTCCGGTCTCCAGCTGCAGCCCTGCTGGGTCTCCATGTTGTGAGTTTTGTCTCGCTCCTTCACACAGTCCATTCATCCAACTTTACTTCCTTAGTTTGCTTGCAAGAATGTTGTGGGAGTGGCAGATGTCACTTGCTTGCAGCCACTGGGCTGCACTGCGCCCCTCTCCCCGCCCCTTCCCTAGCCCCGGCCTCCCTCCCTCACCAACATGGGAATGCATCAATGTAGACTGGGTTCACTTTATGCAAATTCAGTTTATGCACCATTCCCTGGGAACACATCTACAGCATAAATTGAGGGAAATCTGTATAGTTCTCTTCTCTCTATGGCCACTCTTGGCCCCAGATCCCTGCCACTACCCCTAAACCCTTGCCACAGCTGCCACTGACCCTGCAGATCTAATCCAGGGCCAAAGGGTAAGTTTAACACTCCTGGTTTAAAGTTACAGTCAACTACATGCGCCATTCGAAAGGAAAATGTTGCTGAAGGGTGGGGAGTTTTCAGTGTTAGAGGAAGGAGGATATTTTTACTGGAGGAACTGTGATGTACCTCATGCCTCAGCAGTCTGTGTAGGCAGAACTGCTACTAATCTAAACTTAACTAAGTTTCTTAATAGTTCAAATATAGAAAACCTGATAACAGTCCTGACTGTACATGGTCGGCAGTGCTTCCTGTGAGATACTGAGAACTAGAATTCAACCAATATTCTGGCTGCAACTCCCACCAGTTTTATTTGAATTTAAAAATGGATTCACTTTGGCTCCCTTCATAATATTTTTGTATCTGCCGGTGATTGAGTTGTACTCACATGAATACAAACATAATTATTTTGACTTACTTTTTTTAGGTTTTAATAAGAAACACAACGGCCATTTTTTACTATTTACAAAATCTGAAAATTGAAATTCATTTTATTCAAAATTGTCTACAGATTTTAAAATACATTTGGACTGACTCCAGTGTCGTCGTGTAAAGTTGAAATGCTGACCCAATGGAGGTCAATGGCAAAACTCTCATTGAGTTCAATGGTGGCATGGTGGCACGGTTTTTACTTACTGTCTCTTTAAAGAAAGCAGGTACTGTATTAAAGGTTATTATTTTCAAATAGATAGTGATACACATTCCTGTTAGCCAGTTCATTTCAATCTTCATTATTTTGAAGGTCTCAGTGAATCAGAATAGCCAGAGAAGAAAGACAGAAGACTCAAATGGATCAATTATGTATACATATGAACATATTTGCATTAAGACAGTAGCAGCCAATATGATATTTTAGGAGTAACCTAAAGCAACTTGAAACCTACTTCAGAAGACAAATAAATATTTCCTAACACCCATTAAATAGCACTAGCTTTCAGTAAAGAATTATTTATAGCCAGGTAACAAGGTGATCTTTCCAATTCAATTAGTTCTTTTAAGTGAATTTCTGAATATAAATCAGACAGTGAACCTTATCATTTGGAAAGATTAATGAGGTTTTCTTCACAGTTGTTTCAGCTGACTTACTCTCTATTTATTAAGATGTTTCCAAAATTCTCGTATTCTAATGAATGATATTGCCAGTTGATATTTAGTGGCTGAGCAAATTCAGTGGCATTTCTCGTCTGTCTGTAACACAATAGCCATGTATCTGATTAACTCTAAATTTCCAGGGAATGTTCTGGACGTTCTTAGCCAGAACACTGCTGATGCTTGTGAAAAACTGGAAGGCAGAAATGAAGGGCACACATGGCCCTCTGGCATTTTGTTAACAGACCCCACAGCTTCAGTTATCTTTGTAATTGTCTATAGCTCAAAGAACTGGAGGATGGATATATGCTATAGTAATAATAATCCCATTTTATCTCTACAGTTCTTTCCAATGCAATCTAAAATTTTTGACATCCTGAATGACTTAATCTCCCAGAGAGGGAAATAAAAAGTAATAAGAATGGTTCGGGAAATGTGGAAATACAGTCATATTCAGAACCCCTTGCATGGGGGTAGAGAGAATTAGGGCACCCATACATGTGCTTCAGGGGGGAGGGGGTGGGGTGGCGCTTAATTAGAGTGGCTCTCAGGAGCTGCTCTAGTTACAGTGCCCGCAGCAGCTCTGAGGAGTTAAAGTGCTCTGCTGCCATTCTGAAACACAGGGTCACTGGACACATGAGATGTTGCAGCATGCTGGAGCAGTCTGGTTAGAACGGTCCAACAGACTTGATTAATCAATGAATGAGAACGCCTTGGAGTACATGTAGAAGTGCCCTTAGGGACCCAGACATGGGATGAAAGCAGAAAATATGGGGAGCACATAAACCTTTGTGGGGAGAGAACAATGGAAAATGAACTTGCAGGAATGTGTGGCAAGGATGAGTGAGAAGGCACACAGCTTGCCTTGCAAGTGAGAAATGAAGATATTGGGGGGGATTGTTTGTAAAGTAAAGGGGGATGGGAGTGTGACACATAAGAAGTTTATGGTGGGGAATATGAGGGACCATTAATGTGTCCAATGCACCTGGCATACAGAGACTAAAAGGGTTCAGCCCACTACTGATATTTAAGATGCTTCTAAAATCCTGATTTCTGGTCAAAGATAGTGACAGAGATATTTGTTTTATCCATGTGCAGTGCCCCAGAAGCTGAAATCATGGATTCAGAATCAGATGCCTTTAAAAGGACACATTTTACAAAGCCCCAGGAAACGTCTAAACTTGCAACCTCTAACAGTTTTTATATAATCCTGTTCTTTTGCAGGAGAGGACAGTTGGGTTCATTTAGCATTAACTTTATGAAAAGCAAGATTTTAAAATATGACTTGCGCATACCTTTCTAGGAAATTGTACCTGGACTATAGTGTAGATGCCAATTACTAACCTACTGTTTCAAGTTTGTTTTCTCTTACCTTTGTTTTTGTGATTTTCCTCCTGTGTATCAGTTTATTTAGAGTCAGAAAGCACAGCAGTTCTCTTTCATCTGAAAAGGACACTTAACCAATGCCTTCACAAAAGTAAAGTGGGTAATAATGATGCTAGATATCACAAACACATTTTAGATTAGATAATCTTATAAAATCAAGCCTAAAATCAAATATAATTTGAAATGTGTGATAGAAATAATTTAAATGGCCAGCAAATTAAAGAAATCTAAAAAAAATCATTCCAAGAATGCTTTAAAACTTGCAGTTTATCATTATACTTGTTCTCCTCAGGGGTGAAGACCTCTGTTGGCAAAACATTAGCAAAAATATGCAGACACTTAAAGTATATGCAAATTTATAATAAACTAATTTAGGCTCAAGTCTCTGATTCAAAATGGAGAGACACATCATAAAAACTTGTGGGACACAGGCAGATTAACTTGCAGGAAGGCAAAATATTGACACCCCAGTTCCTGAAGTAGAATGCATAAAGTCACAAATTCATTTTATGGATTAGAAGTTTGTGCTATCACAGTGGGAAAATGGAATTTGGCAGTTAAACCAAGTAGAGTCAGTGGATCTGCCAGGGAGGTCTCTGCAAAACCTTGATCATTCACCTTTTCTAGTGGGAATCTATCCTTTCCATATAGATAGGTGGGATCTCTTATGAGCTGACATTAGATTTGGAGTGCACTCCTGCCTTCCTTGTAGGCAGAATTCACATCTGGCAGTTTGTATCATTTTATTCTTCCCTTTTCTTGAGAACTGGACACTTTACATATATGGGATTTCTCTGGTATCTGAAGAAGAAATCTTTGAAGGCTCTTAGCATATGGCCCAAATTCTAAAATATGCACTAACATTTCTATAAATAGAGAGCATTTACCATTTGGGAGTGTATGCTTGTGAGACTGGGGAAGACTGGATATGCCAATACTGGCATGGGAGGACCCCAGGAGGTATGCTGGGCCACTTGTGAAAAGCAACCTTAAGCCTGGTAACGGTGGGAGACAGATTCCCCTTACCCACAGATGTGGAGACATTGATCGCAAAACCAGATGCACAGTAGCAGCCATGCTTTAGTAGCTTGTGCACGCTACAGGTGGGCGTATGTACTGAGGTTGACGTTATAAGTCAGTGCCCTGGGCAGCAAAGTAGGTAGTCATGGGGCAGCATGGAGGCAGCTGCAGGAGCTCCACAGCAGTGAGACCCCAGCTTTCTGGAAGCAGGAAGGGGATTGGACTGACTCCAATGACCGAAATCCCATGGCTTTCACATACCTATTGAGCCCAGGCCTCCAAGAGAGGGACAGCAGGAACAAGGAGAAGGAAAACTCCATACGGACACTGACAACTGACCTGCAGAAGGCATGATGACATGTGAGTCAGGAGGCATGAGTGTGTCATGGATCCAGGCACGTTAGTGACACCACTTGTTCATTGACCCAAAGAAATTGATTTATTTATGTGTAAAATTTGTTCCTAAGTTCCGGGGGCAGACTGTGCAAACTTAGAAGTATATGAATTTATTGAGGGTGGAGGAATTGATTTATTTGTACATTTAGTTGATACTTGAGTTTCTACAGTGAGAAGGCATGGAGTGGCCTGACTATCAGCTGGTAATAATTGCTGCAGATCAGGCATTACAATGAAAAAAAAATACATCCAACATGCATGACAACACAAGTGGCTCTGGAAGCAGGCTGGTAACACAGATCATGTGCATTAAGTGTCCCAACAGGGGCCTCAAGGTAATACCAGTTTGGCAAGTGGGAAGGGTGAAAAGGGAGTAGGAGCCCCAGGAACACTTTGCCATATGAGTATCTCATAAGGGTTGTTTCATACAGTCTAGGTCCCTCCTTCTAATTGTAAAGATGAAAGCATGGCAGGCAAGTCGAGGTGTATACCCCATGAGCAGAGCACTTTAAGAGTGAACCTGTATGGCTGTGCCCACCTGGCATTGAGTATGAGCTCACAAGCCACCTTGGCGTGTGTGCTTGGTGTTGAGTGCTGTGTGGGCTCCAGCGACCTCTGGAGGGGTCCTCAATCACCCTGGGGAAAACCCCAAAACTCACCTGCCACGACTTTGATTGAATCTTCAGTGGTGGGTTCCCCTGTTAAGGACTCTCTCAGGTTGGTCACGCCCTTTGGCAAGTACCTGTGGGGCTCCGCCTCCCCTACTTTCCTTCTGTATGTCAGCCTCCAGGATGAGCCACTTGGTCTTGGTGCAGCTTGCCCTCCAGTCTCATCAATCTCTGCTCTCCAGGTCACCTGGGCTCCAGTTGGCTCCTCCCCATCGCTGTACCCTTGGGGCGACTGGGTTACTTTTGTCTTCTGGCATGTCTTCAATGGCCACCCAGCCGCTTGCCACAGTTCCTAGGCTGCTCCAGTTCTTGGAGCATTGCCTGTGTTCCAGTCCTTACCTCGGGGCCTCTCCATGCCGTCTCCAGTCAAAAAAAGAAAAAGAGAGAAAAAAAACAAGAAAGGAACAAAAGAAATAATCCAGGCATTTTGATAGAGGGCTAAAGGAGGAGGATAGCAGCCCTTCCTCACTCACAGCTCCTGTGCCTGTGGCTTGTGTTGTCCCTTGACGCTGCTCTGGGTCCTCTCCCCCATCAAGGACCAACCTTGCTCCACCTGATCCCCCATTGCACTCCAGCATTGCTCACACCCAGCATGGGGAGCACCTTCCCCATCTGCTGCCTCTATTGCTCCCCCGGTGTCTCTCCTGGTGCAGGCTTTTATTTTGGCTGGGTGGCGTCCTGGGATGACGTCATCCACCCGTGCCAGCTTCAGCTGGAAATAAGTGTGGCTCACAAACCGCGTGGGCTTTTCCTGCCGGCATGGCCCGTCTTGCCCTCCACCTAACTAGAAAGCCCAGGTATTTGGTTTGTCTCTGGACTAGTGCACATTTCCGCTGGTTTGCTGTCATCCCCATTCTTCGTAACTCTGATAATATGGCCCAGAGAGCTCCCTTGTGTTGTGCCCATTTCTGCAAAAATACAATGATACTATGTAAGCTGCAGCATATTTGGCATGTGTAGCCCGGACTTGGTTCATCAGGCGTTGGAATGTAGCCGCCGCTCCATGGAACCCAAAAGCATACATATGAACTCATAGAGACCTCATGGCATCCTGAATGCTGTCTTAGCTTGGTCTCTTTTAGCAACAGGGATCTGCCAGTATCATTTGGCAAGATCCAGCATTGTGATATACCAAGCGTTCCCAATGCACTCCACCAGTTTGGCTACATGCGGCATAGGGAAAGCATCAAAGTCTGCCATCACATTCAAGTGGCGATAGTCAACACACAGCTGCAGGGATCCATCTGGCTTTGGGACTGGGACCGGTGGACTCCACCACGGACTCCTGGATGGGGATACCACCCCTTCTTCGAGCATTTTTTCAACTTCTTTGTGGATCTCTCCAAGGAGATGATGAGGCACCGGTTGCCACTTTTCTCGCACTATTGTTCCAGGAGGTGTTTTTATCGAATGACAGGCATCCCGGACCCATTCTGGCTCTTTTGCGGAGTACAACCTTAAAATTCCTGCACCAGTACCTGCATTTTGCATTTCTGGAATGCTGACAATTCCTCTCCTATCTGGACTTGTTCCTCCATCTTAGTCTTTGTTTCCTCCCAAGTCACTCCCTGGGGTCCAAGGTCCTCTGAGTCAGCTTCTGTAAATGTGGCCCATCCCATCAGGTTTGCACCATTCCCATAGGAGATTTACATGATATATCTGTTTCTCACACTGTTAGCCTGGTCTGTGGACCTCGTAGTCCACCTGTCCCACTCAGCAAATTATTTTGAATGGACCCTGACACTGGGTCAGTAGTTTGCTTGTGAATGTGGGCAGGAGCACTAATACCCTCTGGCTGGGCTTGAATGCTCTCTCCTTGGCACAGGCCTCATCATTTTCCTTCTGGCAATGTTGTGCTTCATGCATATTATCTTTGGCAAGGTTCTGGGCCACCTGGATTTGCTGTTGAAACTCTTGTTGGTAAGTGGCTGGGTTTCTTATGCCTCCCGCATCCTGTTCTCAGTCTTCTTGTAGTGCTTGCAGCAGACCTCTAGGGCAGTGCCCTAGTACAAGCTTGAATAGTGAATACTTCATTGATATCTGTGGGGTGTCTCAAATTGCAAACTTCACCATAACATTTGTTTTATAGTTCTATTGAGGTATTCCATGAGACCATTGGTCCGTAAGTGATACACGGAGGTGCACAGATGTTTTATCTGGAGCATGTGGCACACAACCCACAAGACTCCTGACATAAAGCTCCACCCTTGATTGGTAAGGGTTTCTTTTGGTATTTCCATCCTCACTATCCATTTGATAAGCTCCTCTGCTATCTGAGGTGCCATCACCTCCCGGAGTGGTATCGCCTTGGGATATCGTGTAGCGTAATTGACAAACACCAGTATATACTGGTGTTCAGTGCTGCTCCGGGGTAGAGGCCCAATCATGTCCATCCCTATCCTTGAGAATAGAATATCGATGATGGGTAACAGTTGAAGCAGAGCCTGCACTGGGTGGTCCTCCCTGGTCTTCTGGGAATGCTGGCAGACCCAGTGCTGTGTCTGCTTTTCCAGATCATTCTGGAATTGCTCTAGTAGCATCTGGTCTGCCAGAGAATCCTGATCATACACTGCAGGGCTCACCCACTTTGTTGCAGGGCACTTAGGTGCCTGCTCCTAGAAGAGCAGAAACTGCCTGGGGAGAACCCAAAGAGCCAGGCAGGAGCCCAAGTGCAGGTTGCCATGGCAGCTAGCTAATGAAGAAATTAGCCTGCACCTGGTCAGCTGGCTGGAAGGGACAGGGCCCTGGGCCCATATAAACCCCAGGACGGGGACTAGGGAGTTCAGTTCTCTGCTGGAGGCCAAGAGGGAAGGAGCCCTCCTAGAGTAAGTGAAGGGAAGAGGCCTGACTAAGTTCTGCTCCTAGTAATGTAAAGGGGCAGACCACACCTTATGCAGCTTGTGTTCTGTTATAGCCCAGGAGCTTATGTTTGGTTGTTGTTATATAACACCGGTGGTTTGGGTGAGGCTATATGGGGAAGGAGGAGGCCTCACTGGGGGCCCACTGCAGCTTGGGGACCCCAACACCAGAGGGGCACAGTGTTCAATGTGTGAACAGACCCTGGCGCTAGAGGGACACAGAGACAGAGGCAACAGGCAGGGCTGAGTAGAGCCCAGTGCTGAGGGGCGCAGAGGCAGGGCTGCGGAGAGCCCAGTGTGGACAAGGGGCCGAGTCGTAGCAAGGCCTGGGAGAGACAACAGCAATACCATCTGCAAGGCATGGGCTGTGGAGTAGGGGAGGTATGGAGCAACAGATAGTGCCCTCTGGCATCAGGGCAAGGAATGGGCAGCCTCCCGCTTATTAAGATCATTAATTAATTAATTAACATCAAGGCGTGATGGGCAAGAAGGCGGGCAGTTGGCCCAGAACAGGTGGGCAGGCCAAAGCTAAATCGGCCCCAAGAAGGCCCCCTGTTACATTGGTGCATTGACCAGGAAACATCAATCTGATGGCCATGAACAGTAGTAACCTTTAACCCCCCCCGGTAGTAACAGTATAGAGAGCCCTGAGTTTAAGAAAGAAGCCCTATTGCAGGTATGGAGCCCCAGTGAAGGGGCAGTGATGGGAAGCCCCAGTGCAGGTGTGGAGCCCCAGTAAGGGGTGGTTGGAGCCATGCATATAGCCTATAATGCTGGGGACCCATGGGTTCCAGGGAAGTCCATCAGGACCGTGTCCGACCAAGCGTGAAGGCAGCCTCCCTACATTACATTTACAACAAGACATGGCAGGTGAGAAAAGAGGGTGCCCATCAGGCCAAATTGGCACAGTCAAGGGGCCTTAGGACATCACGACCATCCTTAGGGACCCTATCCCATGAAACACTGGTTCAAGAGATCCTGTAGCAGCTGTAGCAGGATCCTGGGCCATCTGTCATCTGGCCCCTTTTTAGCCTGGAACAGCTTTCGATAGTGCTCTGGGTTAATCTTGAGCCTATATAAAATAACTGCTTTCACGCATTTGTAGTCTCTGTCTTCATCCCTGGGAAGGGCCTGATAGGCCACTTGGGCTTTGCCTATGACGAGCGTGCCCAGGTGGCTGGCCCAATATCCTTTGTCCAACCTGGTCATTATTGCATGATGTTCAAAAGGCCTCAATATACGCCTCCGGATCATCTTCAGCATCTTGAACATGGCCAGACTGTGGCGCAGCTAGTCCAGCTGCCGACCCATCATGTGCTGCTGAGAGTCCAGAATCTGTGTGAGAGCTTGTAGGTTTTGACTTAGCACATCTGGAGGGGCCATTGTCACTAGCTGCATGTTGATGTACTCTGCATCTGCCAGGTCTCTTCATCGGTTCCCAGCCAATGCACCACTTTGTCCACCTGGTCTCCTGTCCCCTGGTGACTTTCCCTCTGGGACAATGACCAAAGGTGATGTTCCACCAGAGGCAGGATCTCCAGAGTCCTGTGGCACAACCTCTCAGAAAGCTCTAATGTGAAAAGTTAAGAGTGCATCTCCTTGAACTGATGAAGTTTCACTGATGTAAACATAGTGTGTTGAAGTTCTTAGTGGGCAAGTCCACATGTACATTAATGCATTGTTGTTACTGCACATTAAGTTTACTACCTCTAAAATGAGGTACTAACTAAATGCACAGTAATCTGCAATACTCTGCAGTAGTGCTGCTGCATGGTTTTTTTGTGATGCTTAATGTTTAGTAGATCAATTCTACTGCATATTAGCTCATTTGTCTGGCTTTTGCCATGATACACTAATGTGCAGTAGAATTAGTCTATTGAGGATTAAGCATCTTGTGTAGATGCTCACTGTCATGAATTTTGGATTTTAATGGGGCTGGAGTTTTTTCTATTGTTCCAGATCATTTTCTGTTTAATGCTTCTCTGAAGTTCTAAATATAGTGCCACCAATCTGTCAGTGGTTTCATTATGTGGCAGGGCACTATGTGTGCCTGCCACTTTAAGGCCCTGGAGCTGGCAGCCTCCAGGTGCCTAATGAGGCAGCCATTTTAGGCTCAGGGCTGTCTATATAAACAAGGCAGTTTGGCTGCTGGAGGAGAGGCAACAACATCACCTGGCCTGAGGGCTGCCAAGTTTCATCCGGAGGCAAGGGAGGAGCTGTAGGGGATGGTAGGAGGCTCCTGGTCCTGGGTACGACCGGAAACTACACCCTGCCAGGAGCGGGTGGCCTGGTGGGGCTCCCAGTGGTGCAGGAGCCCCCAGAAAATGCCAGGCCAGTGATCACCCCGGTGAAAGGCAGGTCAGGGTACCTTAACCCCTAGCCCTCACCTTCGGGTGGATCGCGTACACCCAAGGTGCAAGACCCAAGGAGGAGAGTTGGAGGCCAGGTGTGGCCAAGGCCGCCTGAGCCCTGCAGGGTTTTGAGACCCCGAGGAGGAGAGTTGGGGCCAGGCACGACTACGGTCACCTGAGCCCACCTGTGGAGGGAAGCCCCGAGACCCCATCTAAAGAGGGCATTACAAGCAGTGTGGAACCCCAGTGTGAGGGGGGCAGCATGTGGAGCCCCCAGTGTGAGGGAGGGCAGTGATCAGAAGCCCCAGAGAGAGGGCGATGTGCAGCTCTGTGAAGGGAGAGGGGGGGCTCAGCTAAAGGGCAAGAGAGCTGAGCCCTGACCCCAATAAGTCCTCCACTGTTGGGAGGCATAGTGCGGGTCAAAGATAACACTGGTCGGAGCACCACGACCTGCTGCCCAAGGGGTGAGTGAGAGTCCCCTGTGAGACCCTGAGGCACCAGTCATGGTGTGAGGTACCCCCACTCCCCACATCCATAAAGGAGGACCCAGAGAGGGGGACCCCGGGATAAGAGTATGGGTCATACATCAGGGCCTGCCAGAGTTTCTCCTGACTGGC
>NW_017729004.1:71038200-71039265 GCF_001723915.1 Gavialis gangeticus | reverse complement strand
AAGGGCAAGGAGACCCATTGAGAGGGATGCCCAAGAGCCAGGGGCCTGGGGTCCTGACTGGCCTGGAGGTGGGCCAGGGCTAGTGTGAGCTGAAGGTCCCAGTGAGGGGACCACACCCGAAGGGGAACCGATGGCAGGGTGATATATGGCCTGGTATGACAGCGGCAGAGTCCGCCTGAAGGGAGGAACCTAGGTGGGGTCCTTCAGTAGGATTCTGGGCCCCATCATGGGGGACTGGCACATATGAGAAAACCATGATGTCATCAGCGAGACTTGGGCTGCGGTGTAGGGGAGCAGTGGAGTGGCAGATAACGCCCCCTAGCAGCGGGGCAGAAAATGGGCAGCCTCCTGCCTAATTACATCTATTAATAAATCAATTAAGACCAAGGCATGGTGGGAAAGAAGGTGGGCGGTTAGCCTAAGAACAAGTGGGTGGGCCTCGTGGAGATTGGCCCCAGTAGCCCCCCGTTACACATTATAGAGACATATTTTATAGACCTCATGTATATTTACTAGGGGTTAAATGTTAGTCCTGTGAGATCTTGGTTCAGAACAGGGATTTTTAATGGTCATGTTAACCACAGAGCTAGAGAGCACCTATTTCAATGAGATGTCCCAACAGTTTTATTCCATGTAGAAAGTACCTTTTAGTAGCCATGGCTTGTAATATTACAAACGGCTAATACTATTTCCTTGGGTACTTTTTTTTTTTTTTAATACAGAACAGTAGTCATTTGGTTATAAAAACTGGACTGGAAATAGTTATTTTGACATTTCAGTAAAAGGAGTTGTACAGATTTAAATATCAATCAGCAGTAACAGATAAAGAAAGTTTCAACTTGTTGGAGTTTGGTAGATTGAGCTAATTATAACCTGTCCAAAACACAGTAACATAGTAGAACTCATATCTTTTTGCAACATTGCAAAAATGGTACTAGATTCATACATCCAAATGGGTCTATTATAATAATCTAGACTGATTTTACATATGCTAGAATACTTTAATTTGGGAAAGCTGTTTTGTAGATACAAACACAAAGAACATTCAGACATATGAGTCAATTC
>NW_017729004.1:71032629-71033200 GCF_001723915.1 Gavialis gangeticus | reverse complement strand
GGTGAAAGGCAGGTCAGGGTACCTTAACCCCTAGCCCTCACCTTCGGGTGGATCGCGTACACCCAAGGTGCAAGACCCAAGGAGGAGAGTTGGAGGCCAGGTGTGGCCAAGGCCGCCTGAGCCCTGCAGGGTTTTGAGACCCCGAGGAGGAGAGTTGGGGCCAGGCACGACTACGGTCACCTGAGCCCACCTGTGGAGGGAAGCCCCGAGACCCCATCTAAAGAGGGCATTACAAGCAGTGTGGAACCCCAGTGTGAGGGGGGCAGCATGTGGAGCCCCCAGTGTGAGGGAGGGCAGTGATCAGAAGCCCCAGAGAGAGGGCGATGTGCAGCTCTGTGAAGGGAGAGGGGGGGCTCAGCTAAAGGGCAAGAGAGCTGAGCCCTGACCCCAATAAGTCCTCCACTGTTGGGAGGCATAGTGCGGGTCAAAGATAACACTGGTCGGAGCACCACGACCTGCTGCCCAAGGGGTGAGTGAGAGTCCCCTGTGAGACCCTGAGGCACCAGTCATGGTGTGAGGTACCCCCACTCCCCACATCCATAAAGGAGGACCCAGAGAGGGGGACCCCGGG
>NW_017729004.1:71030483-71032618 GCF_001723915.1 Gavialis gangeticus | reverse complement strand
ACAGTAGTCATTTGGTTATAAAAACTGGACTGGAAATAGTTATTTTGACATTTCAGTAAAAGGAGTTGTACAGATTTAAATATCAATCAGCAGTAACAGATAAAGAAAGTTTCAACTTGTTGGAGTTTGGTAGATTGAGCTAATTATAACCTGTCCAAAACACAGTAACATAGTAGAACTCATATCTTTTTGCAACATTGCAAAAATGGTACTAGATTCATACATCCAAATGGGTCTATTATAATAATCTAGACTGATTTTACATATGCTAGAATACTTTAATTTGGGAAAGCTGTTTTGTAGATACAAACACAAAGAACATTCAGACATATGAGTCAATTCAGGGGTTGTTCAATTGTTCCTTATAATAAGATTCCACTATATTACATTATTATCATTCAATTATGTTAATATGATGCAAAAGTGGTGAAAATCCTCAGGATGCCATCTATTGTTGGATGGCTTCAGCTATTTGTTTCAAGGATCACCTTTTGTTTGGCCATTTCCTATCAGGTAATTAGCTGAAATTGTTCATTGTTTTTAAATACAGTACTAAGGTTTGTGATTACAGGAAGATGACAGTACAAAATACTGATGCAAGGTTTTTTTTTACTTTCATCTCCGCAGTTGGTGAAATTGAGGTGAAACAATGCATTTAATTAGCCTTGCAGATGAGAAAGTAAGTACGAATGACCAGTTCTTTTATTTATTTAGAAATTGTAAGCTCCTTGAGAAGGGAGCATCTGTCATTACATGCTTGACCAATATCTAGTGTAATTGGTGTTTCAATCTCATTTGGAGCCTCTGATATTAAAACAACATAATGATAATAACAGTAGTAAAACTATGGATAGTTCCAACGTAGGACTCTCATCCTATAAGTTAATTTATTTTTATGGTCTACACCAGGTGGAGATGGATTGAAGACATGATAGTATGAAACTTGCAGCCTAAGAACAGGTCTCTCTCAAATGTAATTTCATTTCTTAGGTCACTGGTCCCTATCGGTGCCTGTACATGAGCCTGGAGACTGCTCCAATGTGCTGTAATTACAGCATGTTGGAGAAGACTTGATTAATTGAAGAATTTGCCACTCCCAGAGCATGTGTAAAAATGCTCATAGTCTTTACTAGGTTCCAAGATATCATGGAAATAAATAAGGGTGGTACTTCAGTGAATTGTTCATTCCACATTAATCATTTAAACTGTATCATCTTTGATGCAGAATTGCAAAGTACAGTTTTTACAAGACATGGAAAAGAAGGTCTCTTTGGAATAGCTTCCCTTTCTATCTTAAATACGTGTTATTGTTGTGATATCTATTATTTTTATGTTTTTAATGCTTGGTTTCAAAGGAGATTAAACACACCCATACCCACAAGCTTTTCACTTCTAAATTTACACAGAAAGTGTAGGGATATTGGTGATGTAGCACTAATCAATGTGCCAGTCAATCAACCACTACCCTGTACTACTATTGTGTTTGCTGGAATCCAAGATGAGGTCTTCCCCCATTGAAAGGGGGTGGGAAAGCCCTCATTTTAGTTTTGAGTAAAAGTAGCGGCAGGGGGGAGAAGGGGGCACGGGGGATGTGGATGCAGCTTCAATTCCATCCCTGAGCCTAGTATCAGAGTCAGAGCTGCAGATAATTCCCCCTTCACCTGTTCCCTGCAGCCTCTGTTCCGCCCCCTCTGCTCCTTGCCACCACCCACTCACTACCTCTGTCCTCCCCACTACTGCTGCTTCGTATCTTACTATCACAGCTCCAGCTCCATCCCAGGACATGGAGTACAGAGCACATGCTGCCTCTGGCCCTCACATGGCTATGCAACAGCAGTGGCAGCAGCTCTGGTCCCAGCTCTGGAGCTGCTATGAGAAGATAAATGGCAGCAGCATGAGGGAAGGTAACAAGGAGGACAGGCAGCAAGGAAGGCCAGGGGGAGTGCCAGGGAGAGCAGGCATCAGGGAATGCTAGTGTAGGGAGTAGGCACTGAGTGGGAACATGAGGGCGGGACGGCAAATACTGCAAGGGTACAGGTACCAGGAGGTATAGGCAGGACAGGGGGTAAATCATGGTGGAGCAGGCACCATTGGGGCAAGTAGCAGGGGGCAAGGTTTGGGGGGGGGGGGCAAGC
>NW_017729004.1:71016344-71030472 GCF_001723915.1 Gavialis gangeticus | reverse complement strand
GGGGCAAGGTTTGGGGGGGGGGTGCAAGCTCCAGTGCAGGGAGCAAGGGCCAGGTGGGGTAGGCACCAGAGTGGGCAAGTGGTAGGAGGGACAAGGAGCAGGGGTCAGCCCATTTGACTCCCTGGCTGCCTGGCCCCTCCTTCACAACTGCCTGCCTTGCTGCATTGGAGGGGTGCCAAATTTATAATTTTGTCTTGAATCAAAAGTCAAGAATCTAGATATGGATGGGTAGGGGGTTGTCTTAAAATTCAAAGTCATCTTGGATTGGGTAAATATGGTAATCAATATACCCTGATACACTCAAAAATCAGTCTTGACTGATTGAAATAAATGGTAAGTTCCTTTCAGAAAAATCTGTCTTTGCTCAATGGTGGCCCCTCTGGGCAAAGAAATAATGGCCATGTAAGACTTAAAAAGAAATTTTCCTGGAAAGATGGCAAATTATATAGAAACAGCATAGAAAAAAATGACAGTGTGAAAATCATGTCATTTTAAGTACTTTCACTTCAGAGAAAGTGAAAGCCCCCCTTGAAAAAGATACATAATAAGGTGGGGCAGCATTCTAGTCATAAGGCATATAGCAAGCTTTGATTTATTTATATAGAGATTATTTTTAAATTTGTGTACACATAACTCAGTAGGTTAATTAGTCATGCAATACAGCATTGCCCTTCCACAACTTATTTCCATCAGCAATATTAATCACTGCAGAGCAGATGTATTAGGGACAACCCAAGGTTAAAATAAATGATACAAAATAATGACCTAGAGCCCTGCAAGATGATGACCTGGAAAACTTCTTGATTTATTATTCTGTGAGAGTCTGCTCTACGTTTCTGAAGCAACTACATGTAAGTCTATTTTCCCCTTTAACCAGACCTTCTCTGATCATGGTTATCTTTACTTTGCATTAATTTTATCTGCTTTTGGAGGTAATGTATCTGTGATAAGAGTCAATTAGTTTTGCACCATCAAGAAGGACAATGAAATGTGACTTGGCAAAACAAAGAGAAAATTAACCATTTGCCTAAAAGGAGCTATTCATTGTTGTTTTCTTATACTGCTTTTTCCATGTATGTTCAGCCCCATAAACTAAACAACAATTCAGGATATACAAGTTTACTCTGAGTAACATGTTCTGAAATTAACACTACACCAATCTAGTAACTTTGCCCAGTGATTCAATGCAAATTTTCCACAAGCCATTAGATCTGTCTAAAGATTATATTTCACACACATGAATGAGTAAGTGACAGTGAGAAATAAGCTAGTATTTCAATTCTGGCCTAGACTCCTTAACTAAGAAGCATAATAAGTAGGATAGTCTCAGTAAAGTTCTGGAGGGTGTGCTGGTTGGCATAAATCAGTATGCTCTTATCACGACTGTCAATGTATGAAAGGTAGTTAGCTGGTTAGTCTGAAATCAATCAAAAGACATGGTAGATGAGCACCTTTACAGCCTAACTAAATAAGATATAGAGAGAGAGCACGTACTTTCATGGGCTGATGTTCACTCCATCAGACGCTGTGAAAGGATGTGCAGAAAGCAGAATATAAGAAAGGAAGAAAAAATAGAACAGAAAACACAAGGAATAGGGAGTGGGGGTGAGAGTGGGAGGAGGAGGGCAGTGTTAGGAGAGACAAAGAAACATTAATCCCATAGGAATAAAAAGGGTCACAAAAGCTAATCCAGGTAATGAAATAAGAATCCACAGTCCCTGTTTAAACCATATTTAATACAGTCCAGGTTGCCAGTGATTTCTTGGTCCAGGATTTCCCTTTCAAACTAGTTTTTAAAAGTTTTCTGTCTGAGAACAGCAAACCTGAGGTCAGTGATAGAGTGTCCAGGGAAACTGAAGTGTTCTGCCAGAGCTCTTGCGCCTTTCTGGAGCTGATGTCAGATTAAAGTTCATTCATCCTTATGGCTAGTGACAGACATTACACATAAACCAGTTTAGGGGATCAGAAACTGGTTTAAACTTGTAAGAGAACAGATGTTCGGTGTACATAAACCAGTTTGAAAATGGCTGAAACCGGTTAGAGATAAACCTGCTTGAATGTAGTATCAGACTTAACTGATTTGGGTCAAACCAGTGTATGCAATGTCTGTCCTAGGCCCCTTGCTGGTTTAAGTTAAACCAGGCTCCCCTGGCATTCTGGCATGCTCTCTCTACTGGGTATAGCTCTCTGCTCCACAGCAGTGGTGGCCCCCTCCTCTCTGCTTCCTGGTTGCAGCTCCGGCAGAGACTGCAGGCATCTGCCTGGCTTCTGCTCCCTGCCTTGCCCTCTAAGCAGGGATTTACCATCCCCTCTGCCTTGCACAGACACACAGGATTAGCTAGCAGACCACATGCTGGATATGGTCCGTGCTGCAGCAGATGTGACAAAGGCAGAATCAGCAGGTAGCTGACAATGTCCCTCTGTTGTTTTCTTAATGGGGTGATAAACACTGAGTTAGGGGTGATAAATACTGTGTTATCAGTTCCCTGCTGGGCTGGTTGGAGGGGGGGGGACCCCTCCCCAATGAGGGTCTTGCTAGGTCCTGGTCATGCCCCCCTCAGCTCAACACTGTGGAAGGGAAGGGAGGGCTGCTTTAGCCTCCCCCCCTCCCCCCCAGCTTCTAGCCTGAGCCACTGCAGGCACGTGCCTGCATTTTTTCAGTCCAGAGGGGATGTCTTTACAGTTACAAACTGGTTTAGCCTTGCCAGGTTAGACTAACTTGCAAAGACTGAATCAATTCAGGCTCAGGCTTTTTGAATGTCTGCCTCTAGCCTACATGTAGAGATCACTCTGTCTGTCAAACAAGCATTGCAACCAGGTGATGGAATTTATGATGTTGATACAGTTGCAGGTGAATGAACCTTAGATGTTGTAGTCCTTCTTATTAGGTCCAGTGATTCCCACTGTATGCACATTCTTCAGCTTGCAACTCTCTCATAATTGGGATGAAGCAAATATAAATCATCAGGAACAGAAATTTACTGTACAGTATAGCACTAGACAACCTACAATACAAGTAGTTTTACAGAGGTCTCACCTCACAATCCACTGTGATGTAGGTGTTGTTATGCAACTTAGAAATAAGGGATAATTTTAGAACAGTCTCATATTTTCATTCAGTGCCTGTTCATCTTACATTTCAGGGAAAGAAACCCCTTTAAGACACCAAGTTAAAGCTGAGGTTTTCAGAAAGTGCACAATGCCCAACTTCTATTGCAATTCTATGGTATTGCAACACCTGATTTTTGTGGTTTGTAAAATACACCAGTAAATACCCCATCTTATGACTTTTTCTGATTTGTCAGTAACTTGAAAAATGGTAACAGCATTTTGTACCTAGATTTCTTCCGCTGTACTACACAGTTGGAGTGTTCTGTAACAAAGTTACTCCCTACTCTCCACAAAGTACAAAACTGAATTTGTAATTGTTGTTCCAAGTAGTATATCAGTTTGACTTTAAATGATTAAATTGATCTTTGTATTATCTTATATATCCACCACTTTGCAGTGATTATTTTAATGTTTGTCACACCTGTATGTTTAAGGACATAAGGACAAGAAGTTTATAGTCTACTCCAGTGGCTATAGTTGTAAGCATTTTCCTTTCTGCATTTGGATTTCCTGGTAAAGTAAAAGCAATAATATCTAAACCTCAGTCAAAAATGTTCTGTAGTTCAGTTCCTTCAGTTTTTTTCCTGAAGCTCCTGCTGCCTCAGAGAGGGATTTCATTCCCTTTTATCTTCTGTTATGTAAGCAAATAGGACCCAACTAATATACGACAATGGGTTGGAGATGCCCAAGTTCAGAACTAGAACTATTCCTTTGACTTGACCTAAAGGCATCTGTTACCAGATTTGCCTATCACTTTGGGGTATGCTCATTTATTAGGGACACGTTTCTAGGGTCTTGGTAATTTTATCAATGTGCTGCTTGTGTTACTTGTGTTTCTATACAGAGCTGTATATTTCCCTTCTGCAAGTCCTCACCCCCAATGGAACTATCTTGCAGGACTCAGTTTCAATGGGGCTGGGTTCCTCCAGTCACCAAATCAGTCATACACACAAACACACACAGGTTGACGTGACACACCTGATCTGGCTGGGTTGATCAGCGTGGACAGGCTGACACCCTCATCTGCCAAGAGTCAGTTCCTCAGAGCAACAATAAACTGCAGTCAGACACAAGCACACAGGTAAACAGAATACCTCTGAATCTGACTGGGTGTCCAGCTGACAACCTCATGGGCCACTATTAGTTCATTAGGGCACAACTGAGCTAAACTGGGTCAATCAGTCTGTACAAGCTGATCCCCTTATGTGTTTTAAACTCAGTCCGTCCCAATCTTTAGCCTCTTGGGGAGAAGACCTCACAGTATTTTGGGGCTTCACAGGGATCTTTCACTTAAGTAAAAGAAGCGTTGCTGCGGAGCAAGTGGGGAAGGAGAAGTAGAGAAGGAAAAATATACCCAGTTACTACCAGTTTGACTATAAAAGTTATTTATTGCTAAGTATATGAAATATATAATGGTACTAGTAGTAATAGACATGCAAATGAAAACAAACACAGTTACAATACTACCCTGGTTTCACTAAGTATTTGGGGAAACTTAGCTCAACCTTAAGTAATACAGTTCAGGTTCAGAAACCTATGCCTGGAGAGAAGAGAGAAAAAAAGGGAGAGAGAGCGCGAGCTGGGATCTCACCACTCCAAGGCACTTGGGTTGCAATGCTGACAGGTAAAGTTCTTAGCACAATCCTTGAAGGGAGACGATCTGTTTCTTCCAGGCTCTTGAAAAGAACAGCGGGTGGTGCGAGAGACTTGAAGCACACACAGTGCTGCATTTTTTTTTTTAAAACAGATTTTTATACCCTCAGTTCAACTTCTTTCAAGCATTCTCAATAGTGTAAGTCATTGTCTTTTCTCTTGACAATGGGTTATCTGGTTTGGAACATCTCAAGAAATAGATTGATAATCAGGAAAAACATAAGGTTAGGGAGTAATGAGACACTTAGGAGCCAGCTTGAAATTCCTATGGATAGCAGATATACTGATGGGATATCTCCTGTTTTCTTCAGAAACAATAGCTAGCTTGCAGCATCAGGGTTTTAGATTTTTATTTTTGAACAAGCTTCAGCTTAGCATGACTTTTCCAGATCTTACTATAGTCTTTTAACAGACTTAAGGCAATTATTGGAGTGTTCATAATCTTTGGGGGTGGGGGAGGACTTCCACCAGTCATCCCAGGAACGGTATGACAACACTTGTGGTCTGGGCTCCAACAGGCGGGACACTGTGATGAACCCTTAACCATTGTTCAAATGTTGCCCATATCCCCTCTGACTCGGTCTCTTTGCCTCAGCATTCCCTAACCCAGCAACCGAGTTTTAGTCAATCAAGTTTAAATTGGCCTCTCATAGTGGGACTGGGGAATGTATGGCCCGAGATACCTATTAAACTTAGAGGTGTGTGTGTGTGGCGGGGCGGAGTAAGTCCTTTGTAAATCCAGATTAGAACTGGTCTGATAAATGCTGAGCTGGGTGTGTGTAAATGTGGGTTGATTAGCATTTGGAGCATAGATTCCCCATCATGCAGTGCTCCCCTGCTCCTCTGAACCCAGAATTCACTGCAGTCTCTGCTTCAGGCTTTCTGTTCTCCATCTCCCATGTAAATGAGTTGTCATCTGGTTCCATCTCGGATGCAAATGAGACCTAGGGCAATTGTTTCACTCTTGTAACCCTTATCTGGAGGGTTTTAGGTGCATCTCCCACTGCATCTTAATCAGTTTTGTTTAGGTGGGGGTGTGGGGAATTCTTTGAGAGTCAGATGCGCTGCGTCCTGTGCCAGGGTTCCTCAAGAACACAGAGCTGAGAGGTAACACATCAGAATAAGTCAGTAGGAAATGTTCCTATGAACAAATGAAGACTAACGTTCCTTTCTTGAAACTTATTTGAATTAATATGCATTGCATTTCATTCACAATTTCTACTGAAGCCAGTGGAAAATATAGGTTTGTAAGAATGCAGAATAAGTTCCCATGATAACAAGTTATATTTGGATTAAAAAGAATAGAATACATGCAAGAAACAAACCATCAAGATGATGAAATCTACATATTTTTGATGTGGAGCATTCATTAATGGACAGATGAGGTCTGTTAGACTGTCCTGTTTCTCTAATAGAGGGTAGAGGTTTAAATGCAATGGATAGCATCAAAGCTAAGAATCCTGACCTGAATAGGAGATAACTCTCTTAGTCTAGTATTTCTATGCTGAAGTTTAAGCAAGCAAAAAGAAAACTGCCTTTGAGTTATCAACTCCCTTAGTCCCTTATAACAAATTTTTCACCCCCCTGAAATTTTTTCAGTCATGGACAAAAAGACTGTTAGAAGAATGAAATATTTTACTAAGACGTCTGGATATAAACTTGGGTATATGGACTATTTGAGATATTCTGCACCATGGGAAAAGGTACTGTGATACATGAAGTATATTAGATTTTTTAAAAATACTTCTTTGTAGATGCTAATTCTGAAACAAACTTATATTACTACTTACAGTAGGTGCTCAGATAGCTCTAGGGAAAAAAACCCATAAAAACAGCTAGGCTTATAGGAACCACTAGGAAAAAAAAAAGAAAAATCAAGCTAGAGATTTAAATAGAGACATACAGTATTTGAATATTCATGTTAACTGTTTAAAAATAGTTACCTTTTCATTGGAGTTTTGAAACCTGTTTAACAATCCTTTCAATTTAAAATTCACTGTTTTCTCTGTGTGGTATTGAAAAGGATGGTGCAAATTCAACAGCTAAGCTAACAGAGAATTTCAAACTGCTGCAAACAAAGCAGGCATTGAAAAAATTGGGTAACCTTAATTTAACATTAATATATCACATTACAATATATTATATTAATATGATACAAATTATTACAGCAGTTTTCATATGTAGCTACCTAAGGGCCAGATTCAGTTTGATCAGAAAGGCACCTACATTTAGAGGTTGGGTGCCATAAAAATCTAGGGACCATGCTCTGGGAAAATGATCTATTTTGGCCGAGTATAAGCATCTAAATGAAGAGAATGGGTAGAAGTAGGCACTTCCTAAAAGTAATTCAGAAAGTCTTGGAAACACATGGGATAAGTTCAGACAGTCAAAAAGCCCAAGACTGAATCAATTCAGTCTTTGCAGGTTAGCTGCACAGATTAAATTGAAACAGAAGTGGACAGACATTTACGTTTAATTCAGGAAATGCAGACACATGCCTGCAGTCACTCAGGCCAGAAGCCAGGGGGCACTAAAGCACTGCTCTCTGGCTGTGTGTTCACTTCCTTTTCCTGCTGCTCCCAAGGTCTCTGGGATTTGCAGTCCAGAAGTATAACAGTAGGACTCTGCAGGGTTGCATATCACTTCTTCCTGCTTCCAGGTGCCTCTGGGACTTGCAGTCCACAGAGGATGCCAGCAGTAAGTTTGAGTGGGGGGAAGGGGTGTTTACCCCCCCCTCCCCGGCCCCAAACCCCAGATGGAGTTTCCCACAGGGGGGGAACCCCCAGCCCCCTTGTTAGGAGCAGACAGTACAGTCCAGGGTTTGGAAAGGATGCTGGAAGACTGATTTAATTTGAACCAGGAAGAGGTCTGGGACAGATGTTTCATAAATCAGTTTGACTCAAATCAGTTAAGTCTGTTGCTGCATTCAACCAGGTTTAGCTAAAATCAGTTTCAGCCATTTTTAAATTGGTTTATGTGCACTGAACTTATGTTCTGTTACAGGTTTAAACCAGTTTCTGATCACGTAAACCGGCTCACGTGTAACTTCTCTCCCTAGCCGTAAAGGCTGACAATAAAAAAAAAAAAATACTAATTACAGAGGTAAACTCTTACCCCCCTTTGAGTTTAGGTGCTGGACACAGGCCACATGTTAAATGCCCCAATTTACATATGCAAAGGTCCCCCTTTTAGGTACATGCTTAAATGGCAACAATAATTTCTAATCACTTATTATCCAACGGTTGGTGGTTAAAGCATGGAACCAAGAAGTAGGAGACCTGAGCTATAGTTATGTCTCATCCCAAGACAATTTTAAACCACATTTCCCAGGAAAGTGCCTTAATCATTGTGGCAAAGTCAGAACTCCCTGACCAGCCATAGTGCTGGTTTTCCCACAACTTCTAGGTGGGAGGCTGCCCATTTCTTGCCCTGATGCCAGGGGATGCTATCTGCAGCTCTGTTCCTCCCCTATACCACAGCCCAAGCCTCACAGATGGCATCCAGATGACAATGCTCCCGGCCTACAGCCGGACCAGTCTTAGGCCTTATTGTCAGGCCTCAGATGCACACACATTCATACCGCCCTCCTTTCACTAGGGCCTCTCACACTCCACCCCGTCACAGGGTCTCTTTCATGACTCAACAACTTGTACTGCCTTGCTTCCTCTTGGAGTGGGCCCCTTAGGACATAAGCTTTAACTAGCTCACACCTTGGGTGGCAGATGTACCATCTTTTGGATCTCTCCCACAACCCTCACTGGGGTAGTGGCCAGCCAATTACCCAACAAGGTCTAAGTTTGCCCTGGCCCCTTCCAGAGCAACTTTATACACTCATACATACTGGCCTCCCAGCCCTCTGGGGCTCCACACCACCCCCTTACTGGGGCTCCACATCTTACACCACCCCCTCACTGGGGCCACAGGACTTCCCTCCTCAGTGGGCTCAGGTGGCCTGGCCCCCACTCTCGCTCCTTGGAGTCTTGCATCCCACATGGGCTCGGGTGGCTGCAGCTGTGCCTGCCCTGCCTTTCTCACTCCTCAGGGTCTTGCACCCCACATGGGTTCAGGTGGCCACAGCCATGCCTGGGGCCAACTACCTCAGATGTTAAATGACCCACCCAAAGGTGAGGGCTGGGGTTAAGACACCCCAACCTGCCTTTCACTGGGGTGGTAACTGGTCTGGTATTCCCTGGGGACTCCCACACCACTAAGAGGCCCACCAAGCTACCCACTCCCAGCAGGGTGCAGTTTTAGGTCATGCCCAGGACCAGGAGCCTCCTAGCCATCCTCTACAGCTCCTGCCCTTACCTCCAGAATGTTGCATTCAGCCTTACACACAGACAATGTTTCTGCCTCCCTACCAGCAGGGAACTGCTCTCTTTATATAGGTGGCTAGGGGTCTAAAATGGCTGCCACAATCAAGCACCTGCTGGTTGCTTGGCTCCGCTCTTAAAATGGCAGGCACCAACAGCGCCCTGCCACATACCTTCCCCCTTAAAATAGTTCCTGGGGGAGGTTTCCACTGCTGCTCCTCCAAAGCAGGCTCCCCTCAGAGCCTGTGAAAGTCCTCAAGTAGCAAGCACCTCCAAAGGTGCTCTGCCACAACCATCAGGATAGAACACAGGAGGGTTAGTGGCAAGGCCGCTGGGCAACAAAAAATGCAAAAGTCATAGAGCCAGAAAGCAGAAATCAAGGAACATGCTTCTGTAGTCCGATGTTATGGCAGTCTCAGAAATAGAGATAGAATGTTCTGCCAGTTATTTCTGCTTTTAAGCAGTGATTGTCCAATGTAATATGTATATAAGAGTCCTGCAAACAGGCAAGCAGAAACCTGCCTCTCTAACCTAGTGGTTATAAGTTCCTGGAAGTCAATTTTTAATTAATCACTGGCTTCTGTAAAATGCATTGAGGCATGAAGCAGGGACAGGAACTTAAAATCTTTCTCCCCCTCCCCCATTCTTTCCCTTCTTCCCCTACCAGATTCACTGTGGAGTATTGTCATCATCACTCAGCTACTGCTTGCTGTGAGGCATTATATTCTCTTTGAAAATTAAAGTGCTTAATTTGGTTAGCTTAATTTATGATTCCAGAATGAATTAATAGCATTCTAATTCTGAGGGAGATGGTTCACACAGAGCCATGCAGAAGTTTAATGCAATTTAACTAAGCCACTTTGAATTTACAACTTCAGTTCATTTGAATTAACTTTCCTGAGGGCTTCCCATGGACTAACAAATAGAACCCTGGCCTCTTGGCTTCAAGCTTGGACTCAGTCCACTAGACCATAACTGATTTTCAAGTCTTGTTTAGATCATCAAAATCTCATTATTTTCAAAATGACATATGTGCATTGATGTAAGTGAGCTGAGAGTTGAATGCCAGAGTTAGGGAGAGGAAAAGAAGAAACACTGATTAAAAGCTACATTTAGAAGTATGTGGGATTTCATTTTTTTTTGGTGGGGGGGCACTTGTTTTGTTTTGTTTTTTGATAGAGAAGATTCAAGTTAATCCAGAAAAGGAACAATCATTGAGTCCTAAGAGAACATTACACCATATGGAAAGTTTCTGAAAGCAGTATAGCCAGAATTTTCAGACTTGGCATTCCTAAAGTTATATAACTAAAGTGGCCTGATTTTCAGAAGCTATGAACCCCTGCGCTCTACTGAGTTCAATGGGAGCAAATGCAAGCCTTCCATAACTGAAGTCATAATCCTCTGTTTCTGACATTCCAGTTGGTTGCAGTGAAAAAGGATTATGATTTTGACAAAAAGAGGATTAATGATCTTGACTGGGGATAAACCATTGGAACAGATAATATGATCCTGCCTTCATGCAAATGTTCTTAGCAACAAGGAATAAATAGAGAAGAAAGCAGAAAAAATGCTTTTCATAGCTTTCCAGGAAGCATCAACACCTCTCTAAAGGTAACCTTTTCCTTGAGCATCAAAACAGAGACAAACCAAATTGAACTGAGTTTTTAGACTGTCGTGTATTTATAAAAATCAACCATAAAGGAAATGTCCTTGTCAGGTAACTTCCAGGGTTTCACAGCTTTTAGTTAAAATAAGAGCATTTTAAAACTCTTCCCTTTTCATTAAACTTAATTTTCAACTGTAAACTAAATGGTTATGCTTTCAGTAGAAATTCCTGATCTTAGATTTCCTTTTCTCCTGATCTCTTGTGCACAGTGCTTCCTTTTCTTGTATTGCCAGATAACATAGGACTAAATTCCAAACAGGATTTTAGGTTCAGCTTTGCAATGCCCAACAGTTTAGTGTCCTGCACTATAAAGGAGCCCTCATACAGGCACACAGACCCCTGATACAATACCTTCAGAGAGTTAGAGCTTGTCTATACCACGGCAGTGTGTCCTGGGGTAAGACACTCACTCTGGCCACATCCAGATGAATCCCATACACTGCATATTCAGGTGTTCCCCACACTGCTACCTTGCTGCACGTGCGGGGGTTGACTCTGGGATCTCCCAGGGTCAAAACCCATGCAGAAAAAAATTAGAAGGGCATCTATGGCAGCAGCATGTGCTGCCCAAAACCAAAGCCTAGCCCACCAGAGCCATGCTCTGGCTACCAGCCAAGGTCCCAGCTGCGGGAGCGCTGCCACAGCTGCAGTCCTAGCCTCCAGGAAGGCTTGCATGAGCAGAGTCTACTTAGCCCCATACTCTCTGAGACCAGCTTTTGCATTGGTATAGACAAATCTTAAATCAACTAAAGTGGGATTCAGAGAAAACAGTATGCCATGTGTGGGGAGTCACCTAAATTAAACAGCAACAAAGACTGAAGGGAGCAATAGGTATTTGTCCAATAGATAATTAAGTGCCTAAGTCTGAGTGGGAGGGAGATGCCTCCCTCCACTTGGGATTCACAAGCATAAATTGTCTCAGTCATGTACTTAAAACCAAAGACAAAAAAGTCCATTGGCACTCTACACAACAAGGAGGATGTGGTGATGGTTCCCTTAAATACAGTAGTCTAGCGGTTAAAGTACTCATCTGGGAGGTCTGCTGTTCTAGTTGGAACAGAAATTTAAACCCTGGGTCTGATTGAAGCTAGGCATTAAACTATTTGGATACAGAGTCCTTTTCAGTATTTTTGACCCAATTATACTTATATTGTATAGAGAATGGAACAGCATACTCAGAGTCTGGGAGACACCCCTTCCAGGATTCCCCATGGCTTGGGCCTTCTTCTGGTAATGGCTGAACTGACTCTAAATCCCTGTTCCAAATCAAGATGGGCCGAAGCAGTTTGAATAACTGCTTCCCTTATGCCAGATGAACTATAGCTACTAGATTACAGGGTAGAATGGAAAACACCATCAGCATCTTCTCCCTTTGCCTTTGTACAAGGCCCAAATCAGACCCATTACACTAGCTACATCAGGAACAGTCTCATTTGAGAATACCACCAGGGCTTTGGTATCAAGCCACCTGGCACCACCAATCATGTGTCATTACATGCATGCTCAGTGACAGAAATTTAGGCACACAGAGAATATAAAGACCTTCAAAATCAGAAAGCACCTGAATGCCTGTTTTGGTTATCTAAACTTTGGACCTCGGTCTGTTAAAGGATAATTTGATCCACTTGTAGGCATAGCTCCTACTATATAAGTTGCCTTGTTAAATAAAAAAAAAAAATTCAAGAAGAACCACACAGCACAACTGCATTTAGGACAAAATTTCCCTACCCTATTTGAAACATTTAATTTCTGTGTTGGGGATCAGAGGTGAAGATTTTGCTTTTAATGTTAATCCACAGAGAGTTTCTATCCCATATAATGAAGGCTAGATATGTAAATAGTTCAGACTAGTTACTTGTATTTCCTCAGCTTGGCCATCTATCTACTTTATTTCTTAGATTCATTATGCTAATTTCAATTAGAGCAGGGTATTGGGTTAGCTCTTTATGAATAAAGAAACAATAACTCTGCAGTTCTGGAGCTCTAGACATGACAGCTTCAAAAATTAAATTACTTTTCATAAAGCCAAATGTAATACACAGAGCCAAATATCAGAATGCATAAATCTTTTTAGGAAGGCTGATCAGCAAAAACATGTATTATATAACAAAACATTTATGTATACTAAGCAATTACCACTTTTTTGTACCTTTACTCCAAACCTAAACAAACTTGAAAATTACAGGTTGCTGACACAATATGTTAAGTGTGAGTTATTGTCCCATAAAGAGTGATTAGGTTATCTAATGTGTATTTAGTCACAAATTCCAAGCTTTTCAGAATAGTAAATTTATTTAAATGGTATCCTTTATACTGCTGTACATGAGCTTTCATTCCAGCTTTGTGACTCTATACTGTGATGTTCATCTCTGTGATCAGCTAATCTTATGTTTGCATGAACATTTTGGAAGTACGTCCCCACCCTTTGTGATTATTTCTTGTGAATATGTCTCAGATACTGAAAGAGCAAAAACTTCACTTGGTAGCATATCTGAAAGCTAGAGAGAGGTGTTGTTTTGCTAGTTACTCAACAGAACTTTGCCTTATCTTCCGTAAAAGGGTATGGTTTCCCGTGAGTACTAAAACTATCCACAGGTAAAATAGTGCCCAAAGGCATTACCCAAAAAATATTTGAGGTTGCTGGAAATAATAATTTAAAACTTCTGCTTTAGCACAAAGGATAAACACTCACAAGCAGGTGGAGGCTATTTGTGTATGGAATACTTCCAATCAGCTATCCACCAAGCAGTGGATTATTTGAAGTACATATACATCTGTTCCCATCTAACATAGGTGACTGGTAGGAGGACAAGGAGGGGTGGGGGGCAGGACATGTGCCCCCCCACTCCCCAACAGGACCGTCTCTGCTGTCAACGCTGCTGGCAGCATCTGTGGGTGCTCACCAGCTCCGTGTCCACCACTGACACCACCAGCAGCATCTGCAGATGCTTGCCAGCCCCATCCCTGCTACCATGGCTGCTACTGGCTTCTGCAGGTGCTCCGCCAGACTCAGGAGTTACCAACCGCGCATGCCCGCTAACAAATAGGTGCTAGAATTAGTGAATCTGATCTTGCTCCAGCTCAAGTCAGTATGAGTTTTGTCACTGACCTCAGTTACAGAAGTCTGCTACTTGGTCAGTTAAAAGCTGTCCAAGAGTAGCGCTGTGCCGGTCACTTTTCTCCGTGCCGAAGCCTCCGCCCCTCTTGCTAAGGGACCATCCCCAGGGTGTTCCTCCTCACTAGGCTCGTTTGTGAGCTGGTTTCCTCCGAACCACCTGCCACGACTTTGATGATCTCCTGGTTCAGTGATATAAAATCCGGGGCGTACCAGTCCACAAATGAGACTCCGATCCCTCAGGGGTCCCACGCTGTCGAGGGCTCCGCC
>NW_017729004.1:71015520-71015798 GCF_001723915.1 Gavialis gangeticus | reverse complement strand
CGTTGCTGCGAGTGCCCCTCTACTCAAAAGAATACGGCTTGCCGGCTCTCCCTGAGCCGAGCCGTTCTCCGCGGCTCTGCGCCGTCAGTATCCATGGTGAGGCTGCTGCTCCTCAGCTCCTGGGTCCCGGTGGGGTTTGCCCCGACCCCAGAAGGTCCTCCCGCGCTGGCCCGCCGCCTTTCCCCACGCTCGGGTGCTCCCAACGGCTCCCTCTTCGCTGCCGCTGCCTTCCGGGTCTCTTCCCCCAGCTGCCTCCGGCATCCCTTTAATAGGGACCG
>NW_017729004.1:71015280-71015509 GCF_001723915.1 Gavialis gangeticus | reverse complement strand
CCTGCTGTAATGACTCCGTCATTGCGATCACCTGTTGGTGCTCCATCCGGGCCCCCTATTCTCCGCTAGGAGGCCACTGTCAGTTTCCCAGCCAATGCACCAACTGTCCAAGAGTAGCGCTGTGCCGGTCACTTTTCTCCGTGCCGAAGCCTCCGCCCCTCTTGGTAAGGGACCGTCCCCGGGGTGTTCCTCCTCACTAGGCTCGTTTGTGAGCTGGTTTCCTCCGAAC
>NW_017729004.1:71009903-71014921 GCF_001723915.1 Gavialis gangeticus | reverse complement strand
CCGGCTCTCCCTGAGCCGAGCCGTTCTCCGTGGCTGTGCGCCATCAGTATCCATGGTGAGGCCGCTGCTCCTCAGCTCCCGGGTCCCGGTGGGGTTTGCCCCAACCCCAGAAGGTCCTCCCGCGCCGGCCGGCCGCCTTTCCCCACGCTCGGGTGCTCCCAACGGCTCCCTCTTCGCCACCGCTGCCTTCCAAGTCTCTTCCCCCAGCTGCCTCCGGCGTCCCTTTAATAGGGACCGGAACTTCCTCGAGGCTTCTTCCCCGGTTGCACCTGTGGAGCGTGAGTGTTCCCGCCCTGGCAATTTGTGCCGTGGGGCGTAACCTGGATTGGTTAATTCCGGGTGGTGGGGTTCCAGGGACCTCCTGCTCCCTTCCTCCCCCACAAAAGCAAAGTCTGTGATTCTACACAGAATGGTGCTGCCAGAACCAGCATCTTCTGACATTTAGCTGCTACTTTCTTAAAATCTCTCTTCTGGCTTCTTTCTCTCTCTGCATCAAATTCATACTTTTTAGCTTTAAGCCTCAAATTATAGCATCTAATTTCTTCCTACTGCCACCTCTGCTGTATATGTCCCTCCTAAATCAGCTTCTTAATTACTCCTCACGTTTCCGGTCAGCTCTTAGGTGCCAATTTTGGTCCTACATAACTATACAAAATAGCTGCTTAGAACATCATCTCTTATGAACCATATCTACTTTTCTTTATAGTACTGAGTCCCATGTCAGTGATTTTTATGGAACAATTATTTTGCAAAGATGTTGAATTCTTAGCAGTTACACACACAGGGAAAATTGCTCAGATTGGGTCCCCTCAGTTCTAATGGCCAGATGCTTAGTTATACTGTACATTCACAGTCCACTTACAGCACAAAAATAAGTAATCAGATTCTGAGCAATTCATACATTTTCTGGCCAGAAGGGACCATTAGACCTAGTCTGACTTCAATGGCATGTTATATTTTGGGGGGTAACCAAACTGCTTTAAATTACTTGGTTTTAATTTCATTTTGCATTGGACATTAAGTATCCAGTTAGAAATTTGCAAAGTGTGGCCCATCAGCAGAAACTAATGAAGGCATTTCACTCCTGTATTGTCTGTATGCTAAGTTATATCTTTCATGTGAGTGCACATATAGCCTATTTCTGTCTTTTATTGCTGTTCCAGAATCCCTACAGTCTTCAAAAAATAGTTTTTTGTCAGAGAACTTAGAGATCTCAGTAAAAGTCTATTTAAAAAGACTATTTAAAAATAACAACAATTTCCTTTTTATCTCCCCCCTTCCACAAATATTTGTTAATCTTCTGCAGTTTAGTTTTACTTAGGTTCTGGCACAAAAAATTCTCATGAAAATTTAGGATAGTTCTGGAAAGACTTAATTTGAGTGTCACCACAATGATGCAAATAATGAATTTATGGTCTAAATCATGCACAGACTGGGCAGAGAATGCAACAGTATCAGCTGTAAAGCAAGTCACATACCAGAAACATCCAGGTTTCTCCATGAACATCCAACTTACTCATGGAACAATACACACAGGTATTTTAGGTTTATGTTTATGCTACTTCTTCGCGCTAGGGCAATATGATCACTGTAGTTATGGCAGCATACATAATCAGAGAGTTTACCTCAGTTTTATCCCTTTTTACTAAAGTCAGGCAGCTCGTAGGTACAGCATGCATGCTCAGTCTTGTTGATTAAGAACTTTTAATGTTATGCTCCATAACAGGATTCTATCTGGACATCAATGTCAGGAGTGCTATGACTTGTAAGCTGGCTGTCTTTTTTACTTGAGTGCAGAAGACACAAAGAGCAATTAACAGAACTTCTGATGCTGAATCTGTCAAGGAACCTCATTTCCTGACATATCTACCAACTGTCCCACAGATTTATAAATGTGAGTTCAATGAACAGTTACACCAGAGTGTAATTCTACATATACAAAAATCCCACTAGGTGCCATGCTACTGCTAATGTCAGTCAAAACAGAATGTAGTCTCAATCACTCCCACCCCTTCCCAATACCTACCATTATCTTTGACTATGGCTAGGGACAGAGATTCAAAAAGCCTGAACCTGAATTGAGTCACTCTGTGCAGGTTATTCTAAGCTGCGCAGCTTAAACTGACTAATAACTGGACAGGCATTCTCTGTTAAATCACGAAATGTAGGCACATACCTGCAGTGGCTCAATCCAGAAGCTGGGAGGCACTAGAGTATGCCTGTCAGTCATGGGCCAAAGGGGAGGGAAGAGAGACGCGCTCCAAGTGCCCACCCCTCCCTGCTGGAGTGGAGGGGGCGTGGCCAGGAACCAGCTGGGGCTAGCAGGACATACAGGATGCCAGCCACCAGCCTGGGGCTGGGGGAACTGCTGTCAGACTGAGGAGTGGGGATTGGAAAAAAACTCCTTTCTCTGAAGTAAGCACATATAGAACACAGCAAGTTGCAAAGCATACAACAGGGAACTACCAAGAAGATTTGCGTAAGCTAAGATACAGCCCAGTAAAACACAGCATACACAACTTAGTCTAAATTAAAATGTAAAGCAGGAAGACAAGAGAAAGCCTTGCATAAATCTTACAAATCCTGACAGCAGAGTGTCTCCTTACAGCCAGGCATTCAGAAAGGCTTTGTTTAGGTTTTACAGGTTCTGCTTTATAATGTAAATGTTGCTCTCTGCATTCTTTGGTCTGCAACTTCCAGCCAGAAGCGTTCTGCAACTTCCTTTAGCTCCATCTCCAGCACGTGTGATGATTGTCAGGTCTTTGCCAACATTTCCCTTGGTCTGGTCCTGCAGGTCTTAGCTCTGGGCTCACAGGTGCAGGTCTTGGATCTGCACAAAGGGTAATAGCTTACGTCTCCCCACCTGCTACCAGACCACTGTGGAATTAATCCCTTCTCTGGCCACAGGCAAGCTGGACAGAGGGAGGAATCAACTCCATCTCTGCCTGGCTGCAGGAAAGCTGTAGAGGTGTCCTGGGGTTTGCCAGTGAGGGGAGGGAGGAGAGAGGAGACAGAAGGAGTAATTTGCCTCAGGGGCCATGGCAGGCCAGCATCTGGCCATACCCCACTTCTGTTCTGGCTAGAGAGCAGAGAGAAGGGGCCAGCCCAACTCTCTGGAGCAGAGCCCAACCCAGAGAGCATGCTGGGGGTCTCTGAGCTGTTCCTTAGAGGCTTATTCCACCAGCCTCGTTTCTTCAGTAGCCTGAAAGGCCATGGCAGAACACAGACACTGGCTTGTCAACGTGGCCCATGCTACATATTACATAGGTTACACAACTAACTGGGTAATTGCACAATAAATTTAGACTGGCCACACATGCACAGTAGGACCGGCCACAAGTGCAAAGTAATTATCACACAATTAACTGATTAATTGCATAATACATTTAGGCCAGCCACATGTGCAAAGTAATTATCATGGGATAAAAATGACTATTCAGCTATGAAAAGAGCCAGCCAACTAGTTAGTGCTTGAAATGTCTAATGCCTCTATAGCTGTTCTCTATCCAAGTTTAATTTAAACGTGGCAAAAAAACAAGAGAAAAAACACCATAATGTTTTGCAGTAAAAAGCAGATGAAATGCCTTTATAGTTGAGAGAAGCCAGTACAACTAACAGTGATTAGAGCCAGATGGGAAGAAGATGTAGTCAGAGTGGTCAGCGGCCGTGCTAATTCAGGGCAACCCCATAGCAACTTCCAGCAAGACTCCCATGGATCTTCAGTATTATAGCTGTTCCTACAAGATGAAGCACAAAGGAGGGCAGGTAATGATTACTTGGGCTGAATTCCTCTGAAACACAAGGGCAGCACGAAATATAATGTATACCTTAAGTGAGTGTAGCCCTATTCTGGGCGTCTCATAAGGATATAAGATCAATGTTCAAGTCATGTGATTTACCTTATTTGTAAATGAGTACTTTTGCCAACAAACAAAAAAATTAAACCATAGAAATATTTTAATAAATGGAGAAATACTTGCCTGATGGCTGCCTAATATGTTCCCAGACGTGAAATCTGTTAGTGTTTAACTGACTGTCCTTTTGACCCCTTTTTCCCAATTAGGCAAAGAAACCTGGAGTTTACAGAAAAGGTTCAACATAAGTCAGTGAAGTCTGCCTGAATCCAATCCATCCCATCTTTACTTTACTTGTCTCTTTTTTGCATCAGAAGTGAATTCAGTCATCATTCATTTATAATATCAAGACAATCAGAATCATACAGTGATTTGCTTTTTTTAAAAACATTTCTAATGCAATGCAAAAGCCTGTGAATCAATATTCTGCAGCTAATGCTCACTTTTCAAAAAGTGATGGAATAAGCTGCCACCTAGAGTTGAGGCCTAGCTTGCTGTGAAGAGTGTTTTTTATTTTACATTTAGGGAAGTAAATTTCAGCACTTTGTTATTTCAGGAGCTAAGTGTTGTTAGTCAGCACTCATCTTTGAACACTAGCAAAGTGAGTATGAATTTGTCACTGGATGCAAATTAGTTGAATTTGATGTAATTCATTGACAGATATCAAAGTGGTTGTTATGCTGGGAGGGGGACTGCAGCCACTCCAAAATTCACCATATCTCGCCAACCTGCCCACCCAGAACCCCACCACCTGCCCCAAGTGCCAGGAACAGCCTGGTGCGCAAGCCCCAGCCCACAGTGGCAGCCTGCTTTCATCCTGCATGCAGATTTGGGGGCATGCCCCCCCTGCTAGGAAGACCCTGGCGCAGCCCCCACAGCCCTCCTGGGATGCACGTAGCAGCACAAGCTGTGCCCCCCCGACAGTTCTCTCTGCTTTGCTCCCTGCTGCAACCCCAGGAGTGGCTGACACTACCTGCCTGCAGCTGCTGGGCTCTCACTCCCCCCCAGCCCCTTGCAGCCTGGAACTCTGCCAGCCTGCAGAAAGCTCTTTGCAAAAGTGGAAAATCTGTGTGTTTCTCTGTTAAAATCTGTGTGATTCTTGGCTAAAAGTGAAAATCCATTTTCTGTTTTTCTGTGGGATACGGAGAACCTGGATCCCTGCTC
>NW_017729004.1:71003764-71004903 GCF_001723915.1 Gavialis gangeticus | reverse complement strand
CTGTTAAAATCTGTGTGATTCTTGGCTAAAAGTGAAAATCCATTTTCTGTTTTTCTGTGGGATACGGAGAACCTGGATCCCTGCTCATGAGCAATTAGAATAAAGGTAAAAGGGAAGGGGGTTGGCTTTAGAAGCTTTTTAGAGTCTAGCTATGATAAAATCAGAGTCTTTAGATCCCTTAATTCGGCGAGTCCAGGCCCTAGCAGCCAGGGCTTGTAGAATAAGCAGGAAGGCTGATCTCTAAAAGCACTTGAAGGACCCTCAAGAAGGCTTGGGTGTAGCCAGGTGAGAGGATAGAAAACTTTACTTATCTCATTTTTCTGCTTCCAAACTTATGGTCAGTTTTGCTTGTATCATTATTTTCACGTACATAATAAATCTTTTTGTTGTATTGCTTCCTTACTAGTTGCCTGTGAAAAGCATGATCCCTGGGTGAGTCCAGGATAGCCCTTTTAACAAAAAGTTCTTTCTTAATCCAAAGGGGAAGCTACCTAGGGCTGGCAGAGATTCCTTGCTATGGCTGTGAGTTTGGGCATAAGGGCATTGGAGCTGAGGCTTATTATCCCAGGAGGAGTTATCCTGGGGCAAACCTTGGTCTGTTCCTTGGGACAAGTAGTGGTACAACAGGGAAACTCAGGGCTTTGGAGGACCCCTGTGGATGGGTTTGTGACATTCCTACATCATAGAGTGGTTTTGATAACTGACTACAGGAATTAGCTTTCTGTAATATATGACAATGATCCAAATAATTTAGGGCCTTGAGGTTGCCAGCTCACCCAGTTACTGAGCATTTGAGCACTTTACAAAGACTTTATAAAGACTTGAAGCTAGCTTCTTGCTTGGACTGGATGTTAGCCTTCTTTTCAGATCCTCAGGCTGGAGCTTCTGGGAGAGGGCAGGAGGGTGCTTCCTTGGAGTGTAACTGTGCAAAGCTCTGAATGTGTCACAGCTTTATTCCAGCTCTTATAGAAAGAAAGAATTATAAATCCAAACATATTTTAAAAAGAAGCAGAAGGCAGGGTGGAAATGTATTTTATAGACTGACTAAATTAGAGAAAATCGAGACGTATAAACTTTTCTCACTTGCTGTAGAGAGTAGGATGTGGAGTAATGGCTAGAAGTTGCAGCAAACTAGGTTT
>NW_017729004.1:70986364-71003736 GCF_001723915.1 Gavialis gangeticus | reverse complement strand
CTGTTAGAATAGTGAAACAGTGGAATAGACCTGGGGAGCTGTGGACTCTTCATCACAGGAGGCGTTCAAAAAGAGGTTGGACAGCCACTGGTCAGGGATGATCTAGGCATAGTTATGCCTGTGTTTCTCTGTGGGTAGTTCCCGTTCTTTTGGGCTTTGCTGGTTGCTCCCTCCCCCACTTCTGCTACATGTGTAAGGGTGTTTTTAAGCCTTCCTTAAAGGCACTGGGTGTTGACTACAGTCAAGGCTGGGGGCTTTTACGGCTGTGTGCCAATGCTGCTGCTGGAACCAAAGCCAGAGGTTCATGGTTAGAAGGTCTTGCCCCTCTGCTCGGGGTCAGACCAATTGCCATATCTGGGGTCAGGAAGGAATTTTACCCCATGGTCAGATTGGTACGGACTGTGGCAGTTTTTGCCTTCCCCTGTAGTTAGGAGTGTGGTCCTCTACCTTGAATCTCTTGAACGTATATTAACAACCTTTTATAGAAGCAGGACATTGGCTACCATGTTTCCCCTGCTTCTTATGGCAGGTTAAAGTGTTATGTCTTGTGTTCTGTCAGGGTTGATAGTAGTTTTATGAAGAGTTTAGACTATGGATTGCATAGAATGGTTTGGACAGGGATGATCATGTCTCAGGTAGGGAGCTGGACTAGATGACCCCTGGAGGTCCTTTCCAGCCCTACTTATCTGACTTCTATGAAACTTTGTAAGCCTGAGCTTACTCTATCAGATGCTGTGAAACAACATACACAGAGCAGTCTTTCAAGTAGATAGTGTGATTTAAATACAAAATGCAGGGAAGGGATGGAAAGAAGGAAAGTTGGGGATTGGGCATAGTGCTGATTGAAGTAAACAAATAATAAACCCATAGGGACAAAGGCATAGCAAAAGCTATTCCACGTAGTAGAATAGGAAGCCATAGTCCCTGTTTAGACTATACTTAACACAATCCAGTCTCTGGATAATTTATTTTTCTGCAATGTTGTGTTTGAGACTGCTTTTAAAGTTTCATTGTTTAAGAACAGCTACTTGGTATTCAAATAACTCTCTCTTTCAGGGGTGTCAGACTCAGATGGCCCCACCCATGGCTGGGATCAAGCTGATGCCCCTGCCCACTTCCCCTCCCCATGCCAGATATAACTCCTGTGGCACCCACTCTAGATCTGCACTACATGTGGTGTGTGTCCCTCATAGACAACAGAAGGCCAGGGCTAACAGGGCTCAGCCCCCCACATGCGGGGCAGCAGGTAGGGCTGCAGGCTCCAGGCAGCTACAGCAGGAGTGGGGAGGGGCACACATGCAGCCAGGAAAACAGCCTGGTGTGTGGATGACTGGCTGCCCAGCATGGCAGGCAAGTATCAGTCTACCTATTGTGTGAAGGGGTAGTGGCTGCGGGGTGGGGGTGCAGATTGAGGCACCCACATTGAGGGAGGGAGTGGGGCAGAGTCAGGGGGAGGGGTGAATGGGGCCCCAGCCTGCCTGGGTAGTGGGACAATCAGAACCTGGGCAGCTTATCCAGGGGTGGGGTGGGGGGAGGCTCCTGCTTCTGTGTACACCCCAGGGGGCATGTGCACTTGATCTGTGTGTAGGGTGAAGGTGGCTGCCACTGCATGCTGTGCTTTGTGCCCAGCTGCCCCAGGAGCAGCACGACACCATGTGCCTGCAACCATTGGGCTGCGCTGTGTCCCTTGTCTGCCCAGCAGCGGGACACGTGGTGTCGCATGGAACTGGAAGCAGCTGCAGTGGAGCATGCAGCAGCAGCCACCTCCTCTCCGCATACAGATCGGGGGCATGTGCCTCCTGGGCCTCCCTTGGGGTGCGCACGGTGGTAGGAGCACCACCCCACACCTGGATGAACTGCCCAGGCTCTGACTGTCCCACCACCTGGCCCAGCCAGGGCCCCATTCACCCCTACCCCTGCCCCTGCCTCTGCCCCACTCCCTCCCTCACTGTGAGGGCCTCAATTTGCGCCCTCCCTACCCCTTCCCCCACAGACTTACCTGCTGGGCAGAAGGGGGGGCAGAACGTATGTGCACGCATGAACACACACACACAGCCCCCCCAAAATAATTTCTCTCCCCCTTCCACACCCCCCCACCAGCAGGTCCAGCATGCAGTGTGGGTCACAAATTGTCTGGAACAGGCACTGTATGCAGCGCAATCTCAGACCAGCTGTGGTAGGGGAAGGGGGTGATGGCACCGCGTGTGGTACAGGTTCTGGAGTAGGTGCTATACATGGCATAGACTCAGACAAGGTGAAGCAGGCGCTGTGTGTAGCACAGATCCTGGATCAGGAGCCATGTACAGCTCATGTGCTTAGGGTCAACTCAGGCCCGGGGCAGCACTGGGTGCCAGATCATAGGGATCCGCAGCCTATATTTGGGCTGTGGGCCACATCTTGGGAACCCTTGTTCTATCCAACAGACTGCTTTGTGCATGTCCTTTCACAGAATCTGCTGAAGTGACACTAGGCTTGTAGAAGCTTATACATCTCTGATTTAGTTATTCTACATAAGGAAAATCTCTACCCAGATTTAAGGCTAATACAGATAATTGCTTCTCTCTGCTCATGCTTTTTAAATAAATATTACAGAGTTTACCTGTGTCAGATAATGTGTACATTTCAAAGCCAAACTGCCAGAATGTTTTATAATTGGGAGATAATATGTCCATTTTAGAGGGGGCAAGGAAGTTACCCAGCATGATTAGGAGACCTGCCTTGCATCATACAACAGATCTGTAGTAGAGTGGGAGATAAGATAGAATACAAATCTCCACCTACCTGGGCTTTAACTACAGGATCAAGTTTCCTTCTTTCAAATAAAATTACTTACATATCATGGTGTCTAACTCTCTTCATCATTTTATCAAGCAACAATTAACACATTATACTGAAAAGAAACTGCTGCACACAATAACCAAGTGTAAAAATATCCACAGAAAAATTATAATTATTTGTGAAGAATAAAATTGAGCATGGGAATGAACAAGGGACCTTTGCACCAGAAAGCAATTGCAATAGTTACTCCATTCAAGGAGAATGTATAGTCCTCCTGGAGCTTATAATCAAAGCCTGAGAAAGAGTACAAAAGATTACATGGGCATTTTAGAGGTCTCTCTGACAACTCATTACTGATGAATAGAGGTGCATATGCCCTTAGACTTTGGCCTGCAAGTTGGAAGAGCAATTACTCATGTTTGGGTCAAAAGGAGCATTGTGACATCCATATCCTTTGCAGAAAAAGCATGCAATGTGCTTTGTTCACATATTTGCAGAAAACTGTTGTTGTTGCATTTTTTTATATTTTTGGAGAATGGAATTTGAAAAGGAAAACTATACAGCATGTGACAGCCACCAAATACAGGCAACTTTCTAGTTTTGTCTCCTTTTCTCATACCTTTGTATAAAAACTTCCTATTGTGTTAATTCATGTTGATTTCAATTTTAAGCGGTGGACAATCTGTAAGGTTTAAATGGATGCTTACATCAAAAGTAACTTGTAGAAACAGTGGTACCACTGGAAAACTATATTCTATAAACACCTTAGCTTTTTTGTGTTTTGTCTGACTTGAAGATAAATAGACCCTAAGTGTCAGACTATCATTATTATAAACAATAATGTCTCTGTTACCCAAGTCTCTATTATATTTACAATAATTATTTAACATAAATCGAGGGCTAATTTTTCTGACTCAAGAAAAAAACTTATTAACTTCCTTCTGTGCAAGGACAATGAAATCAGGCCAATACTGGATTCAGATACTCTACAGAATATTGTTTATGGAGCTAACACACTTTTATATACCATCAGTAAGTATAATCATGGCTTAGAATTCTGGGCCAGATCCTAATTCCATGTGCCTAAGTGGCACTTAAGTTTGTATGTTACCTAGGGGACCAAATAGAAATAGTTTTCTATTGTGCTAGATGCTGTATGAACTTACATGATGACATGATCCCTGTCTCAAGAACTTGGGACAACTGTGTTGCTACGTGGCTTTTTGAAGTTTAGGATGAAATTCTCTGACCAGAGTTAGTCTATAACCCACTTATCCAGTGTGGTATTCTGTCCTGCTCTAGTGGCAACTGGGTTATATAGAGAGGTTAAAGAAACTTCTATTGGTTTGGCTAAGAGAGGGGAATTTTCTAGTTTAAACAGTAAGGAATCATGCTTTTAAAATCAGAGGCCCCAGGACCCATGTCTGCTGTGGACAACCTATCAGGGTTATGGTGTTACACGTGGAGAGCTTGTATTTAAACATTAGATAATTAACATAACAGCAATCACAGCCTAGTTTTGACTGCAACTTACAGCTCCTTTCAAACCAATGACTTGCCTTCTGAGACATAAGATGAACTTTGTTTTGTGTTGCAACCTCTCACATCTTCATGGAAAAACAGCAGATATCAAGAGCATTTATCCAGTGCTCCACATTCAATCAGCTGTTCCCTAAGTACAAAGCCCCACAAATATTTAATAAACTTGGATTCCTACGTATTATTTGAAAATTCCACCCTCAAATAACTGTCAGGATTAAAGAAAATCCAGAAATATTTATGTGAATAAAGTGTCCATGTATTCATACATTATATACATACATATATACATGTATGTGTATGCACACACACACACATATATATATATGTGTGTGTCTGTGACTGATATATATATGACTTCTACCTGGCATATCTATACAGAAGATTTTAGTACCTTGATCTTAATGCAAACAACAGTATCATTAATCCCAAAAGTTCAAAAAATCATGAGACAAAATGATCCCCAAATCAACTTAAAGTAATTTTTGAGAAGTATTACATTATACTTTCTAATTTGTAAACTAGACATCTTCAGGACATATGTGTAACAATCAGTGTTACACATTGTGAACACTGTGAATGAGCTGGTTTGGGTGCTGACTGCTGGAGTTCGTGCTGGCTGCCCAGTGTTAGCCAGCAAGATTATCTGGGAGCTCTGTACTAAATTTCAAAAATCTAATGAATTATGTCCTCCCCACCCCCCAGCTCATATGCCCATGAACATCCAGTACCCACCTGAGCTATTCTGTGAACCACAGCTCACCTCTGCTCCACGTACAGTTCTTGAGTTGTTTATTCTTCTCTCGCAGGCCCAGAGGAGTTACTTTCATTGTGATCCCTCTTCTACATCTTCCAAGGTCTTAGGCATGGGCAAGAGGGACATCCAGGAGGATGTTGCAGAGCGGAAGGAGTAAGCGCAGGTTGTAAGTTAACCCTTTGACACAGTAAAAAAGGGGACAAGAGACATCAGGGTTGCCTTGCATTGCTGTATTCTTTCTATTTTCTTCCTGCCTCCTATAAAACTAGGATTGGCTACTTCCACTTCTCACTCCCCTACTGTCCATTCCTGAAGCCTCCCTGATCAACTGCTTTTCCTCAGCTGCTGGACATTTCAGGTAGACAGCCAATTAGAGTGAGATCTTATCCCCTCCCCAGTATTGGCACATACCCCAGTTAAAATCACCCTCCTCTTGAGGAAATCACTTGTTTTGGCACCATTGAAACACATTTGTGGCCACAGCATAATGGATCTGCTGCTTTATTTATTCAACAATATATTAACTCCCAATTCAACCTCCCGTTAGTTGAGGATTCTGTAGCTTCCAGAGTACAGGAAAAGGGAGTATAAGTTTGGACTAGTGGAGTCTTCATGAGAGTAGGAACCAAAGGTTGGAGATAGCAGCCTGAGAGCTGGCCATGGATGAAAGGCTACACAGCATGCAGCCTAAAATGTGGAGCTGGAAGGACTTAGTGCTAGACAGAAACACATTCTGTTGCTTACCAGGGCCAGTAGTAACTACAGCAAAAGGACACGTGGCTGTGGTCTGAAGCCAGGAGGACAGAGTGAAGGAACTATAACAGTGCTATTATGTTTAAACCCTTGTTCTGGACTTCCCCTTGGGACTGGGTTGGGTTTACAGCCTATGCAACCTTTTGCCTAGTGCATGACTATCTTTTGCTTGAGATGCATCCAACACTGTTAAACATAAATGAGTCAGGTGTAACGTAGCAGGTTGGTTCCACTAGCATGAAGTTACTCCATTGATTTGTATCAGCGTAGTTCACTCCAACCGCAGTAAGAATGATTCATACAAACTGTCAGGGTGTATTTACGCTATCCCCAGGTTGACTTTAGACCAGGGTGTCCATGATATGGGCAAGATCTAGCCTACAAAGCCATGTCATCCAGTCTGCAGAGCTCCTCACAGGTCTGGAAATTTGGTGGTGGAGGATCAGTGGCAGTATTAATTAATGTTGCTGCCACTTGTCCTGACACCAAATTTCTGGACATGTGGAGAGCTCTGCGGCCCTGCAGGCTGGCCATGTGCCACTTGTCTGAATGAGATGAATCGAGAACCACTGCATTAGACAATCTAGCTTGGAAACTGGAAAGAGTTTAGCTGCAGTACCAAAGGGCTCAGTGCAGAATAATTTACCCTGCTTCATTGTGTGGTCTGCATTGAACTCTATATTGCCACAACTAGACTGCTACTGGTACCTAACGAGCTAGTTTGAAGCTAGCACAATTTATTACTATACTACATTGCAATCATTTCTGTGACTGCAGTGTGTACAGATCCTCATTTAAAGTATTTTAGAAACATAATATACATTTACAACACAATAATCTACAGTAGGGGCATCTACACAAGATGCTTACTGCACACTGGCCTAATAACACTGCACAGTAGTGTGTCATGGCAAAAACTGTGCTAATAGTCTACTGTCCCTGCATGCTGGGGGGGCACGGTGAGCTCCTGCAAGTGATGGCGGCACTGTCAACAGCAGGAGCGTGGGCAGGGAGCTCCCAAAGGCAGCCGCGGTGCTGTCGCGGGTGGTGCAGGTGCTGAGTGCCAACCAGCAGTCAGTGATTACCCACAAATGCCACTGGCAGTGTCGGCAGTGGCCCATGGTGATCACGGACCACCTGCAGATGCCACCAGCAGTGTTGGTGGAAAGCCGGGGTGGGTGAGCAGTGACTGCCCACAGATGCCGCTGGCAGTGTCAGTGGCGCCTTTTCACAGGGGGTGTACCTCCAAGCTCAGGTGGTGCATATTCACCTGTGTCCACCCCCTATGTGTTGCCAGTGTTATTAGGCTAATGCGCAGTAAGCATCCATGTACTGGTGCTACTGCACAGTAAGTTCAGGTACTGTGTATTTAGCTTTATTAAGGAGTTTCTAAACTAAATGTGCAGTATCTAAGGCACATTAATAAATGTGTGGACATGCCCAGTTATGAGATTCTGGGTCTATTAACAAATTCAACTGATTTAGATTGTAGCACATATATTATATCCATGCCATCTAGTTGGCTCTAGAACAGAGGTTACCAAACTTTTTCTAATTGTGTACCCCTTCCAGAATTGCCAGCTGCTTGCATACCCCTACCAGCATAGGTTTTATATTTCAACCCCTTAATTTTCATTATAATAATAATAATTGGCATTTAAATCTGCCATGACAATTTCTGCTGCTTACCCTGTAGACATGTCTTGAGTACTGCCAGGGATACATGAACCACAGTATGTGAACCTCTGCTCTAGAGCAATATCAGATAGAAAATGAAATGCTATCTTGCAGCATTCAGCCAGTTATTACATAAGAATCACAGTACAGGAAAACAGGACATTGCTACAGCTCAATGATCCCAGTTTGTGCAGACTTGTGATATCATGCCTATCAGAGCAGTAAATTATTTTTTGGACTTATATCCTATCACAGTGAGTTGTAACACTTTTTAAAATAAAACTATTGAATATTTAGTGTTGAGTGGCATGCTGCAGTTCACTTTATGTCAAATATAATTATGTTGCATTTGATAGTTATAGGTAACAGTGATAAATGATGTCTTCCTTACATTTTATTGCACCATTCTACCATATGTTTCTGCCTTTGCTTATTCCTTTCCCTCCAACCCTGCGATAAATGTTCTTCCACTCTTTTTAGTTTTGTATAGCCTGGTGACATTAAAGATAGATTTGAAAAGCTTTTGGCAGGTAGTAATATTGCTTGCATTTGGAAATGTTTGTCAGGTTTCGTGGTCTATCACTGACAGAATTTTAACAATAGAACAAGAGATAATTTTCTTGTTCTCTTTTTTAGTGATTAATTTAAGGGCTCTGTTCTGCCCTTAACTGTGTCTGTGAGATCTAGAAGGTTGGCAGCATTTAAATGTTAAAAAGGGGTTCTATGAAATATTCTTCAATAATTATGAATATATTAGTTGTACTTGGAACAAAAGGGTCTTTGGCTGCTGCGCATAATATGTTAGCAGTGAAAGAAGAGATAGAAGCTTCAGTGATAGAAGTGATGTTCGATGTGAGACTCAAAGTCTAGGAGACCTCAGGGACAAGCATCCTCATGTGAGAAGAGTAAATAATGATTTGGACAGAACACATGGTTACTACACAGTAAATTGATCTTACAACCTAGTAAAAGTGGGGTTGTAGCGAAAGTGGAGTAGGCAAGCAATACGTATATAAAAGCTGGAAAAGTTACCCTTTGAAAAATGTGTAGTGACTTTACAACATGAGAAAGATCTTACATTAAATGTGTGATGTGTTCGCTCCCCTACTCAGATTCATTCAGGAGGATTAGCTTGCTATCTTGTAGCTGAGCACTGTAATAGGGCCTATTGCAAGATTTCCAGTTTGGGAGAGCTGGTCATTTCTCTGCTCCTTATTACAGAGTAAACTGACTACCAAGTAATATCTGCTGTCTCCAGAAGAAGAATACAGATCTCTGTTCCTCTCTTGTGCTGAGCCATATAAAAGGTTGAAGTCTGTAACCACATCCAGAGAAAGATGTAGGGACAGGATTTTAACAGCACTTGGGCAGTTAAAGATAAGGATAAATGCTTGCTGGTATTTCCAAAACTTGTACTTGCCCCTCAGGGGTGTAGGTTGTAGCCATGTTGGCTTAAGGATATAGGCAGACAAGGTTCTTTGGGTAAATCTGATATCTTTTATTAGACCAACTCAAATAGTTGGTAAAATTCTTCTTAGCAAGCTTTCAGGTTTAAATACCTTTTGTCAGGCTGACCCATCTGCAGCTGATGTGTGCTCTTCCTGGATGGAAGGAATAGTAAAGAAGCCAGAGGCTGGTATGCATGTGAGAAAGGCAGTCAATGAAGATATAAATCCCCTCTGCACTTTGGTATTTAGCCTAGGTGCATAAATACGCTTAAAATCTGGTCCTATATCCTGTACCTTTGGTAGCGTGCCTTCATTCTTTTAGTTTTGTAGAGATGTGTCTGGTTCCATAAGCATCTGAAGAACTCATTAGGTGTTTCTAAGGTCAGAATATGAATTTTAAAAAGGATATAGAAGAAAAGAATAGATTTTAATGAATTAGTGTATATATGACCATAGTCTCCATTTTCCATTCTCTGGAAATTTTTGACCACATTTCATCATATTGGGTCAAAAAGATACATAAAAAAAAAATTTCCTGAGGGTAAGAAATTTCAATTTCATTTTTAATTACACTGTCATAAATTCTGAATAATTCTGTTAAAGATGATAGTGTCATTCTGAATTTACATCTCTATAAAGAATATTTCTTATAACCTGTCAAACCCAGAGACTGTGTTTAGCTGATCATGAATAATTCCTTGCAAGTAAGGTAGATAATCTGAGGAAAACAGACATACATAACAGTGAGTACGGTGCATACGTCACTGAGTGTTTACTACAAACCATACTGCACAAATGAAAGGGAAACATTACACAGGAATAATCACAGAGAGGAACAATTGTTTTCTATTTTAAAAACATATTAATGAAGAGTATGCTAAAATAATGTTATATGAGACAAACACACTGGACCACTTTCATTCTTGGCTTAACATTGGTACAATCAAAAGAAGCACATCTGAGATGACACTATGTTGTATTTTTATAGAGTCCATGTGCAGCATGGGTGTAGAGATCATCCATATTAAAATGTAAGACTCAGCCACTGGAGATGATATAACAGAGAGCTGTAGATTACTTAAGAGCAAGTTCTGACTCAAAGGGCTAAATTTACCATATGTTAAATAAAAATAAGTTATTGCTAAGAGAAAAGTTCTGTGCTGCACTTCGAATAAAAACACAGCATCCACTGTACCAACGTGCAGTTTGACTTTAAAATTTTAGAGTTATAGTCCAATTACTGACAAAGCAATAAAGTTAGTTTGAATAACTCTGCTCTTTCTCAAGGTGCTAAGCAAAACAGCTCTTGTATCTAATGTCACAAAGCAGGACAAGTTCCATTTTTTCCAAGCATAACATTATAAAATGTTATCAATTAATAACTGTAGCAGTTTTTAATTAAGTTTTTGATCAAATCATGTCTCCTGCAAAAAAAAGTAATTAAAACTAGTGTGTAAAGGAGATAAAGCAAACCGTGAGTAGCATAACATGGGGGAAAAGTAAGATGCTACCTGGTATGTATTATCCACAGAAATGTTGATGGAATAAGGCAAGGTTTCCACAAGACAAACCAGGTGATTCTGCATTAAGTTTGATTCAAATGGGAGTCTTTCCATTGATTTCTATATGCTGCATATTGGCAAGACATGACATGTGCCTCTGTCATTAACAAGAACATGTACTTCAGAGCCTGCAGAAGATGCTGACTGACTGACAGCAAAGTTACTTTACTGAAAGTCACTAGATGGTGCTATTACAGATTGTTTTATATGTTTTGTTTAACTGCCTGGATAGGCAATTTTTTCTTGGAGAAAGTACTTGGTGCTTTGTGCTACATTTTTTTTAAAGCTTGCCAGTTGGTTTTTCCATGACTTAAACTCTCTATCTGAATTATTTCATAGGTGCAGAGAGTCCACCTTCCAGTTCAACACAAGCAAACAAAATCTGTAAATGATGTCAGAAGGTTTCCAGTTGCTTATAGACTAGTCAGAGTAGACAGAGTAGACATACCTTGCAACTGGGCAATGCCTCTTGCTGATGCAGCGTAGTAGGGAAATTTAATTCCTCCACACCTGTGTATTATGGAAGCATCATGCCTCACTTTGTGTGTCTGCTGGAGGATGGAAAGAGGTGAAAAAAGCCACATAAATCCTCTCCCATAAGTCTACTCTCATATGTACCAAAATAGAAAAAAGCAGGATTTAGCGCCAATGAAGAAAGGTTAGGATAAATGACAGAAACCAAATTGTCATAACAGTAAAAAGAAATCTTCAGAACATAAACATATTTTTGTGCTTTTATAATTATTCAATTATAATAGAGGTAGTTAACCTTTCTGGTAGATCTCCTGGTAAAATGATTCTTCTGTGATACCATTAATTTTGTTAACTTACAGTATATTTGGCAGTCAGTACGTTTACAACAGGCAGGAAGAACTATTCTTAAAATGTATAATTAGATTTAATTATCTGTATTGTTTTACTAAAGTGGAAGATAAATGTTATGTTTTAGCTGATTCCAAGAAGAATATTATACACTGAAGAGCTGCATTTTTTTCAGCAGCTTATTAAACGGTTTCTTTATTCAGAATTGCACACAATAAATAGATCAAACGTTGTAACGATTCATAATCCCTGTTTAAGACTAACTTCCATCATGTCTACGAAAAATAAATCATGTGACTCGCTAGGCTGCAGTACTGCAGTGAAGGACCATTAGCTAAATAAGAGGCAACAGTATGTTCTTGTTGCAAAAACAGCCAACAGCATACGGGGTTGTAACACGAGTGTCTCTTACAAATCAAAAGATCTTATTGCACAGAACACTTAGCACATATTTAGTCTATGCTTTGTTATGTCAGGGATCTGGGTTTTCCATTTCCCATGGAAAAATGGGAAAAAATGCAGATTTTCACTTTTAACTGAGAAAAATGTGGACTTTTCATTTTAATGGAGAAACACATGGATTTTACATTTTTGTAGAGCTCTCTGCAGGCTGGCAGAGTTCCAACCTAGAAGGGAGCGGGGGAGGCAGGAGAAGGTCAGGCAGGCAGCGAGTGCCATGTGCATGTTTACGGCCACCAGGCAGTCTAGAAATCAGCTCCAGCAGTTAAGTCTGATGGGGGCGGGATTAAGGCCTCCATAGGGAGGGACAGAGGAGGTAGGGAGTGAGTTGGGCAGGGCTTGGGCTGGGGCTACTACCCAGCTGAGGTGGTGCATGAGGCTTGGGGCCCTGGGCTAGAATGTGCAGCTGCAGGGCCTGGGCAGGGAGCAGGATGGAGCTGTGGTCAACTTATCGTGGGGGCACAAGGGGGCTGTCTCCTTGCCTTGTGCACACTCCTGGAGGGATGGGGGGGCACATGCCCCCTAGATCTCTGTCTGGGGTAGGGGTGGGGTGCCCACTGCAGGCTCAGGGCTCCCTGCCCTGCTGCCCTCCCCCTGGGGCCTCTATAGCCCAGTGGGTGGGACTTGGCATGGCAGGGCAGAGTGCAGTTAGATGGGGAAGCTTCCTGCCACTGCAAGCCCCGTGCCACCATGGTGTGGCATCCCCTGCCTGCCCAGCAGCACCGAGGGTGGCGGTGTGGCATTATGCCCCTTGCTGCTGCTGGGCAGGCAGGGGGCACCTCACCATGATAGCAGAGAACTCCCAGTGGCAGGGCGAGATTCATGCATAGGCCAACTAGGCACATGCTTAGGGCCCTGAGCTGCGGGGGGCCCCCAGTCCCTTCCCTCCTTAGTAGCAGTGGGAATGGCCCCGTCCACGTCCCTTCCTTTCCCTTCTGTTGGCCTCACCACCATGGCCACTGCTTCCTAGTGGCAGCTCTGAGCCCCACACCCCATGGGTGACAGCACTGGAGTGGGGCAAGGGGGTCTTGACCAGCCTGGGGCTCATGAGTTTGTTTGTGTAGGGCCCACTAAAGGCTTAATCTGGCCTTGCCCAATGGTGGCAATGAGCTTCCCTGCCCAGCCCTGCTTTGTCCTGCCATGCCGGGTCCTGTCTGCTGGGCTAAAGAGGTCCTGGAGGGAAGCCAGCAGGGCAGGGAGCCCAAGCCCCCAGTGGGCATCTTGCACCTGTCCCCGCCCTGCCTCCATGGGCTCTGCTGTGCTTGGAGGGGAGGGGGAACTGGGATTCACACTCCACTCTGCCACAGCAGCCGTTGTCTCCCATGGGTGGCAGCTGGGTCTTGGGTGCTGCTGCAGGAAGCAGGGGGCTGTAGACCCAGATCCCTGGCCACATAGTCCTGGAAGCTGGGGGCCCCCTGTTGCAGGGCAGAGGGTTAGGGGGGTTGCAGGTGGGGAGTGAGGGGCACTAGTAGGTCTGGAGGGTTGTGGGTGGGAAGTGAGGGCCCAGGACCTGCATTCTGGTGAGCAAAGGGGGCAGGGGGAGCTCTGATTTTCCATGATAAAAAACGCAAAATCAAATGCTAAAATTTATAGGTACTTAGAATTTATTTTATTACTAGCCAATTGCCCATCAAGAATGATGGAAGAGGGTGGGCAGTGACGGAGCGGCACCATCCAACACCCTGCACTGCTGCTGCTCTGCCTCTGGCCCTGTGGCCCACCCCTCATCTGAGTAGTTGGAAAAAGTTCTTTGCAAGCTTTTGGTGGCAATCACCCTTCCTCAGGCATAGGAAGTCTCTGCTGTTCTGAGACTCCAGACTCTAAGCAGCCTGTTCTGAGACTCTAGTCTCCAGTCTCAGAACAGCAAAGACTCCCTATGTCTGATGAAGGGTGATTGTGCCCAAGTGGTTGCAAAGAACTTTCTCCAACTACTCAGTTGGCCTAATAAAAGATATCACATCTACCCAAAGAACCTTGCATGCCTATAACCTTAGATCAACACAGATACAACCAAAAACCCAGCAATTGTGCTAAATATGCTATGGAGTAGTTTTGGATCCATCCAAGTCCCTTATCTACAGGTCTTCCAGCTGACTGGAAGGATCTCTGGGACAATATCATAGCAAAGGTGGAGCCAGTGGTGTGCTAGCACCAGGCACCTATGCATGGGGGCAGAGGTGCCAAATCAAATGGAAGTTGATTTGTAGTATCACATGGAGAGCACATGGCATGCACCAAGTGCCAAAATACCTGGCTATGATTCTGTGCTGTGGCACAAACATTCCCCTCAGCTTCAGCCAGATGGTTTCAAGGAGCTTGATGGCTTCATCTCCATGAGGGGATTCACACTGCTGTGGAGTTAGGTGGGGGCAAATACTACCAGGGACCATCCTTCAGTCTCACCATCGAGGCACAAGTACTTTTTAGTTGTGGTGCTGATCCCCTGCCGCTGGATTGCAGGCACCTAGGAGGGTGGTGGCATTCCCTGTCAGCTCATAAAGGGAAAGGCTCCTGCCCCTGCCATGGCAACTGGTGAATCAGCCATTCAGACTGCCTCTTCCTGCTTGTCATCCAGCAATCCAGGGGGGATGGGACACAAGGCTGTGGCTGGCTAGGACAGTAGAAGTATGTGGGGGTGTGCCTGGCCTGCCTCCATTTGCTTCCATAATCTGGCCAGGGAAGTGTAGGGAACGATGGGTGGGAAGTGGCTAATCTCCAGGGTAGTTTGAGCTGCTCTGAGGTTGGCCGGGTAGGTAGATGGCAAAAAGTGCCTGTGTCTTACTGTTGTGGCACATACGCATTCCTCTTCAGGAAGGACTTGCATGACTCCTCAATGGACCAGGAGTCGTGGGTGTGGAGAGACAATTCCTGAATGCTCTCTAAGTCCTTCACCAGGCTACGTACCAGTTCCAGGAACTAGCAATCCTGAGTCAGAAAAGTCTGCTGAAGAGTTCTTAGAAGCTCTTCCAACCTATCTCTTAGTAATAAACATAGTTGAAGTGACCCTAAATGCATTTCCATAGTTAGCAGATAATATTTATTGGTTCTGGCATATAGAACCTGTAACAGGGTGTGACTGCCGGGCTTCTAGCAGTCTGTCACATGTGGATTTAATCTGAGTGACAGGGGATGTACGCCTCACCAACTCTCGTGACTGGCAAAGTAGCTGTTCCCTCCAGGAGTCATCTTCCCCTGTCTTGCCTGCCATGACTTTGAATGTTCCCAGTGGAGGGCTGACTATGCTGGGCCTCCCTGCCACTTACGATGGGCTTGACGGTCAGTTGCGGGGCTCCACCACCTCTACACCCCGGCCTCACACCACCTTGGTGGATACAGCCGTAGTCCCGGCCACGTCCTCTCGCTCTTATGCTTATAGTGCCCCTCGGGTTTCTCTTTGCGGGCGCGCCGTCTTTGAATCCTGTTCGGCCTGCCCCTTTTGTAGGCCTTCTATGGCTGGTGATCTGTATCACCGAACCTATCCTTTATCCTGACCCCTCCAGGGCCTTCGGGTTCCACTCGTCATCTGACGTCCTAGGGACTATCCCTTCCAGTCTTCACTCCCTCAACCCCTTCACTCGGGGAAAATGAAAGAAACGTGCATAATGAAACTCCAAACACTGCCCCTATCACCATGCTGGGAAATAGGAATGTTCCTCTCCTAGCTTCCTTATGATAGAGGTCACAGGGCCCTACCTCCCCTATATCCTAGCAAGGGGGGGACCTCCCCCTTCCTGGCACACTCCTTGTCTCTCCCTATGCAGTCTGTCTATTTCACCTTCCCAGCTCCTAGCTTGCACTCAGGCTACCTCCCTTCTCTCCCTTTGGCGGTGTCCCTACTCCAGGTGCTCCGCCGTTCCCCACACCGGGTTGGTTGCCTTGTTATGGGTGCTGGAGGTGCCCCGCTTGTCCGGTGCCCTCCCTGAGCTTTCTCCGGGCTCTTTCCGCTGGAGTCTCCTCCTCCTCTTCCGAATCGTGCCCAATACCCCCACCTGCTGTGTTGACGGTTTGGGTACACCCTCCTCTCTGATCTCTGCTGTGTTTGTCATTGCCGCTTGCAAGAACAGTCTTCAGCCAGCTCTTCTCGCTGGTGGCTGGTCTGCTACTGCTGCGGCTGTGCTCCGATCCAGGAGTCTCCGCTGACTCCTTCCCCAGTCCTCCTTCCCTCCTGTCAGCATCCCAGTGGGGATCCTGGGGGCACATGCTGTTCCCCTCTTCTCACTTTTTCTGCTGGCCGCCATTTTTATTTTCGCCGGCCGGCAGTCGTTGATGTCACCAGCTGGCCCCAACTGAATAAAGGTGTGGCTGATGAGCCACACGGGCTTTTCCTTTTCTCCCCACTGTGCTGTGACTCCTGTTGCCGGTAAGTGGCGTTTAGTTTCCACGTTTCTCCCCTCTCTCTCCCATTCTCTCCCATGACACAGAGTAACATGGCAAACCTGTTACTGGACTGAATGGGAGTAAACCTGTGGGGTCAGGGACGAGGCAAACATAAGAATATGTCAGTGGTGCGGTTGAGGAAAAGCGGGCACCAGTGATTAATTACTTTTAAATTTTGTGGCCCAATGCCTGACTTTGACAGGCAAACCCATGTGGGGGGGGCGGGATGAGGGATAAAAGGAAGATGCCCAGAACAAGTAACTGCCTCCAGGGGCACAGAAAGGAAGAGAGGTTGCATGGAGGGCTGTGCAACAAGATCCAGGATGGGCCACAACTGGAGAGGAAAAGCACAGCTGGATGACTGGAGCACTGACGGGTGAGCCAAACACAGCTGGACCCCAACATCTAGTAAGGTAAGAAAGAATCCTTACTTACCAGGAAGAAGGTGTTTGGTGGGACGCCAATGGGGGAGTGGGAGCAGGAACCCTGGAGGAGGAGAGAACAGGATTCAAACCTGGCTCCAGGACTCAGGAAAAGCGGTGGTGTGCCACTTAATGAGATAAGCACCTATTTCAACTAAAGCACCTGGGGGAACTGCTCAATAAAGGAATCTTTATAACTGGCTAAAGGCTAATTGTGCTTTGTTGAGTATTTCATCAGAGGGGTTATTAATTCTACTTTTTCTCCCATCATAAGTCATGGCAGATGAGTCCCCCTCAACAAATGTGAGGTCAACATCCCTGACCCTCCTACAGAATCATAGAAAATTAGGGTTGGAAGGGACCTCAGAAGGTCATCTAGTCCAACCCCGTGCTCAAAGCAGGACCATCCCCAACTAGATCATTCCAGCCAGGGCCTTATCAAGCCAGGCCTTAAAAACCTCCAAGGATGGAGATTCTATCACCTCTCTAGGTAACCTGTTCCAGTGCTTCACAACTCTGAGTGAAAAAGTTGCTCCTAATATCCAACCCATAGATGGTGCAAGACCAGGGTTTGGGAGGGTTTAGCCCCCCCCAGCTAATTTTGTGGAGGTTGGCAACAGCAGCAGCACCATTGTGCTGCTTGGCATGCAGCCAGGCCAATGACCCATGCACACTCAGCTCCACGTGGCTGAGGCAGAAAAGGCTAACCATGCATGCGTTACACCATGCAGAGCACAATGAGAATTGTAGTTATTGTGCTGACACATGCATTCACTGC
>NW_017729004.1:70982837-70986347 GCF_001723915.1 Gavialis gangeticus | reverse complement strand
CCGCCCCCCCCCCCCTCCAAATAATCTATATAAATTAAATCTCTTATTCTGGAGGCTGGATCTGTTGGCCTACGTGCAATTCATAGTGATATAACAAGGAAAGGTCGTTCAGTAAATGCTTCACTCAAGAATCAACATTGCCTATGTACCAGTTACAGTGCATCTAATAATGTCTGCTGTGTTGTTAAAGTGCCATGAAGCCCTCCAGGGAACTGTGAAAACATTGGCTAAAGGGGCTCTGGACTGGTTCTCCAGGTTGGAGGTAGTGCGGGGGGTTGGTAGCTAACCCATGTCAAAAATTTCAATTACAGTGTAGGCGAGAAGAAGCCAGATAGAAACAATGGTCTGAAAGCTTTTGAAGTTGGAACAGGCAATGATGCAAAGACCATAAAGTGATGATGATGACAACAAAAGGTTATAAAAAAATAAAGATCAAATTAATCTTCCACAGTGAAGCATGGGTTCAACTAGTATTTTCTTACTCTGTCTATGATCCAGTCTAAACCTCCCTTGCATCTGTCATTTTTTTCAAGAACATCAATTTGTGCTAAGTAACGTAACAACGCATTGAATGTCTGCAAGTGTGGCTCTAAAGTGAGACAGTCCCTTGAGTGACAATCCCCTCTGCACTTAACATATATGAAATTCATATCTAATAGTCTTGAATGTGGCACAGCGTTCTTCCTGAGAGTTCTTCTTTATTCTATATCTCGGGCTCTTTTTTCCTTGAAAGCCTTCATTCCACACTTAGTAGATTGTTTCCAAGGGCTTTGATCCTCTGCAGTCTTCTCACAGTTGTTTGGCTCAATGCTCATTGTCTTCATGACTCTCTTGTAAACATGGAAATTGTTTGAAATGGAGATAAGGTTGTCCATGTTGCATTCTTCTTATAAAGAGTTCTCCATACAAGAGATCCTTGGGCATCCTTTTTTCCACATATGACAAGTCATTAAAATTGGCATTAATTATGAAGAGAATGGACATTCCAAGACTTCAGCATGAGTAACTTTGTCCCACCAGGAAATTCCTAGAATGTACCAAAGGCAACCTAAGTGAAAGCTGTTGAAATACATTTCCTGAGTATTTGGAAACTCATTTCAAGTACCGAGTCCAGAATTTGCCGCCATACAAAAGAGGACTGATGACACAAGCATGATATACTTTGACCTTGGTCTTGGCAGTCAGTTTGTTGTTGTTTCACACTTGTTTGCTCAGCATGCCCATGATACCTGATGCTTTGCCAATACAGGTATACAGTTCAGTCAAGTGGCAGGTTGATGGTAACAATGGAGCAAGGTAAGTTCTGGATTCCTACACATATTCTGAAGGTGCAGAGACAGCAGGTCATTGATAGCAAAGCAGACCTTGAAAGTATTACAAACTTCTAGATATTATGAGAGGGTCTTGAGAGCCTTGCTGTCCTAGGACATTCTCTTCAACAATGTACCAAGATTGCCCCCTGAGGATGGCATGGGGTTCCTCAGTGTACTTTTACACATGCTCCAGGGGTAGGGGGGCAGCATTTTAGAGTGGCTCTGACAATGAAAGCACCGCTGCGTCTTCTGTATCAGCATTCCCTATGCTTAAAAAAGATGGCAGGTGTGCTTGAACTCAAGCTTGTTAAACAAGTTTTAGTTCAAGTACCCCCACCGTTATTTTTAAGTGCAGGGACAGTGATACACAAGACCCAGGAGGCTGCTGAAGTGTGGCAATTACCATGTTTCAGCAGACTCTGTTAATGGAGTCTGCTCTGACACGCTGGAATTCCAGTGTGTTGGAGCAGCTCCACACTCATGGATAGGCACCCACTGTGGCTACCATAATCCTTCTCCCACTCCAACTCCTCCCCTTGTTATTTCATCCTGCCATGCTTTGATGTATATGAATTGGGAGACTGCTTCCAAGTCCTGGAGTGGTCCTGGTTATACCTAGCTGACTGAGCCAGATCCTTAGTTCTGTTAATTTCTGTCTGGACCTGCAGTCCACTACCAAATTGTTCTCTGCCTTGTTGGCCCAGGTCTTTCCTTACAGGCACCACTTGCAACCCTATTGGCCCTATCCATATCATGGGGCACTAAATTGCCAGAGGGGCATTAATCTTGGCCTCTAGCCACTGCCATTCCTATGCCTTACACTGTCATTCAGTTTTCCTTCATCGGACCTCTGGTTCTGTATTAATTTCCGATCACAAGGGATTTATACATATGCTTTTTTGCACTGTGAAACGCTGGAGATCCACCACATTGGAGCAGGTTTGATAAACTGAGTCTGCTCCACACACAAGCTGATGTGCACAGTGCTGCATTGCGTGCAGTTGTATAAGTGGCAAAATGCGCTTCAGCGCAGAGAAAATGGTGGTGGTGCGCTTTTGAACTAAAACACCTTCAATGTGTTTTAGTTCAAAAACATGCTACTATCATTTTCTCCATGCTGATGCACATTTTGCCGTTTATATAAATGCATGCACTGCATGTGTGCATAAATGCAGCATAAGCATATGTACAAATGCTTTTGGGCCCCTCTGTCAGGAGGGAAAGCCTACTTGGCATCCCTGGTCCTGACCTCTCTAGTTCTAGGTCCCCCATGCCCTTTTGCTAACTGTATTTGCTCATTCATTGCCCCTGCACAGCTTGGTCTCGGACCCTTGAAGAATTTTATCCTGACCTCAGACCCTGATAATGGTGAAGGCCTTCTATGGCCTCTACCACCAAAGTCTCAAGTCTTTAACAACCTACAGTAATCCAAACATCAATTACTGCTGGGCACCTCTCTTCCTAGGCTCCTGGCCTCTCCCCACCTCTGCCTTCCTGGGCCTAATCAGGATTCCCAATGCCTATCAGTTCTATACCAGGAGCTCCTTCTACTAGTACAGACTAGGCCAAACTACCTGCTCTGGCTCAGAAGCTGAATTGACCTCTCCCAGGGTCCTTGGGTTAAGAACTTCTGGGTCAGGGTGTTCCTAACCAGCTCCAGGTGTGACCTATCCACTCAATGGGCAGCCTGCTCACCTCATTTGCATCTAGCTCAGCTGAGCTGAAGTCCTTTCTTCTTGCCCACAGGACTGTCATATTTATCTATTGCCAAGCAGCTAGCTCTCAAGCTGTTATAAGCAGTTCTGTAATCCTTCTCTGGGCTCTCTCTTTGCTGCTTACTCAAATACAGCTGAACCTAGCTCAGCTGTGTCCAGCAGAATATAGCTCCAGCCCACTGTTTTCCCCTCAAAGTACTAAGGGCTTTGGCTCCCTGTCACAACAGGCAACTAGGATGAGATGGAGACTTCACTATGGTAAGCACTCTTTCAGCTAGTTAGCGACTGTCACCCCCAGCCCCCTTTCCCTCTTTGAAGGTTCCCATTAGGAACCTATGCCAACTTACCTGTTTGCTACTTGTCTCAGGCTACTTCTTTGACTAATATCTGCCTGGCAACAGTGTACAGGTTTCATAGTTTCTAGGGTCGGAAGGGACCTGAGAAGATCATCTAGTCCGACCCCCTGCCATGACAGGAAAGAG
>NW_017729004.1:70975976-70982035 GCF_001723915.1 Gavialis gangeticus | reverse complement strand
CGCTAACCCTTGGCCCAGGTGTGCCTCCCCCGGGGCCCGAAGGGGGCCCAGCTGGGAGGTTGCTGTTCTGGTCCCTAGTTAGGAAGACAGAGGCAAAGAAATCATTAAACATGTTAGCTTTGTCATCTGGTGTGACGACCAAGTTTCCCAACGCATCCTGCAAGGGCCCCACATCACCTGGGACCTTCTTTTTACCCCCTATGTATTTAAAAAAGACTTCTTATTGTCCTTAATCTGGGAAGCTAGTCCCAGTTCCATCTCTGCCTTGGCCTTCCTAACTACCCCCCTACATCCCCAAGCAACTGCAGAATAGCCCTCCTTGGTGATGACCCCTTCTTTCCATTGGGTGTAGGCCACCTTTTTAGCAAGGAGACATTCCCGGATGCTTTTGGTGAGCCATGGGGGCTTATAAGCACTTCTGCTCCCTTTGATCCTCATTGGGATTACCTTCCTTTGGGCTTGGAGGATCATCTCCTTGAGGAGCAACCACTCTCCTTGGACACCTGTCTCCCCTCCCCTCCAGGACCTCAGTGCTTCCCCAACTATCCTCCTTACAGCTCCTATAACTCCAAATAACCTGATTTGGGGAGGGGGGCGAGTTCTAGCTTTTCCTAATAAATTATGCTTCCCAGTAATAATTTTTGTCACCCTGTTGGATCTTTTCCAATCTGTCCACACCTTTCTTAAGTGTGAGGTCCAAAACTGGACACAATACTCAGGCCCTCTGATCAATCATGCCTAGCTGGACTGAGCACTTGAGCCATCACACCTGCCTCTGATCCCTGACTAATGAGATTGCCCTAATTTTTTGCAAAGCTGAGCAACTGGATTGGCTACTGAAAGTGCTGCTTACCTCTCTTAAGCACACCTGGTGCCTTAGGCTTCAGGCATATCTTGATGTAAAGGTACACCTACATAAAGGCCTTTGATGGCACTGTTCTGTGTGGTGGTACCCCAAAAGCTGTCCTGGGGGGTTGGACCCTGGTCATATGGGTGGGTGTTCTGCCCAGCTGACCCTTAGGTGCTGGTGTGAGGAATTCAACTGGCAGTAACCTATCTCTGCAGACTAGGGTGGAAATGGTCCCCCATAAAACCACTGAAGTACCTCAGTGCACGTAGGATGTCTGGAGAAGGGTAAGGGTTACAAGCTACCATTGCTAGGCAGGGCAGTTTGGGGGTGGGGTGTGGTAAATGGATCAGGTTTCCACTGACTGCATTGTGTGCATGAATTAACCCTTAGCTAGGGTTAACTGTAACTGTACCAGCCATTGAACATCTTAACTGGCCCATTAAAGAATTAAGTGGGCCATTGACCCATGCACAATTGCCGTGCTCCAAGCACAGGTGTGCTACCAAGTCTCATGATCTCTGCATTGTGCAGAACATAATGACCAGCACTTCTGGTGAATGGCAGGGGCAGGGGCAATCTGGACTGCTTTACCTATGTACTTCACCAAGCCATGAGCAACCCCCAGTGAGCCCCAAATCCCTCCTGAGCCAGGAGCCAACCCCAGAGTGAGCCACCCCAAGAGGCCTAAGTCACCCCACCAGTCACTCTTTCCCCAGGAGTTTCTTAAACTTAAAGCTGGTTCAGTGTGGGTTGTCTATGTCCACCGTCACAATGAGAGTCTTGTCTAAGATGGTAGACAAGACTCTCAATGAGAGTCTTGTCTAAGATAGTAGGGCAGATGAGGATGTGACTGGGGTCACATCCTCATCTGCCCTATGAGGATGTGACCCCAGTCCCCTCTTGGGTATCCTGGGTTTGGTCTGAGTCTGGGTCAGACCTAGGTGGGGAACAGGTCAACTGAGTAGGCATCTTGTGCTCCTCAATAGCCATTTAAATAGTAGGCAGCAGAGAGGGAACTCCATTGCTGTTTTTGTCACCATGCTCTGCACCAGACCTATAGATGTCCAGTTCATCGTGTGGTGTGGAGCCACAACTTGGTATGCCTTGAGAATTCTTGACTGCTCTTTGGGGTAGGGGACCATGGTCCTCACAGCACACACAAACCTTTTGGTGTCCCTGCCCCAAACATACTGTGGCTTCATGCCCTTGATTTCAGTGCTGATTTGCTGCCAGTCATGCTCATGCCCCCAAGGCACCATCTGGGCTGAAATACTCTTGTAGAACACCTGGTTTTTATGGCTTCCCTTCCTGCCTTTGAGGGTGATGGTTCTCTCCTCACCCCAAGTCATGATGAGGTCCATCACCTCATCACAAATCCTATCATAGTTACCATCATATGGCTCTCCTGAATGTTAGTGGTTTAGTTCAGTTCACAAAACCAGGTGTTTGCTGTTCATACCAGAGTGCTCAAGAAAAAGTGGCAAGCCTCAGCTAACTCCAAACCTTTCAATGGGTGATTGGGATGATACTGCATGGGCTGTGGTCACCCCTGCCCCAGGGTAGGTGGGGGTGTAACCTTAGGGTCTCTACCATCCCAGTGGACAGTAGAGTTCAGGCAGGTGAACAGACCAGACCTTGGAGCAGGAATGGTTCATCCTGGCATGTTCAAGGACTACAAATTACTTGAATTATCCCCTTTGAGCAGGCCTACGGTAGCTGAAAATGCATTAATATGATCTGGAGATACTCCTCACTTTAAAAGTTGTAAGTTTGCTACGATATGAGCACATTTTATTGTCCAAATGCACAAATGAATTTAACACATACTAAATGTCCTGTGCAACATGGCCCAACAAAAGTGATTCTTCTGCTCTACATGGCACTGGTGAGGCCTCCTCTGGAGTACTGTGTCCAGTTTTGGACCTCACACTTAAGAAAGGTGTGGACAGATTGGAAAAGATCCAACAGGGTGACAAAAATTATTACTGGGAAGCATAATTTATTAGGAAAAGCTAGAACTCGCCCCCCTCCCCAAATCAGGTTATTTAGTCAAAAGACTTGGGGTGGGGGAGTGTTGATACGAGTCCTCAAATACCCAAAAGGGTGATTATAAAGAGGACTAGGAATAATGGCGTCAGAGCACAGCAGAAGCAATTTAGGATGGAAATTAGGAGGAACTTTCTGACTATGAAGATGGTCAAGCTTTGAAACAAGCTACCTAGAGAAGTTGTGGAATATCCAATTTCAAGAGCAGGTTAGACAGACTCTTGGCTAGGCTGGGTTAGTCCACCCTGTCTTCTAGTCTGATTTAGACAGGGATGATCCTGCTGTGAACAGTGCTAGACTAGATGAGGTCCCTTCCAGCCCTACTTTCCTATGATTCTATAAATATTTTACAAATATAAAAATATTGCCCTTGCTCTCACTTTACTAGGTCTCATCAGGTATCTTATTTTACTGTTGGTACCCATTTTCTTGCCCACCCTCCTATCTTGCAATTACCATTTTTTAGATCATGTCTGCAATTAGTTTGCAGGGTCCTTGGGTCAAGAACTATATATTTTTAGCTGTATTTTAGTAGCCAAGTACAATTTTGGACATTGAAAAAAACATACAGGGAGTTATCTAGAAACTCTCAGTACTGGCTTAACTCTAAATCAATGATAAAGGATTTTCATTTGAGGTGAGAGAGCAAGAAAGAGAGAGAGAAAACACGGTGACCTTTCCCTCTAATTAGTAATGTATACTTAAGGGACTATTCAGATTACTGTTATATAAAAGTTATACGATCCCTCCTTGGTCAAGACATTCCCTAGCTTGATCAGTATACACAATAACCAGTCTCTTAAGAATTATGCTCAGCACATTGCTTAACATCATAACAAATTGTTTTTCTTTGGCTGCCTGACTAACACTCGGCAAGGAAAATTTTGTAAGGCACAAACCAAATTCCCTAGGATTTCTTAGGCAGTCGGAAGGTTTTCCTGGGAAGGGCCTAAGTTTCCAATAGCGGAAGATCATGCAGGAACTAGAAAAGGCTCCCTCTTTCTGTCATTATGTAGGCACAACGGTAATGGAGGTTGGAGATTTGCCATCTTCTCAGCATCCCCATGGTTATAAATTCCCTGATGAAGGTGAAGTTTAAACATGCAACAAGAAGCTTAAAACAAAGTTTTAAAGTTTTCTATAAGCTTGAACCACGAGCCACCTGAACCAATCCAGGGGGATGGACTGAGGATGTTACTCTGGAATTAGAAATATACAATTTCCCGCAGATAACATTGTTCCAATTACAATGGTAGTTCAGGGAAATAGAAATACACGTTTGAGTTTTGTTTAATCTATGAAAACCTCATATGATATAATTAAAGAACCACTCTGCCTGATAACTTCCTAAAGACAGTTCTGATGACTTCCTAAAAATGGAAGCTGGGCATGTGTATACATTTGTCAAAATTACCATCAAAACCATCTGGGCCAATGTGCATGAAGAGAGTGCTCATTTATCTATTATTAGTTTTTCTCTACATTATAGCATGGGTGCAGCTTGAGTCCATTAAGAGGTTGCAGTGAAACTCTGCCACTTTTTTGTGCCAAGCAATTCTAGATATTAAAAAAGGAATAACCGTTGAACAAATCCAGTCAGAAAATTTACAGTAACTGTGTTATCTAGTCATGACTGTCTATTTGACAGATTTTACCTCTGGTAGGTATAGACTTTGTTGCTTTAAAATTATTTTATAAATGTATGCACCTAATACTTGCTTCCTCATTTGATTGTACAGGTTTTTATTTTTAATTTGTAGTCAGTTCTTAAACTAAGCAGAGTCATCATTGTGGCGGATATAATGTATTAAATTAGCTCTCTAAGGGCTTACATGGGAAAGAGAAAAAGGATAATGTAACTAATAAAGGAAATTTAGACAGAGTATTTTAGAAGTTGGCAAAATAAAGAGGCCTGAGATATTTCTGTACTAAAATTAGAAGCGTGGAAAAGCAGCAAGAACTACAGTAGATTTTCATGCTTAAATGCAAGCTAGGCTCAACTGAGTGATAGGGTAAGGCAAGGTACACAGCTGTGTGCCTGTAACTCCCTGCTTCACCTCTCTGTGTGCATAGGACCATACCAGAGAGGTGGCCAACACTCTGTGTTTACACAACTGGAAAATTACAACATAGAGTATTCCTTCTGCTAAAGTAGAGGTGTTCAGCTCACCCAGGCCCCTGGGCAGCCTCCAGGTTTCAGGACTCCTTGGGGACCACATCTGACCCACAAGGAACCTATTTATGATGCATGATGAGGGCTTGAAATGTTTGTGATAGTACAGGTTTTTTAAATTAACTTTAGATATGTTGAGAATGTTGAATGCAATCTTCCTTTTATTATGTGATATCACACTGAAACTAATGAAGCAAGGTATTGAATCTATATCAAAAGTCATATTTTCCCCTCCCATGTTTCTTTTGGCATCAGAGTTAATTAGATGTAAACGTTAGCAACATTGCCACTCTCACTATACATTTGGCTAAAATTTTTCCCCTCTCAGATTTGGGCCGCTTGTCTTTTTTATCACTAGGAGCCCCCTCCAAAGATCCTTACAATGCTAACTTCAATACTGAACCAGCTCCGATTCTCCACTCATCCATTCCATATGAACTTCTAATATAAAAATACAAAATAATCTCTACAAGTCCCAAGTGCTTGTCCTCACCTTTTTAATTTGGGGAAAGATTGGAAAGAAATAATACAAAAAAAACTTTTCAATCCACAGACATACACACACAAAAGTAGAAGTTAAAAGAGCACAAACTAATTCTGTTTTTTCTTTCACAGTTCACCTTTAAATATGCATCACCATTCTGGTTAATGGAAGATAAAAAAAAATATTTCCTAAAATGTCTGCAATAAATTTTCAAAAAGTCAACAACTGGCCTTTTGTTTTATTAGTTAATTAGGACTTTGAAAACCTGTTTCAAAGGATTTAAAAAAAAAAAAAAAAAAAAAATCAAATGCATGCTGATTTTAAATTTGCTTCAATGAAAACAAAGTTTAATAGAGTTGGGCCCTAAGGGCACATCCTCTTGAGCAGGAACGTGCGTTTCTCTGGGAACAAACAACAACAGCACACATGTGTGCCGCTGCTAGTTGTCCCTGGGTATGCCCCTGCCCATATGATCTGACGAGTGGCAAATTGCCGGGGGGGGGGGG
>NW_017729004.1:70975121-70975788 GCF_001723915.1 Gavialis gangeticus | reverse complement strand
TCTGAGGGGGGGAAAGTTGCGGGGGGGGGGGGGCGGGGAATAAGGGAGACTGAGGCCAGCATCTGGGCTGGCCCCAGCAGCCTTGCCTGGGGTCCTGGAGGCCCCCCAGGACTGTAGCGATCTGGGTGTGTGCAGCCTGGCTGGCAGCCGGAGTGTGGCTCCGGCCAACCAGGCTCTGGTTCCAGGTGACGCATGCTGCATCTATGTGTGCCACCCTGCTTTTTTCTGGCACAGGTTTTTTAGATACTGGGATTTTTCTGGTATCTAATTTTGCCACCAGGCTACAAATATGCAGCATGGCAAACAGAATCATGAGCACCACGTGAATTTTGTAGCACCTCAAAAGGCTTTGAGAAACCACAAACCATATGTTACCACTTGTGGGGATGCAGGCCTAGTTTCTATCTTGGTTTAACACACAAATTCTTAACCAGGGTGCCACTTGCGATGCGTAGAGGGTGCATGTGCACCCCGAGTGTGGCAGTGCACCCCCTATGAAAAGGTACTGCCAACACTGATGGCAGCATCTACAGGTGGTCGCCAGCCCCTGGTTGGCACTTGCCATCTCCCCCTCCCAATAATGCCAGTAGCATCTGCAGGAACTCCCTGCTTACTGCTGCTGAGCTTCCTCTGCTGTGCTCCCGCTGCCCCTGTGCCCCCCCCCCCC
>NW_017729004.1:70962925-70974993 GCF_001723915.1 Gavialis gangeticus | reverse complement strand
GCTCCTGAGCTTCCCCTCCGTGGCCCCCCCTGCCCCTGTGCCCCCCCCCCCCAGTCACCAGGGGCACGTGTTGTTCATGCATGGTGCTGTGAGATCCTTTTAGAAGATCTATATAAGGGTGCTGAGATCCTTGTAAAGGTGCTACACTGTTAGGTATGCAAACATACATATGATTCACAAAATAAACCCAGAAATTGCAAATAGGAATCCATCATGTTGAAAACATTCTGACCTGTTGGGGTCTTTCTAACTTAGCAACAGAAAAATTGATCTTTTATTTTTCTGTGGTTGAAAATGAATGAAAGCTGAGGACTAGCATTTTCTGAGGGGTGTCTTGAGACTAATGAGACATGCTTTGAGTCAAAAAAGGTTGACAGCCACTAATCTAACAAACCTGCATACATTTACATACTTTTTATCAGGAAAAGGCCAAATTACAGCATAAGCAGGATTTTAATAATTTAATTATAAAACACCCCAAAGGAAGACAAATTGTGTTGAAAATATTGATAGATGTTTTATTTTGCAATTATTATACTGTATAGAAAATGAGTACTTGTGCAGTTCATCACACATCTATGACTTCAGTTAAGGTATAGATAAACTATGATGCTTAATCTGCAGCCTGCTTCATTGAGAATCGGGAGTCAAAACTGGCTTAAAAAAAAAAAAAATCACAAGATTTTTTTTTAGTCATTAAATTTTATAATGAATAATGGTGCAGGAGTTTAACTGTCTTTGGTTTTTGAGCCTTTCAGCTGTATCTGGCTAACATTCTTTAAATTTTCTCCACAGCTGTCAAGATGAAAATATCTATTTTATTTTTAAATGAAAACCAAGATTATCATTTAATAACATCATTCAAGAATTAAAGCTTTAAGAAAAACACCAGATAACATGACTCTTAGAATAGATTCATAAACATTTGCAATACTTTGTACTACTTTAAAATATGTTGCTTTAGGATTGCCAAATTAGTGGACTGGAATGATGAGTAAATATTGGTTAGGCGTGTCCTGAAAAGTTCCATGTGTTTGCAACTCCCTTTAACAAGCCAGTCTGGGCATGAATTGTCCTCAGTAGCTGGTTTATGTTCAGCACTATGCTTCTTACTAGATTGGGATAGTTTCATGGCTGTATGCTTGTATCACCAAGATGAGACTCAATTCAGATAACATGACATACTTCTGTATAATAATAGAATGAAACAATCAAAGGAAACAGACTTCATATATACTTCTTGAATTTAGCAGGCTACGACTTTCAATTATAAACATAGATAAAAGTTCCTATTATAGGCTATTCTTTGGTTGCATTTAAAAACCCAGCAACAAATTTCATTTGATACAACACATTACCCAAGTAACAGTTGTGCAGTTACTTACTACAAAATACTTCCCTATATCATATGGAAATGGCAGAGTTGAAATATAGCATTAGTTATACAATATAGGGATTTTTTAAAAAACTTTGTTATGGACTTGGCAAGAGACTACAGTTATTATACACATTCTAGGGTGACAATAGCTCCCTTATTTGCCAGATAGCAGCATGGCAGTCAGTGCCAGCCGCTGACTTGATACATTATCAATGACTCAACCTTGAAAACACTGACATATGTAAGTAACTCAGAATCAGGGCTCAGGTGTGTAATGATTTGAGTCCAGGATACTCAGTTTTTCTAATGTAAAGTCTTGACACATCACTCAAGCACTACAACCTGGTTTGAAAGAGAAGGCAAATCAGAAAATACTGATATATCTTTCTTCCCTTTTTTGTAGCATATCTATTTTTGTATTACCATTAGAACAAAGATATAAATAATAATTTTTAAAAATGTTAATTCCTTCTCTGCAGCAGTTCACTGTGGCAGACTTACAATGGACACACTGTTATGCTGAATGTAGGTAAAAACTACATTTCTATTAAAAATTATATTTATGAAGTGCCTCAGTCTTCATATTCATTGAAACATAGGAAAAACAATAATAATATGTACCATATAATTCTTTATTCAGAGGCCTATGAAATAACTAGGCCAGACAAATACTTTAAAGGGCAGATTTAGGTCCCCATTCTATAGTGAGCTCTACTGTTGTGCATTGCTGTGCTCATGAGAGTATCTTTGACTTCAGCGAGACTCAGCTGAGACCAAAGTCCACTAGGAGATTATTAGGCAAGACTGAGGCCTTAATTCTCAATCCCTTTCTTTTTTTTGTCTTAATGTTCTGCTTTCAGCACTTACAGCAGGCATTGTCCTGCAGTTAAGGACAGTATGACCTTTCCAAAATTACATTAAATCAGAACTTCATGGCTCTATTCCCGATATGTTTATACTCCTTGGTTTTTCAAACATAGACTACCAATTCTGTCAGATTCTGGCACTCATTAGGATTTTCTAAAGGCCAAGGATTTGTGCATTAACCAGCTGCATGAGGTAACCTTCTTTCTGAAAGTTTTGGCAGTGACAGGGGAATTGCTTGTTTTTGCATTTAGTATTTGACATAATTAAAACTTGAAGTATTTTACATTACAAAGATCCAAAAGTTGACTTGACTTGCGATATTGTAGCTAACGATTTGTTTACAATGAACTGCACTGAAGGAAAGATCTTTAGCAAATATATGATTTTAGGTTACAATCCTAAGTATATTATACAAACAAATAAATTGATTATAGGTATGAATTCATACTAGATTGGCCCATGGTTTGCAAATTCTTAGTAGCATTGAACTTCCGAGCCTAGAAACTATGAAACTAGGTCCAAGGAGGTGATCCTCCCCCTCTATGTGGCACTGGTCAGGCCGCAGCTGGAGTACTGCGTCCAGTTCTGGGCGCCGCACTTTAAGAGGGATGTGGACAGCATGGAGAGGGTCCAGAGGAGGGCCACTCGTATGATCAAGGGACAGCAGGGTAGGTCCTATGAGGAAAGGTTGCGGGACCTGAACCTGTTCAGCCTTCAAAAGAGAAGGCTGAGGGGGGATCTTGTGGCCTGTTATAAACTGGTTAGGGGGGATCAGCAGGCGCTGGGGGAGTCCCTGTTCCCCCGAGCGCCGCAAGGAGTGACCAGGAACAATGGTCACAAGCTGGCGGAGGGAAGGTTTAAGTTGGACATCAGGAGGCGCTACTTCACGGTCAGGGCGGCTAGGGTCTGGAACCAGCTTCCAAGTGAGGTGGTGCAGGCTCCCACCCTGGGGGTTTTTAAGAGGAGGTTGGATGACCACCTTACTGGGGTCATTTGACCCCAGTGCTCTTCCTGCCATGGCAGGGGGTCGGACTAGATGATCTGCTCAGGTCCCTTCTGACCCTAGAAACTATGAAACTAACCTTATTTCTGTGAAGCAGTGAACCCACTTTTGGGGGCTCACAATTACCAGCTACTAGTAAGAAACATCACTTTAAAATACTAAAGCCTGGCAAAGAACTTGGAAAAATTGTTAAGTTGATGTCAATACTTAAAGATATTGAAAATAACCATGAGGCAAAATATGATCCATATAAGGTCACAAACTCCTTTTGATCTATACAAGGTCACATAATGCTGATCCATTTACCCCAGTATCCTAGCACAGTGGCAGAGAGTGAATGTTAAGGGCAAGAGTATTTAAGCAGGGCATATCAAGAACCATACGTACTCTGCCTCTCTCCCTCTAATGCCTCCAGGATTCAGAGACATAGGAAGTCTTAATTTTGAGGACAGATCTTTAGTTATCATGCTTAGTAACTACTTATGGTTATCTTTCATTAATTTAACCAGTTTTCTTTTGACTCCTGTTATTTTAGAGCTTGATCGAAGCTGGTTGAAGTTAGCGTAAGACAGAACCTACCCAATGCTCTAGAAACAATTAAATAAAATTAAAACCAAATAAACCCTACTAAACCTTTTACTTTCCTAATTTCCACCTATTTACATTCTTACCCAAAGAACTTTGCCTGCCTATGTCCTTAGACCAACACGGCTACAACCAAAAACCCCAAACTAAAACCAAATAAATTTTGTTATAAGTATGTTTGATGTCATTTGTAACAGAACATAAATACATATTCAGTAATATTGAGACCTTAAAATGGTACACCAATCTCAGACCTTTCATAGTGCCTAAAAACCTGAAAATTAATTTATGTGATTACTAGGCAAACACACCTGAGCTTGAACCATCAAACTATTAACTTAAAAAAAAATTAACATTAAATGTCATTTCTAATTGGAAATAACTTATAAAAATGCCACTCAAAGGAGTATTTCACTCTGTATGGTTTGTTTTTTTTTAAACATATGCTTCTTCTACCTCTCTACTCTTTGCAATCTTTTAATCAACACCTAAGAGCCTGACACATGTGAGGAGAATGTTAACTGAGAAAAAGGAGGGAAATAGTTTATGGAATTAAAATAATTTACATGCAGTTTTCCCTCACTGATCCTATTCCTGCAAACAGTTACACATTCTATGAATGCAGGATTGCTTAGAGGCATAAGTATTAATAGAACCAGACTTTTTGTGCATAAGATACCAAGAATTGTGAGCTGAATAAATACAGCTATCATATATCCAGCTAAAATCTAAGTCATGCACCTGTACCCATGTACATAAAAAAAGGATTTCATTCTCAACATTTTTACCTACCTCAGGTGAAGAGAGAGTTATTGTTTTCTATAGAATCTCAGAAGTCAGCTGCTAAAGTAGTCGCTTTTTATTTGCAGTGGTGAAAGGTGAGATAGGGAGCCAATTCTCCACTGTCTGGCCCTCACAGGTGAAAATGTCTGCAATAAATTTTCAAAAAGTCAACAACAGGCCTTTTGTTTTATTAGTTTATTAGAACTTTGAAAACCTTTAACAATACAAGGCAGTGGAGAATATCTAGCAGCTACATGATGTGTGACTCTTTTTGGTACAATGGGTACGGCACAAGAAGTCATGTCTCCTTACTTTTTGTGTTCTGTGTACAAAAATAATAATGCATAATAACAAATCAATGTTTCACGTTGAATACTGGAAAATCCTGCATTACTGAGAAGAAAAAAGGTTCTCACTTGTTGAATATTTAATCTTCTGTCTGCCTAGAACACGCTACTACAGCCCTATTCAGCCCACAGGTGCCACCCTATAAATCTTACTTTCTTGGCTTCTGATCCCATTGTGGAAATTATGCACAACAGGAGAATTAAAAACATACATGCATGTTGGAAAGATAAGGGTTTTAGGGATCAACAAAGCAGCATAATTGTTCAATCAAGGCAGTTTTCACTGCTCTACTCAAATGAATACAGCACAGTCCCCACTGCTAGACTTCCTGGGTCAAAACTCCTGAATCAGCACATTCCCTCCCCTCCCAGTCATGCCTATTCTAAATATGTTTTGGAGGTTTTTTTCTTCCTGTTTTTCAGCTGTCAGGATATACTTTTTTCAAGCTGTTTTCTGCATATATTAAACTTGTTTTTTTAAAAAAAACAAGCTGAGAGTCCTGTGTAATCATATGACTTAACCACATGACTCCACCAGCTGGGGCTTTGGAGGAACACCAGCAGAAGTGGGACTGGCTATAAAATAGTGAGGTAGAAAGGACAGAAGTTTTTGGTATAACCATACTTTTGGAAGGTGTAGGAATGACTTTTTTGTTCTCTAGTTTGGGTTGCAGGGAACAGAACAGCAGTGCTCTCTCCACTTTGGAAAGACCAGAAATCAGTGCTGGAAGTGTTTTGAAGTAGGTGATGTGAACTCTTAGCGCTCCTTTTTCCTGGAGATAAAAGCTCTTTGTTTGACCAGTAGAGGGAGCCAGAAGAGATTGGCCTTCCTGACAGCATGCTTCCTTCCCAGAGACTGCAAGGTGTGAGAGAAGAAAAACAGAGAGTATCTGCTAGCTTCTCTATCCAGTCTGAGGAAGCAGAGGTACTGCTGGATTGGGGGTGCAGGGAGAGGGAGGGACTCCTCTTTGGGGGAGGCAAGCAAGGGCCTGGAGAAGAGTAGGTGGTGAGCTGATCCGGTGGAAGTGGTGGAGTACGTGGAGAATGGCTGTAAGGATCGCGTAGTGTAGAAGAGACACGAAGTCGGTGCACTTTGGAAGAAAATCTATAAAACTACGAGTGTGGGTTGGAGGGATGGGAGATGGGGGTGTTGAAGGGACTAGATGGGGATGTGAGAAAAACTTTGGAAAATGTGAAGATATGAGAAAAGGTGCTATTTTAAGTGGTATGTGTATGGGTTTTTTTGGACTGTTTTTATGTATGATAAATGGGCATTTCCAACTTGCTGAGGGGTTGACTTTTGTTTTGCTTTATTCTTCTTGTCGTCCAGTATCTTTCTTTCTAAAGGTACATTTCTGGGTCGGTACAACAAAAGTATGGTCGTATTGTAAGTCCTAGTTTAGCTGACGAGCTTTTTTTTCTTTAGGGTGAGCTTTCTTTTGCAGCTTGTTTTGTCTCTAGCCCAGTAACTTTGGGGTCAAAGCTGCTCAACTGTTTCTTGGATTTTAACTTTGTGGTCTAGGCTTAAATATCAGTAAGGGAAGCAGTTTATAGCTTCAGCCAGGCATGTAGTAGCAGAAAATCTTGAAATAATAACCATTGCTAGGCAAATTCTTCAACCAGTGGACAGGAGCCTGATAAGCTTTTTCTGGGAGGTCCCCCTCTTGCATATCCTCTCAAGAGGTGGTGAATGAAGCTAGAAGGGAAAAGGAAAGCTTCTTAGAGTGCTTCTTAAATTCAGGTGGTTAGTCTAACCACAGAAATCTGAATACCTATTGCTGTTATGACTAAGCATATCAAAGTGTAGCTCAACTTCAAAAGGCTTCTGTGTTTGCATTTAACTGTATCCAGAAAACTTCTACATAGCTAGCTTCTCTGAAAATCCAGGGATTTCTACTGCAGGCCAAAATCTCTCCTGATTTGTCTGTAATGCCACCATCTCCCAACTCAAAGCATGATTTGTGATTACACAGGTGTAAGTGAGAACATAATTAGACCAAAGCAGCTTCACTAATTGCAGTGTTGGGTGAGAACTCGGTCCAAGAGTGAGTTCCATGTTAGGATACTAATGCAGAATGCCTTGGTATTAATGTAGGGTTTGTCTTCATGGCAGCGTTAGCCTGGATAATTAGACCGTGAACATTCACGCTACAAAGCCTTACCCAGGTAACTGGTATTGTGGTCTCGCATACATGGCTAGAACTTTATGAGACTGTATGCATCTGGTTAGTATTTGTGTCTCAGTAAGACGGACTGTTGTAATTGTTTTCCAGTGAATGTTTACCCTTTCTGGGCATACAAGAGTGAATTGTGGGGAGGTATTAGTGGATTATCAGCACTTAATTATTCCTGTGACCTCATTGCAAAGAGGATGGATTTCTAACCCACTGCAAATATGCCAGCTAGATCAGGTTGAAAACGTTGATTACGTTGGCTGTTAGGTACTTATGTGGGGGTGAGAGGGGATAAGGGTGTTTTAAAGGCAACTTTCAAATAAGAGCCTAAGTAAATCCAGCAAAAAGAATGTTGCAGTTGCACCAGAGCTTTGCATTTGTATGGAGATTCTTCAAATTAGAAAGGAAAAGGCTTTAGATTTGTCTAAAGCCTCTTGGACAGCTTTTATTAACTTCCATAGGTATAAAAACACTAAATAGAATCTCTAGAATTAACCCACCAAAGCACAGACATGTTTGGCTTTTAAGTTCAAATGTGTACATTTTTTGTAGATATGACATGGGTCCTAGTCCTGCAACTGACTCTGAAGAATGACACTTGAGCATGTGGAGCCTCATTTACTTACTGTTATGTTGATATCTATGTAGCTAGTTGTAGGAGTTGGACCACAGTGAGAATGCTTTCCCTGATGGAATGAGATGTTCATTACTCTTATATAATGAATGACAGATGTGGGGGGTGGGGGAGCTGATTAATGTTTTGTTGTAAATCATTTTGTGTAGATGGAGCAACAGATTCTGCTTGGTCTACCTAAAAGTTAGAAAAATAAATTTTCAGCGAGTATTACACATCTGTCTCTACTACAGTCTCTTCCTTTTATTGAAAGCTACAAATCAATCTTGACTTTAGTTTTCGTAGGTTTTTTGGGAGTGACTAAATTTATTTCTGCACCTTTTGTAGTGTTACTTCCACTCTGTGTTGTGTTTAAACTTGCAAATGATGACAACAAAATAGAGGAACTGGCAACCAGATAGGGAAAATCAAGTCAAACTGCAAAATGATTTGGAAGAATATGAGCTGTGGGAGCTTTGGGCTGTAAGGGAGGGTATGATCCTGCTAAACTTCTTCAAGGAGAAAGACACAGCAGAGATGTATAATAGAGGAGCATCACAACTAATTGGCCATAGTCTTTACAATTACTATTGTCAGCTTTAGGGGTGTAGGTTGATCCTCAAAGGAAACTTTTAAAAAGCTTCCCAGAGATGAGCCTATGAACTCTACTTCATCAGCCTCCTGGATACTAAAAATCATGGACTAAATATAGACATTGGATTTATGATACATTATAACCTGCCTGACATCTGACTCCCCAGGTACCACTCCACTATTCATCCTCCTCCTCTCTCTCTTCCCCTCCCCCCCAGCCTGTCTCTTGCCCATTGACTCCTCAGTCTACATCTTCACTGACTAGGTATCTTGTATGCAGACCAGCCCAGCCTCTGGCTTCTTTACTTTTCATTCCATCCAGGAAGACCACACACCAACAGCTGAAACTTCCTTAGCCTGATGAAGGATTTTTAAACCGGAAAGCTTGCTTAATAATTGTTTTCCAACTCTTCAAGTTGATCTAATAAGAGATCGGATTCACCCAAAGAACATTGTCTGTTATCAGCTTTCACACTGATTGTTTTCTCTGTTGGTTCATGAAGCACTGTGGTTAGTAGATAGGATCTACTTTCACTTCTGTTAGTCATGCTTTCAAGCAGGTTCAAAGTGCAGCCTCAATCCTCAGAAACCAGGAGATAAATGTAAAGAGTTCTCCTAAACCTCATGGGTTAAACACAGATAGACTAACCTGCAAAGATTGCATCAGTTCAGTATCAGAATTTGACTAAGATGCATCTAATAAGCAAGCGAACAGCTGTTCTCTCTTGATTCTAGAAATGGAGCCACATGCCTACAGTGGCTCAGGCTAGAAGCTGTGGGGTACTAGAGCATGCCTCCCAGCGTAGCTGGAGCAGACTGCTTGGACCAAGGCTAGCCTGTCCACCTGAGGGGGGTGGGGTGTGGAGAGGTGCAAAGCATCCTGAGAGACTGGGGGACTATGAGTTGACTTGTATTTGGAGGGGATCTAGGACATAAGTTCAGTAAACTGATTTAAACTAAATCAGTTGAGTCTGCTACATCTATCTAGACATATTTTAAACTGGTTTTGTCCATTTTGAAAGCAGTTTGTGCACTGAATTTCTGTTCTGTTACAGATTTGAACTGGTTTCTAATCACTTGCACCAGTTTGTGCAGCTTGCCCCTGTCCATGGTCTTCAGGCTATTTTTATGATTTATTTTATTTATTTTTTTTTATCACCCAACTAACTTGTGGTTGCTCGTACTGCAGATAGGCTTGCTCTCATCTTGGCTACTTAAATTCAGCCCCAATAATGCTTTATTCTTTTTCTGCATATAAGCAGGCTAACTGCTACTTGATAGCTGTGGGTTCTAGACGAGGAGTTTGCAATTCAAGGTAGCCACATCCTATAATAAACCTTGAGAGTCTTTGGCTGACTCGTCTTTTTCATGCTGCAGGAATAATATCTTTCTTGTTCTCAGACTTCTTAATGTGTTTATTAAGTAGGAACACTTCCTACTTAAAAGGTTGAGAAACAGTGCTTTAGAGGAAGTACCCCCTAACTTCTGAAAATTTTAATAAGTATCCCAACACTCAATTTTTCAGGGGTTTTTGTATTTACAGATTAATGTGTGCCATATGTTGGTAGAAGGGCTGTGTATATAAGGCCATGATATGACAGATATCTGATCTGGTGTGGATAGGGTTGCCACCTTTTATACCACAGGTGCACAACTCAAGTTTGTACCTGGGCTGAAGGTGATGTAGGCCAAAACTAGGAGGGCTGAACCCAGCGCTGTGCAAAGCACAGCGCAGCACACCAAATTACTACTGGGAAATTTAAAACCAAACTTTTTGCCATGGTTTTGAGAGGAAAAGAGCATGAGAGAGTGTTGGGGTACCCACATACCACCTGCATGTCTTGTGTACCCCCAGGGGTACGTGTACCACAGGTTGAGAAACTATGTTCTAAAGTATCAAGGCTCTGAACTTCAAATATATTTCAGGATAGTGTCTTCAGCTGCCAAGTGATCTTGCAAAAGATGGACTTGTTCATTCCTGTCATAATTAGGACTTAGTCACAAGTTAATCAGCTTCTCTATTTAAAAAGTTAAGATGAGAATAAGGAATAGTTTTTGTTGTCTGCTGCTTTTTAATTGATTTTCCTGTTTTTTAAATCTTTCTAGCATGCAAATTTTTCTGTCTCTCTTCCTAATAGCAACTTCAATTTTAATCATATTTGGACACATCTCGCTTTGAATTTGTTGGTTTTTATGGGGGGGGAGGGGCACCTTTGAAAATGAGCAGGGACTCTTCAGTTAGACTGCCTCCAGCAAATGACCATTTTGTACCTTGCCTTTTTTCTTTTCTTTTCTCTTGCTTTTTTCAAAAATTGCCTATTTACAGTGATTGTATGTTTTTTCCAATTAAGAAATGTAGCTGAGTTACCAAAACTAAACTTCACTTTGTGAGGATACCTGCTCTTTTTGTGAATTTGAGGGCATACAACAGTGAACAACAAATGTGATAGTCTCTCTGTGTCCCCATGGTTAAACTTATTGTATTAAGCTTCTTGGCCCTCCAAGGAACCTCTTAGACTCTAGAAATCCTGGGTAATCCCAGCCTGTAAAGCAGTTTTAGTCTCTTAATATGTACAGCCTGTCATCTGTGCTTTCTCATGTAAAAAGAGTCTTTACAAAGACTAAGAACTTTTTTCATCCCACAACCAATTTTAGGATGAATCTGTGAGCTGCATGCCTGGTTCCCCAAATGTTATCTAATGATATTGTGCTTATCTCTGAGGAGCTGCATGCCCATTAAAACAAATCCCTCATGCTACTCATTGGAACACATCAAGGCCATTTCTAATGGCTGGTGAAATGCATCAAATAAAAAAGCAGGCTGAAATGTGTTCTAAAAATGGTCATAGTTTAAATTCTTAATGGAGCCCAAAAGGAACATTTTAGTGCTGAGGAGCCTTTATCTAGAGTGATATTTTTTCCAGTTGCCCACAGGAGCTCTAGACCTTGGAATGGAGTAAGCAAATGACTCTTCTACCCTCTTGTTGCAAAATGTTTCGTTTCCTGAAAAACCAGGTCAAAGGCCACTTAAATTCTGAATAAAGCTCATTTCTTTGGGGAGGATGGTGATCAGAGACATAGTCTTGTGACTCCTTTGCCACTTAATGAATGAACAAATGCAGTCCATTTAAATGGTTTATAGTCCAAGCAGGATTTCACTTGAAAATGAAAACAAACCAATTAAAAATCAAGGCTTCTGAAAATCCATTTAGAAAGACTGATGAAAATGTGGAGCTTAAATTGTCTTGCCTTCCTAGGCAAATTGTCTGTAGCCTGTCACTCACTTATGCCTAGCAGCAGCGTGGCAGTGGCACAGGAAGCATTCTTTCTGTCTGTGTGCAGCAATGAATGGCCAGAAGCTGAATGCTGATAACTTGTCATTGCTGCAAGATAAATATAGTCGCTCTCATAATATCCTAAGGGGAAAAATTGTTCTAATGCCAGTCTTTCTTATACTCTCACAATAAAAATAAACTAGTATTCCTTAGAGAGAATTAGCTCCTGCAATGTCCTAAATTTTATAAATGAGTAAATAAAAAGTAGTTGAGTAGTCCAGTTCAGAGGTAACAAGTCTTTGTATAGCTGTAATGGATGTTCTTAAGGAAGAAAAGAAGGCTTGGCAAAAGTGACAAAGTGCTCTTCAGATCCAAGGAGCAATCATGCATTGGGTAAAAACTCAGAAATGCTTATCTGAAGGTTGGGTATCACTTGCTGCATAGATACC
>NW_017729004.1:70962693-70962903 GCF_001723915.1 Gavialis gangeticus | reverse complement strand
CCCCCCCCCCCCCCCATTTGCCCAGACGGAAAAAGTAATTGTTACTTCCTCAAACTACCAATATCAACTTCCTCTTGTCTGTTCTAATTCTTTTATTGAGGATCTCCTGTGTTTAAACTGATTAGTTCTCCTCCTGAACCTGTTTTTAACCAAGCATTATATTTACTTGATTTTTTTAAGTGCCAAGGTGCTGGAGCTGAGCAGGGCAGC
>NW_017729004.1:70961736-70962682 GCF_001723915.1 Gavialis gangeticus | reverse complement strand
ATCCTCCTTTTTCTCTTTCTTAAATATGGGCACTATGTTCCCCTTTTCCAATCATCCGGGACCTTTCCTGATTGCCATGAGTTTTCAAAGATGACAGTCAATGGCTCCACACAGGGCCGTCCCAAGAGGAGCGTGAATTGGGGCGACTGCCCTGGGCCCCATGCTTTGGGGGGCCCCGTAGACCCTGGCAGAGTGGCCACAGCCCCTCCTGTAGGGCCCACCTAGTGTTGGTGACTCCGCACCCCACGGCCAGCTTCACGTTCGGCCTCTCGCCACCCTCCCACCACCACTGTTGCCACGGGCTTCTTCACATTCAGGCCTTGCACCTGACTAGGATCGTCTCTAGGATCATGTCACCCAACTCCCTTGGCACCCTCGGATATATCCCATACAGTCCCATGGACTTGTAAGCGTCCAGCTTTTCTAAGTAGTCCCTAATCTGTTATTTCACCACTGAGGGCTGCTCACCTCTTTCCCAAACTGTGCTGTCCAGTGCAGTAGTCTGGGAGTTGCCCTTGCCTGTGAAGACTGAGACAAAAAAGGCATTGCATGCGTCAGCCTTTTCTGCATCCTGCATCACTAGGTTGCCTCTCCCACTCGGTAAAGGACCCACACATTCCCTGATCCTCCACTTGCTACCAACATACTTGTTGACACCCTTCCTGGTGCCCTTCTCAACAAAGCCTCGGAGTGTCCATGTCAATGGGAAGTTGTAGACCCATATTTCAGCCCCATATTATTAAGGGTACTGTGTTCCAGAACATCTGGTAGCCTGTCCTAAGAACTTTCTGCACAGAGTAAGCAGAAACGGTAAGGGGCTGGACCCCTGTGTACCTCTGCAGAACAGAAGCTTTACAGCCTTCTGCATTCTCCTGAAAAGACCGTCTTTTCAGACAATCCTGTATTACCCAAAATGTGTGTAGTTTTTTTTTTTGGGGGGGGGGGG
>NW_017729004.1:70959424-70961712 GCF_001723915.1 Gavialis gangeticus | reverse complement strand
GGGGGTTTGTTGTTTAAATGTTTTTATTGCTGTTTTTACTACTATATACAACATAAGGCCCTTCTATTTGTATTTGTGGATGAGGCATCCCTCTTTCCCTCCCCCCCCACTTTGCCAAAAGACTTTTAGTATGGGTGAAGAGTATCTAAGGAAAAAAAAGGCAACTAAAATAATTTAATCAAGCCAGACTTGCATCCTAAAGTAGATGTATCAAAACTAAAGCAAAGCTGATTAATAGCATATGAAATGTGAAAGGATTCTGTGAAAGAGATGTCACTCCCTCCAAGCAAAGGCTAGGAGTTTTCAGGTTGGTTGGTTTGTTTGTTTGTTGTTGTCTGCTGTTAGAAACACTTCTATACCTATTTATATAAGCACACTTACTCTTCCTTTTCTATTCTTCACTTCGTGAAGTCACTGGATTTTTTTCTTCTCTTTCTAGCCTTCCTTCCTCTTAATATGCTTTCAGTATTTTATCTTCATTCTCCTGTCTTTGTTGTCCAGGTGTCTCGCATTCCTCTTGTGCTCCTCCCATTTCTCTCAACTCTTCTGGGATGTGGCCAGAGCATGTCCTCTTCACCTTCCAAATTTCAGATTATCAGTGGCTTTTGTTTGTGTGTCCCCTTCCCCGTGGTGACTTGCTGACAGTGAATTTGTTGATTTCACCTTCCAACTGCAGGTGAGTTGATAGACCTGCAACCTCAAGAATGCTCTTATTCTAGTCTGTCTGAAAACTGAATATGCTTTCCCCCCCCCCATTTGCAGGTCCTAACAATATCTGCTCTCACTACTGTGCCTTATCTATTCAGCTTGATTTCCACACACTTACCTGTAATCCTTCAATCCTCTTGGTTGCTATTGCATTCTTTTCCTGACAAATTTATGTTGATCCAGTAGCTCAACTTGCTGTATCCTGCAAAATAACCTTTACTGGTATTATTGATAGATCTTGTGTTGTCCCCTAGCATAGGACACTGTAAGAATAAAAGCTTTCAGATCATATCTTGAGCTCCATCCTTCCTTTTTATTAAAGCAAAAATTGGTAATCACTTCAGTGAAGAATACTTCACAGGGGCCAGGGGCTGCAGGTGCTCCACAATTCAAGGCTGAACCTTCAGGCAAACTGAAGTTGAGGAAAACTGTAGATTTAGCTGATTAATAGAAGTACGTGACCCCAAACTCTTGTTGGGGTGGGAGTCATAGGTGTGCTGTAAATTTAAGTACCTTTAAATGTAAAGTTGTATCATTTCAATACTTTACAGACTTTCTGGTAAGTGCTAAAACAGATCTGTTGGTAAGTGATTCTTTTTACAAGGGCTTCAGGGAAAAATAGGATGCCAAAATCTTTTAATTAAATCTAAATACATTATTCATATTTAATAGTAAGCCACTAATTAACTGTACACAAGAAAGGTACAAGGATGAACTTGATCTTCCTAAAGATTACTCAAGTCTTAAGGTCTCAAACTGAAATTTGCATATGCACATCTTCAGCTTACTGTTCAGGATTTAGCTGTCAGTGTATGGAGCTCTGGATAGGGCATTACACTGCTAGGTGAGAGAGAGAACATGGATGCAGTCACATCCTTAGGTTTCACAAATGACAGGATCAAGCCCTGTCCTGGGGGGGGACCCAAAAAAAAATCAAAACCCCTCCCCCCTGAAGATGCACATATGCAAATTTCAGTTTCAGACCTCAAACCTTTCCCCCAATGCCACAAATATAGCAGTTCTCTCCTCCTTAAATAATGCCTCTCTCGTTAGTCTCCTCTCCCACTCAGATCCTCAGTTCTTCCTTCCAATTGCTGTTCCATGTCAGCAACAAGGCTGTTTCCTGTTTCACTATATTGTGACTAGCTTTGTGGCCCTGTCCTCCCTGTGCCTTCTTCCTGCTGTTTATAACTGTGTGCTATTCTTCCCTAGCTTCTGAAGCCAGGCTATTAACAATCTAAAATTAGAACAGTGATGTATTATAGCTCTGTCAGTTTTTGCATCAATATTTGAGTTCTCATGTGGAATTAAGGACAGATGTGAAGAATTTGGGTAGAAGTATTAATAAATACTTGTTTTCAGTAGCCAGGAAAATGCTAACTTGTACAGTTAAATTTGGGTTAATCTGTCTCTTAAATATATTTCAGAGAATGTCAGTGTGTGTATAACCCATCTTGAAACTGGGAGCTTTGATTTGCCTCTAATGATCAATTTTGAGATCAGGTATATGGATCCAAGATGTGGGACACTTTGGTAACTATGCATGCTAATGTTATATTCTTTATCAAGTGGGATTTGGA
>NW_017729004.1:70952499-70954424 GCF_001723915.1 Gavialis gangeticus | reverse complement strand
TTTTGGTTGATCACCCCGTATGCATGCATTTAACCAGAAGTGGGCCTGACATAGGTTTACTCTGGGGTTGGGTGTAGTGGCCAAAAGACCAAGTTAGACCCATAGATAATGTAATCAAAGACAGGAGGGAGCAGTGCAGGTTAATATCAAGTCTGAAGGGAGCTGGGTTATTCCCTAGCATTTTGTGAAAAAGGCATGAGCTGCAAGTACAAGCCCTGTTGGCTTTCAAGAGGATATCTTTGCTAGAACTAGGCATACTTTTTGCACACAGTACAGTTAACAATTTTAGGGTTGGATTTTCAAGAGTGGCTTCAAAGAATGTGGTTATGATTAAGTAACATGGCAGCAGGTGGGTGTTGGCTATTTCAAGTCTAGTTGGATCCAAGCTAAGTATGTGAGGGTACTTACAGTGTGTGCTGTGTAATTATACAACTGATGGCTTACCAAGCTCTGGCCTATTACTGCTCCCTTCAGAGTCTTGTCTAACACAGATCTGAGCACAATACAGCTAGTTGATTGAGTGCAATTATATGTGATGAAAGCCATGAATGCTGTAAATGCAGGATTACTGCTTTGCATACTTGTATCAATTCCATCAAATGCCCTTTGTACCAGTGGAAACTAAGCACCAATTTATTTATTTTTATTGGGAGGGGGGTTAGTTTTGTCCTTTACTTACAACATGTCAACAAAATCCAGATGCCTGATGCAATGGAATACCTAGTGATTGTTTCCAGCTTCTGTTGCTGGATGTATTTTTTTTATTTTTTATTTTTTTTATTTATTTATTTTTTTTTTTATAGAACCGGTTTGATATTCTACCATATGCAAAACCACTTGGTTAATAGCTCTGCTGTTAAAAATATGGCTGTTTTCTCATGTTTGGGCTTCTCTTTTAGGTGTCAGCTTAGAGGAAGTGTTATCAGTATTGCCAGCACCCAAGCATGCAAAAATTGAGTCAGACCTGAAAAAGTAATAAGCTATTAAAAAAAGAAACAAACAAAAATGAGAACTGAATTTGGGTCCTCTTTATTTATTTATTTATTTATTTATTTAAAACCATTTTCAAGCCCTCTTCTTCCTTGTGCAGCTAGAATAGAAGCTCTGTGAAACATTTTCAAGCTGATTTATTTATTTTTTTTGCACAACCTAGGTGAGGGGCTTCCAGAAGTAACGGATGCTTTTTGATCAAATGGAGTTGACAGTGCTCCTCCATTAGTTAGGACTTGGAGAAGGACTTAACACTGGGGCAACTGAAGTCCCACTGGACACCATCTCTTTCCACTGAGGCAAAGGCCTCTCCTGGTAGCAGATTTAAAGGCCACCCAGATCAAAGTTCCCCTCCCCCACTTGCTTGTTTACCTTCCATGTCTGGAGGTAAACAGGTATCACCTTCTTACTATTTCCCCTTTTTGTATTCATCCTGTGGCTGCTGCCCAGCCACTTCACCAACCCAGGCCTGATTCCTACCCCTGAAGACAAGCAGGGGAGAAGAGTTGTGGGCCTCTCCTAGGAGGGGGGTGGGGAAATCTAAAAATGGTCAGCTGCGCTTAACCCCTGCATTGGGCTTAAGGGCCTTGATCCCGGGCAGGCCGCTCAGGCCTCGGCTCAACCGGGCGGGGGAAGTTGAAGGTGTGTCGGCTCTGCAGGCTGAGCAAGACGGCGCGTTGTACTGTCCACCAGCCGACAACCTACACCTCTTTCCTCCCCCCTCCCCCTTGCAGCCTCGCTCAAACACGACGTCCAAGCGCTGGTGCTGCTCCCAGAGCCCGCACCTGCCCCGCCTGAGCCCCGTGTCCGCCTGCTCTCCAGCTGCCCCACAGAGCTGCGGGGGCCGGGGCGGCGGGGATCCTCCAACTATTCCCGAGAAGCCGGGGGCGCTTGGGGGCGGCGGCGGCCCGGCCGGGGGGGCGGGCCAGGGCTGG
>NW_017729004.1:70948275-70952316 GCF_001723915.1 Gavialis gangeticus | reverse complement strand
CGCCACCGCCGTGCCGGAGGCCGAGGCAAGGCCTGGACCGAGGCGGAGCATCCCCCGCACCGCACCGCACCGCACCGCACCGCGGAGCCGCCCCCGCCCTCTGTCTGCCGGGCTGCGCGGGGGCTCTGGGCTCCTCGCCCTGGCCAGGGCTGCCCCGCAGGCAGCCGGCGCCACGTCTCGGCCTCAGTTTCCCCCCTGTTTACACGGTGGTTTCTCCTGCGCAGGCAGCGGGCCCCACCCTTGTGTGGGTCTGAGCGAGTTGTGGGTTTGGCTCGGAAAAGGAGGGAGGGAGAGAAGGGGGAAGGGATTGGTGGTGGCCGCTGAGATGAAGGTGATGATTCTCAACCAGGCACCCTGAGACCCTCCCAGGGTGCTGCGGCCTGGTGCTGTTGGGTGCGCAAACCTGAGCGGCAAGGCGACCCCTGTGATCTGGGACGAGAGCTCGCAGTGTTAAATGAGTTGGGACTGAGGTGGTCTTTCTCAGGGCTTCGCAGTACTCATTTTTCCCTGCCTCCCTATAGTCGAAAACAGTGAAAAGGAAGAGGTGGCACTTTTGGAGGGGTGCCTCCTGTCTAAACAAAGGTTGAGTTAAGCCTTTGTTGTTTATCGTGTGCTTCTAGTGGATGTTGAATTGCAGCGGTGTTTGTAAACTGGAGAGAGAGTACTGGTGATCCATCTGAGTGCAAGCAGCATGCTTGGTTTACAAACATGGTGTCGAGCCCAATCTCTGACCATACTCCCTGGCTTCATAATCCGGTTTGTCATTTTAATCCACCTGCCCAAGATGGCAGGGAGGGGAGGTAGCTAATTTTGTCTGTGATTTAATAGTTGGTGATTAAAAAAAATTGTGGTTAATTCTCTTGTGTCTGTTCTTGTGAGAAATAGCCCTAAGAGAGGGGAGTGCCTGTCTTTGACACCTGAAGCACTGACTTCTGTTGCTCATGGAAGCAAAGTTAGTATCTTAATCTTCTAATTTGTGCCTGAGTCTAATAACGTATTGAGAGGCACCTTCCCTACCTCAACTTGCAGTGCCGTATGAAGAGCAAGGACTTAAGGTAATATAAGAGCCTACGATTGGCTTATAGTAAATAATACCTGCATATTGAAATATATGGTGAACTGGGATAAAATGGTTCCCTTCTGAGCAGTGGCCTCTAAGTGATGTGTATGTATAAATGCCTGGGGGGGGGGTTGTACATCTATATTACTTCAAATTAAAAACCTGTGCATATTTAAAATAAATGTAGCACTCCTTGCTGAATGTGTCAGTACCAAGTTCATATTTAATGCGCTTTTGTATCCAAGTGGTCTTGTGCTGAGAGAACTTTTTGAGCAGGTCTTCTAACAGCACGGCTGCCATTTGGAGATTTGAAATTTTATGAATGATTCAACACCTTTCTGACTTAAAACTCCCTTAGTGTCTTGATGGTAATCCACCTTAGATGGAACTAATACAATGTAAATTTACTGAGATACGAACATGGTCCAAACATGACAACTTGGTTTGGTGGACAATTCAGAGAGAGGTTGGTTGGTTCAGAGAGGTTTCTTTAGCCTTATTTTGGTCGTATGGTTTGTAGGGGTGCGGGGAGGGAAGGTGTTCAGAATCATCCTTTCTTTTGAACTCGGGTGTCCATAGTACTTATAGCTGATCGGCAGTAAAAACCCTTAGCCCACAACTTGCAAAGACTTCTGGGTTGTGTGTAGTAGAGGTATGTTTCCTAGGTTGTGTAGATGCACTTAAAAGAAACTATTCATTAACTTGTCAGTGAGCAGCCTCTCATTCCTTCAGATGGGCCCTCTTCGGTGTTCCTTCTTTCTTTTTTTGTTAATGTACTGGCATGTTTCGGAATGCCTTTTTAATAGATGCTGTTTTTTCACTTCAACTATAAGACTGTTTTGAGCAGACACTAGATTCTCTGCTTTTGTGCATATTAATAACTGAATTTTATTTGGGTATGTTTTAGACAGTCTTGAGCCATAAGAATTCTCTTTTGTGAAATAAATATTCTGTTTGGCTTAGTCTACTGATGATCATTCTGATTTTTTGCAAGTAAAATACAAGGGCTGCATAACACTCTTTCTCAAGGACATCAGTGCTTCACATAATCTCTTACTGACACTGACTTGCATTAAGATTTATAATTGATCATTAGTTACAGGTCTGCAAAGAATTACACATACATGCATCAAGAGTGGTCCTGTTACTTGTGAGACTCTTTAATTCTGAATAAAATTAAACACTTGTCTAAAAGTCTCTTCAACTTGTTGACCTCATCCTTCAATGGCTGTCTCTTATTCTATCGTAAAGATTAGCTGCTTAGTTTCTGAAAATCATGTTCTGCTGTGAAATTTATCTAGGCTTTGCCCAAGAAAAAAACTGTACTGAAAGAAGTGGGGAAGGGTTCATATGTGAAGGATATATCTGAGGGGGTACCATGGCTTTCAGGAAGTTCTCCAGTAGAAACACTTGCCAGATAAGAAAATTGAAAAGTGGTCTGGAAATAATGTACTTTTGAGAAGTGTTTGGCTGTTCTAATTTTGATTTGACCAAACTGATACCATGTGAAAAGTTACATACCTTCTTGTGTGCCCATGATTTATTTAACTTTGTAAAGTAGGAGTGCTCAAGCCCCTGGTCGGTTCTCTACAGTGCCGTGTCAGGCTTCCCAGAACTTGAAAATGGGGATGTGGTGCTGGATTCCAGTGTGCAGGGCCAGATGAGGGTGGCACTGGGCCCTAGGGCCCCAACTTGGCGCACAGTACCCAGTCCCAGAGCACAAGGAAAGGAGGGGGCGGTGTTGGGCCTGAGGACCTAATCTGACCTGCTTTACCGGCCCCACACTACTTATGTGGCCCAGGATGCCAAAAGGTTGACTGCCCCTGTTGTAAAGGGAGGAAGCCTACATAATGTAGGGCTTTCTACATGGAGAGAAGAAATTTTACTTGCTTACTTTCACAGCTGTATTGGAGATTGACTGTATGGGTAATTCAGTTCACATCTTCTAGTCTAATTCAGTTTGATTTAATTAATTATAACACTGTCAGAAATAGCCATAGCATGCTTATTGAATTGCTTTGGAATTGAACTAAGCTAAAGCAGCTCTATGCTAACAGCTCTTTCCCAGTGTGGAGTATGGGTATTCCTATGAATATACTAGTAAAAGTTTGTTTGTAGTAGGCACAGCCTAAATTAAATCGCATTAAATGCCTACATAGACACACTTACTGGGGAAAAGCACAAGCTTTTCTTTCTGTATCAGAACCATTTTTATAACTAAAACAAAGCTATAATGGCAAAACCCTACAATTAATAATTTAACCACCTACAGTAGAGATGTTTTGGTGCGCTTCATACTCTTGCCTGACAGTTCACAAGCCCACAGTTCACACATGGACTAATGTATGTTTACTTAACCTCTGGGTAGGTCAGATGAAATTCATATGTGGACAAGCTCTAAGTTGCTTGGGTAAAATGTGTATTGAAAAACAGGTGCAAACTGATAAGGAAGGATATCAACACTGAGACCTCTTGGGAGCTTTGCAAAAGGGAAAGCGACCATGCACCATTCCTTCCCATGTATCTGGAAAGATGAGGGTGATTTTCATAAGAAGTATATAAAGATGAAACCAGGTTTCCCAGAATCTCTGCCTCTAAAGTTCCTAGACAGGTGAAGCTCCTTTTTGTTTTATGTGAGCTTGTCTACAGCACAAATGTTAAAACTTAAACTCAATATGAAAATAGGAAATTCCCAAAATTTTTAATCCTAATCTGTAACTACATGATCATATATAGTTTCTCCAATAAATTAAAACCACAGAAAGGTCTTTGAAGTAGGGACATTTATTGCCGTCTTCTGTTAACTGCCTACCACACTTTTGGGGCCCTGTGCACCAATAGACGAGGTTTTTTTTTTTTTCCCCCCCCGCTATGATTTACAAATTCTAGCATAAACTAAAGTGGTACAAAATACCATTTTTAGTCTTTTAGATGTCCTCCCCCTTCCAAAAGGGTGGGGGGGGAGTCCCTCTTTGCCTTGA
>NW_017729004.1:70942621-70943275 GCF_001723915.1 Gavialis gangeticus | reverse complement strand
AGCATAAACTAAAGTGGTACAAAATACCATTTTTAGTCTTTTAGATGTCCTCCCCCTTCCAAAAGGGTGGGGGGGGAGTCCCTCTTTGCCTTGATTTTTGCCTTGTGCTTCATTGAGCGCTGGCCCTAACTTGAGGTTGGGGCTAGCGCTGAAGCCTGGCCACTCCATCCCCTATAGCCTTCAATCTCACCTACCCCCTCCATACTGCTTTTCCCTATCTCTCCCCTCCCTGCACCCCTTACCTCTTCTCTGAGCTGGCAGGTTGCATCCCTGCTGCAGCCTGGGGTATGGATCATGGCTCAAACCTGGCCTGTAGCAGTGGTGCTGAGCTGGCACTGTTGCTCCAGCACAGCCTTGTAGCAGCAGAGGCATAGAGCTGGCGCTGCTGCTATGGGGCTGTGCTGGAGCCATGTTCCATACCCCAGGCTATAGCAGGGATTGGAGTCAGTCTGCTCAGAGCAGAGGTGAAGGTGAGTAGGGAGATGGGGCAAGGTGGGAGGTGGAGGTTTTGGAGGGAGAGGAGACATGAGGAAGGGGGTGGGTGGGAACCTGAGGCTGTGGGGAGCAAAGTTGAGTGGACCAGAAGTGGTGGTTGGGGGGCAGGGATGGACACCAGAAAAGAGGGCACAATAGGGGAAGGGGGAATCCAGGCAG
>NW_017729004.1:70941491-70942610 GCF_001723915.1 Gavialis gangeticus | reverse complement strand
TCCCTCATTACTGACCCCATCATTTTCCCCCCTCCCCCCAATACTGGGGGATGAATTGAAGATGATCCTTCAATAACAAGATGACATATATGGGGAAAGTAAAATAAATTTATAAACTTTCCTTGTGTGGAATATAACTATTGGGGTTGTCTTGCATTCAGGGTCATCTTGTGTTCGGATAATTGTACAGAAGGCTTTTTTCACGAGAAACATTTTTACACTATGTTTTAAAGTACATGAGTGCTTAACATGTGACAGGATCAAGAATAATAGTAGTAATGAAAAATTGAGTGCGCATATAACAAGTATGTGTATACACATGCACACCTACCTAGATTGTGAAGTGACAAATATATAGCTTTGCTACTGTTCACAAAATACCAATACAGAACAGAAAGCAACTTGTTTTATTGTGTTCCTTCTGAACAAAATTTAAAGGTACTTGTGAGGACTTGAAGCCAGTTTTCTGGAAGTACATGGAACAATCTTGCTTGTTAGTGGTGGTCAACTAATTTAAGTACAGGCTTAAAATTAAGGCAACTTGTTATAAAAGGTATGGACCAATGTAATTACATAGAAATAAATTTATAGTTAACCAGCCATATTCCATGTTACGCTAAAACATTCGAGTTGGGAGATTTAATATAGCTTTTCTTTACACAATATGATTATTTTACAAATAGAATTAAAATTCCTTTGTACAGCCTACAATTGCATGTATCTACACAGATCCTAATAGATTAAAAAGTTGTGTGCACACAGTTACAGGATTAGGTTCTTTGCTATGCAGGTAATTAAATTTGGAAGACCACCACTCTGTCTGTTCCTTGGGTCCTGAACCTTAGCATCATCTTTTTACTTGGCCCTTGCTTTAGGTCTTCTCATACAGGCTTTGTCACAATCTTCCTGATTTCATATTTAAATAATGAAGACCCTTTCTTTTCCTGTATCAACACAGCTGAAATGCTGGTCTGATTCCCCCCTCCCCCCAATCTTCTCTTAATTACTTCCACATCCTTTTATCTAGGTTTGATACCTACTTGCAGTGTTGTTAATCATTATGGGTTGTCTTTTGGTTTTTAATCCAATACATTGCTTACTGACTCTTTCTATACCACT
>NW_017729004.1:70933598-70938922 GCF_001723915.1 Gavialis gangeticus | reverse complement strand
TTGTGTGCACACAGTTACAGGATTAGGTTCTTTGCTATGCAGGTAATTAAATTTGGAAGACCACCACTCTGTCTGTTCCTTGGGTCCTGAACCTTAGCATCATCTTTTTACTTGGCCCTTGCTTTAGGTCTTCTCATACAGGCTTTGTCACAATCTTCCTGATTTCATATTTAAATAATGAAGACCCTTTCTTTTCCTGTATCAACACAGCTGAAATGCTGGTCTGATTCCCCCCTCCCCCCAATCTTCTCTTAATTACTTCCACATCCTTTTATCTAGGTTTGATACCTACTTGCAGTGTTGTTAATCATTATGGGTTGTCTTTTGGTTTTTAATCCAATACATTGCTTACTGACTCTTTCTATACCACTTTAAATTTAAAGATAATTGTCTTTTGTCTTTGCTTTTGAGCTCTTTATGGCTTATCTCTTATTTCTATCACTATGGGAGACTGGAGGCTGAGACCAGCTTTTGATTCCACTTCCCCTCTCTTACATTTGTAAAATTAACTTTCCTGTTTTTAACCCATGCTAACACACTTGAGATGAGCTCCCTGTAAATATAAGAAAGCTGATTTTAATGTTAATTAGGCCCCTAGTAAACTGAAATGATTGCCTGTTATGCTAATCAGTATAGTTTCCTTGGGTTTTTTGTACTCCCTTGTCGGTCTGTTTTATATCCAGCTGTTCCTTGTCTATATGTGGATCTGCATCTTAAGGATCTTAGTTTTTCTTTCTTTTGTTTCATATAGCATCCAGTACAGTCAAGTCCTGGGCTTTGAGTAGGCAATGAATAATAACAAAAGCATCAGCTAAAATGTATTTGTGAATTGCTTTCACTGTCCTAATTAAGTTAATGTACTAGATACACTTTGACATAAGTTGTCTTTTCTGGATATTTAATAATTGAACACCTATTTCTTCTTCCTCTTCCCCTCCCTCAAATTCTGTTTGCCTTATTTGAATCTGCCATCTTTTGAGGACTGCCTGAGCTATTGTGTCTTAACTCCTTAGACAAATTATTTGCGACTTAAAGTACCATACCTTCTCTCCCCTCTGGCCAATTGATTAGCTTTGATTCAATTCACTAAACTTTAATATTTGTCTTTCAGTTTTTAAATGCAGAATACATTCTGATAATGTATTGGAGACCAAACAAAGTTAAGGTAGTTTTAACCAATATATGTACAACTCTCTCTCATTCTGATTTGGTGCCTTTTTTCATCCAATTCCAGCCTCTATCCAAATACAACTTTGCATGCATTACAAGTGCATAAATAATCCAGCAAAGATGTCTGCTGTTTTTTCTAACATAATGTTCATGATCTCAAAATGTGTATACATGGGGGGGGGGTGTATATGTGTATACTATGACATAGGACAATCTCCTGGTTTCAGTTTATGCTAAATTTTGTACATTTGACTAAAGGCTATTATTTTAGTTGCTAGTTAACATTGTAATGGCTAGAAACTGTTGAAAGCTACCTTTTTAAAGAAATCTTGGACTGAATCCAGTCCATCCTGCCAGACTTCATGACTGTTAACTGTTCTAGAGAATCATGTTTGATATGCTGTAGTTCTCTGTTAGAATTCTTATTCTAACCTGGAAAGGTTCAGGATTAGTTTGTGTAAGGCAGTGTTTTGTTTGTTTGTGTTTCTTGATCTGTAGCTATAGAAAAAATGAAGACCATTTTCAAAGATTCTTGTAAAGCTTGAAATCCATGATGGGAAGTCTCACAGAAAATGTATAATTCAGAAGTGTGAAAACATGTCATGCTATGTTTTATGAAATCAGACCCTTCTCTCTTTGGAGTTTCACACAAGTCACTGGTCCATTTGTGCAGGTCTCTGGAGGATGGATGTCCTAGTTCTCTAAATTCTTCATGTGCATCTTTTCCTCTTTAAGTATTTTGCATAGTATGTTTTCAATTCCATAGCAACATATGTGGCAAAGCAATGTCTATATACACATCAGATATCCACGTTAACCTCATGGCTTGGAGAAAACTGTTCTTTGTGCACTTAAATCATAGGAAAGCAGGACTGGAAGGGACCTCACCAAGTAATCTAGTGCTGCCCCCTGTTCAAGGCAGGATCATCCCCGAATGAAACAACCCAGCCATGTCTGTCTAACCTGCTTGTGAAAACTTACAAGGATGGAGATTCTGTAGTTTCTCTAGGAGCCAGTTTGCATGCATGACCACTCTCTTAGTCAAAGTTCCTACTAATCTCCAACCTAAATTTTCCCTGCTGCAGTTTGAGGCTGTTGCTCCTAGTCCTGTTCTACATGGCCCCAGGGAGAAGCCCATCTTCATTTTTCTGGGTCACCTCCCTTAATGTATTTGAAGACGGTTATCAACTCCCCCCTCAGTCTTCTCTAGGCTAAACAACCTTCCCAGCCTTCCCCTCATAATTTATGCTTCCCAGGTCCCTAATAGTTTTTGTTGCTCTGTGCTTGGCTCTTTCAAAAGTCCTGATGAAACACTGCTGTTGTAGTAATCTCATGAAACAGATTTCTAGTGCACACAAGAACTCTTATTTGTGGCCTTTAGGTACTTTTGTACTAAGAACTTTGAGAATTAAAAAATAGCTTTATTTTCTGTGACCTGCCACTAGATCTTATCCTTTTTACCAATTTCAATGAAAGTAGTGTTTTCATTGCAGCCATTATAGTTTACATCCCTCATTTTGCAGTATTTCTCTTTACATTTGTTTGAAGTTGCCATGCGTATGATCAGAGGTCAGGAAAGCAGACCTTATGAAGAGAGGCTGAGAGCCATGGGGCTCTTCTGCCTGGAAAAGTGCAGGCTTGGGGGTGATCTGGTGGCCACCTACAAGTTATCAGGGGTGCTTACCAGGATCTGGGGGAACATCTGTTCAGCAGAGTGCCCCAAGGGCTAGTTGGTAGGGTTGGAAGGGACCTGAGCAGATCCTCAAGTCCAGCCCCCTGCCATGGGATGACAAGGTCAAATGGTCAAACTCCTCCATGACTGTTTCAGGCTGGACATAAGGAAGAACTTCTTTGTCTGAGCCCCCAAAGTTTGGAATAGATTGCTGCCAGAGGTAGTTCAGTCACTGACTTTGAACACCTTCAAAAGACATCTGGAAGTTTATCTTTATGGGATCATATGATCCCTGCTGATTTCCTGCCCCTGGGGCAGGGGGCTGGACTTGATCTTCCGAGGTCCCTCCCAGCCATAATGTCTATGAAATGTTACAAAAAGATCTGCTTGAACATAATTGGTCTTCAAGTGGCTTGGTACTTTTGTGAGATGCTGCAGACTTTTGGTCTTTCTGCAGCGGGAGGTATGACTGCCCAAAATTTAACCCACACTAATTCAGGATAGCTTACTGTAAACCATGAAGTACACATGAGAACTTGATGTGCTCTAATTCTGTTATGACAGATGGGGTATAGCAATCTTTGTACACTTTGCAAAATATTTAGAGGAAAATATCTTAAAGGGGACAACATTGGTTGATTTAGCTCAACTGTCAGAGGAGCAATATGATAAAGTAGTCTGAACAAGAATTTATATAACCTGGAACACTGGAACTCCCCAACATGGACCTTTATACTTGTGGTCTTAAAATTTGCCTCTCTTCTTCCCTCCTGATAAAGATGATGTAGCATATTATCTAAATAGGGAATGTGAGGCTAGCTGCTACTGCTGGACATTTAACATTAGCATTAGAAACTAGTTGCAGGTAATTTTATTGCATTGGGCCTCTTGCAGCATCATGAGTGTCCTGTACTGTTGCTTGACTGGTAGCAAGGTTGGAACAATATGGAGATTGTAGACAAAATGCATCTCACTTCAGATGTTGGAGGGAGTTTTTCTTGCCTACAACTCATTTTGGGCAAGGGGATGATGAAGTCAGGTTCAATTTTTAAGATCAGAGATTAAGCAATTCAAAGTAGTCCTATCTTCACTGGTAGGAGCTGCTTTTTTTAATTGAACTATACTTTGCTCTGTGTTTATCACTTTTTTTTTCTCTCCCCTGTCTCTGTTTCTGGATGAAACACTGAAGTTCAAATAAACTGACCAAACATAAGCTTAACAACGAGCTGGGACCTACGGGCCCCCCAGGTATTGTAAACATGAAATAGTCCATACCTGCAAAACTGTGAACCATTTGTTTTAAACAACATATAATGGTTGGGATATAGTTATTGGGTCAGTACTTCTTAAAAGTCATATGGTCATCTCCTTATACCATCATTTTTATTTTCTCCTTGCCTTACATGTGATGTTTGTTTGTGCTGCAGGTCAGTGTAAGCTGTGCTAAGAGTTCAAGCTAGGTGTGCAGACATCTATATATGATTCACAAGGTTAGCCCAGAGATTTCCATAGCGTCAAAACCATTCTTGCCTATTGTAGTCTTTCTGAGTTCTTTGCAACAGAAGAATAGCTCTTTCATAGTCAAGAAATGAGTGCAACCAAGGTGCTGGCATTTTTAAATGGGTGCCTTTAGTGTAAAGGCACAGACAGAAGTGCAGCTCCCCACTGTAATTCATGGTGCTTTGCAGGGAACACCACGACTTACAGCAACCCCAACAGATATTCAATGTTGGGTGTCAGGGGTTGGGAGATTAAGCTGCAGTTTAGAGTGGCTATGAGTCTGCAGCAGCTGTCCTCTAATTTCACTTCCCCCCCCCCTTGGCCCAAGCACTGTTTTCAGAATGGGATGGGGGGGGAAGTGAGAGGAGCAGAGGGAGCTAATTCTGGGGCATGCCCAGCTGGTCCTGATGCTCCCACATGCTGGCTGGGCAACCTCTGAAACTAGCTCCCTACCTTGCCTCCCCAGTTCTGAAAATAGCACTGGGCTGCATCAGCCCAGCCCTACTCCTGGCATGTGCGAACGCAAGTTAAGGCACTCTGCTTTGGAGTGCCTTCATCTGAACCAGTCATGTAATGGGGGTTCAGGTTGTCACACGAGTGGGCGCTTTGCACTTTGCAACCATGCACTTGTGTTAGGTTGTGGCTGTAGAGTGCTTTCAGGGGCCTGGTTGGGCGAAAATTGTCACTAGCATCTGCGTTTCTCAAAGTTTTAAACCCACTGGCTTAGAGTAGCTTCAGATGCAGAGAGGAATCATTTAGTATCATCAGAAACTTTTATTTTATTTTGCTCCATAGTTTAAGTTTAGTTGACTGTCAGAAACTTTGGTATGTTTATAAAATTGGTGGATAATACCAACCTTATTTAATATTCTTCTATTCGTGTTGGCTATTATGTTAGCTCTTAATACTTGCTTTCTCTTCCCCCCCACTACTATAGGAAGATACAAATGCATTTAGCATTTGTAGAGAAGGAAGGTCTGTG
>NW_017729004.1:70931075-70933499 GCF_001723915.1 Gavialis gangeticus | reverse complement strand
TTTTTTTTTTTTTTTTTTTTGTTTTTGTTTTCTTTCCAAGGTCATCCCAGAACTTGTGACTAATAAAGATATTGTGTAATGTTATATATACAGAAACTGGACTATTTCTTTCAGTAATCTAGGGGAGTAACATACTGCATTAGAATGATATCTGATTGTGAAATGTTCAGTAGATCTTTACAGGTTTTTTTTAAGGTTTAGCTGTACAAAAAAATCTTTGGTGCTTAACAGCTTGTCTGCCTTTTTAGTAGTTATCACTTACTTCAAGGAAATGTACTTCATGAGGAAGCTTGAAGTTGCTGCATGTCTTATAGGATGTGCTGCATTTCTGTGCTTCCTGTTGAATCTCTGATTAAGCACTGATTGCAGAAAATGCTTAGGAGTTAATTATCAGAGTTGTTTGCAACTGACCCACTGGCTCTAACAGCAAATGACTTGTTATTGACTGAAGCATGTATTTGTTTTTTGGTCTAAACTGAGGTCGATTAGCTGAATTGAATTGAGAGAATTTTCATGTTTAATATTAGCTGTCGTGGTAACCTTGATATTTTGGCATTCTAGTTTACCATTAAGCTGAAAATTGGGCAGTTTTGTATCCATTGTGGGGAAGAAGTGTGCAGCCTCTATTACTGTGGTTGCTGCCACAACTTCTTTGCTGACCAGAACAGTACCGATAATAGTCTGCATGGTCTACATTCCTGTAAATAATAGTGTTCTTCTCTTGCTGCTTAGATCAAGGATGGGGGGGGGGGGGGGAAATGCAGCCTGGATGTGGCCCACCAGGACAACCTTTCCAGCCTGGGGGGCCCTAAAAAGTTTAGAACAATAATATTAATCTGCCCCTGGTTGCCTGTCATGTGGCCCTTGATGACTTGCCAAAACAGTAAGCGGTCCTCCATCCAAAATAATTGCCTGCCCCTGGCTTAGATCCCTGTACCTACTTGGAGAGACTACTGCTTCTCTCCACTAAAATGTCTTCCGCTAGTTCTGTTCCTTTCCAACAAAAAAAAAGTTTTTGTTAGAATTTTTTCACAGATGAAGTTCAGATTTTAGTGAATAGGTTAATGTGGTCACCTTAATTCTGATAACAATTGCCAGTGACTTCTTCCTCTGACATCTGCAGGGAAGTTTCACCTACATTTCAAGTCATTATTTAAATCTATCCCATTTAATTGAAAAAATTTGTTTTGTGGACACTCTCACCTGTACCAAATATAGTGGTTGTATTGCAGTGCATTAATTGCACAGTTTTTAAAGATGTGACTATGAACAAAATTACAAAGTGTATTAGTTTGAGGTTAATGTAAATTTGAATTGAAGACTGGAACAAGTTTTGTAGGCAGTGTACAATTTAATCAAGTACCATAGTAGGATGTGTATTGCACAGCTCTCAATATGTTAGTATTATGTATGTTGTTTTAATACAGATAGTCATACGATTTCAGGCCTAATGATATTTAGTATTTCCAAGTATAGTAACAATTTAATTAGGCAGATTCTGTAAAGTAACCATATGGAAATTGGTAAAATTCATGACATTTGAAAAATATGCAAAATACCTGAATCACTCTAAGCATTTTTATTGATATACAAGTATTTTGTAAAATTATTAAAAGACTGTAGCATGACTTATATGCACATATGACTCAAGTAGCTTCCATGTTAAAGCAGCAAGTCACATACTTTAATATGCAGGCATTTAAATGTTATGTTTTTGCTTCTGCTCTTTTCTCTACTAATCCAAACTGCTATTCTGTATGGAGCAGCTGTAACTCATCTGTATTTTAGCTCAGTAATTTAGTATTTACACAGGGAAGTAAACTGACTTGCTTTGTACTCTTGTCACCAGTACCACAAGGTTCTTCCCGATATTTGATAGATGGTAGGGTCTTGACTAATTAAATCTATCTGTGCGCACACATGCACAAAATCAGCCATAGGCCCTTAAAATGGTACAGGAAGCAGTAATTTATTTTTGAGTTGGTGTTACAACTGCAATAGTGCTAATGTTTAAGCAGGAAGTACTTGGCATTAGAATTCCTGGAAAGTGACTTGCTCTTTACTCCTAGCTTGCTCTGTTGGAATTTTTATTGGGTGTGTAGTAGAGCTGTGCAAAGCTTCAGCTTGAATTGGCAACTGGAGGAGATTCAGCCCGATTCAGAAATTCGGCCACCAACTTGAATCAGGAGACCAGTGAAAAGGTCCAAATCAATTCAAAGCCTCCAAATAGATTTGGAGATTTGGGTAGTCCCTGCTTGCCACTGCAGGGAGCTGGACCTGGACTCCCTGCAGGATTTGTGACTAAGTAGGGGGTTGGGGTGACTAGAGGAGTGGGGAGAGAACCATGGGAGGACCCCTGCCTGCTCTCCCAGCCCTGTCAATGACTGCTCCAGCACTTCAATTAAAAAAAAAAAAAAAAAAAAA
>NW_017729004.1:70929121-70930688 GCF_001723915.1 Gavialis gangeticus | reverse complement strand
AAAAAAAAAAAAAAAAAAAAAAAAGCCCCACACTTGCTAGCTGCTGCAGTGGCCGTCTGGGGGCTCGTGGCATAGCACCCCCCCATGCAGTGGAGATGTCCCCCCGCCCTGCAGGAGCCAGTGAGTGTGGGGCTTTTTTTAATTGAAGTGCTGGGATGCTGGGGCTGGGTGGGGCAGCCACTGACCTCACTAGGAGAGTGGGCAGGGGATGGGCTGTGTTTGATTAGGAGATTCGGCCAAATCAGGTTCTGGACAGTAGTTCGAATTGCCACTTCTAATAGCCGTTCCCCAAATCAGCCAAATCCAAAACGAATACTAGTTGCTTCACTTAAGCCTAGTGTGTAGCGGGTAGGGATAAGGGTTTTAAGTCCTATCCATGTTCTCCAGTAAAAGTTCTCATTTGAAAACTTCTTAAATGGATTCCGTTTGTCTGGTGACTAGCCCTTTTGGTATCTAATTTTTTGTTTCTCTGTGTTGAGCGGTTCTTTCTTTCACTCCCCCCCCCCCCCCCCCGAATCCAGTCTTTCTTGGATTATTTGCATCTTTATTTTTATCTCCTGCATAGCTGCCACCTTAAGACCTCATTTCTGCTTTTTCATTTGGTTCTGCATGGGTGCATCTCTTCTTCCAGGTGGGGCTCCCCAAACAGCTTGCATGCATTTTTTTTTTTTCCTAAAAGGCTGTTGATCTCTGTGGTACAGAGTGGCTTCTGCAGGCTGCTGATCCCTTGCTACTTAGATTGACTTGTTGCTCTATGCCCCACTTTGCTTACCAGCTGCCACCAAAATGCTAAAGGTGAATTTGGTGAGAGCAGGAGGCTTTAAGCATACTGCCTTTTTTTCCCCTCACCCCCAGTCGGACCTTTGCAGGCCAGTTCAAAGCTCTTCCCTGGCCAGATTTTTGCCTTCAGGATATAGGTTGCTAGCCCATGTCATAATGAGTGGCCTCTGGGTGACATTCTGCAGTACTGACTTAGAATAATTGTTCCACAGTGGTGGGGGTTTCTTTTCTGGTGCTGGTGCAGCTTTTCTGTTTGTGCCAATTTTGCCACTCCCCAAGTCTCTATTTTCTTTCTTCCTTGTCTATGAGAGCATGTCTTCATTCTCTTGTACTTACTGTTTACCCAGCACGAGCTGCAGAGTAAACCTTTCCCCTCATCCATATTCTTTAGCTGGGCTGGGTGAGTGTGATTCTTCTAATTCAGTCTCTTTAGTAGGAAACTTATTTTGCCTCTACCTCTCCTCCAGTTGCCAAAGTCTATAGAAGTTATGAGTGAAGTTAATTAGAATTACTTCAGTTTCACATATTCTTGCCAACACTGGGTAAGCACAGTGGTGAAGATTCTCAAAACTACTCAAACTGACTCCCCTTAACTTCAGTGAAAATTGATGCCCACATCCTTAAGTTAGCTTGTTGGGGAGGGGGATGTGGGGAAGTCTGTCACCAAATAGAGGTAGAAGAATCTGCCAGGAGGGGCCAGCAGGGGACTGCATGCTTAGGGGCAATCAGCATGGGTTCATCAGTGGCAGGTCCTGTTAGACCAGCCTGGTGGCTTTTTATGATCAGA
>NW_017729004.1:70923050-70928792 GCF_001723915.1 Gavialis gangeticus | reverse complement strand
GCCCTATGAGGAGAGACTATGGGACCTGAACCTGTTCAGCCTCCACAAGAGAAGGCTGAGGGGGGGATCTTGTGGCCTGTTACAAACTGGTCAGGGGGGATCAGCAGGCATTGGGGGAGTCCCTGTTCCCCTGAGTACAGCCAGGAGTGACAAGGAACAACGGTCACAAGCTGGCAGAGGGTAGGTTTAGGTTAGACATCAGAAGGCGCTGTTTCTCAGTCAGGGCGGCTAGGGTCTGGAACCAACTTCCAAGGGAGGGTGGTGCAGGCTCCTACCCTGGGGGTTTTTAAGAGGAGGCTAGATGAGGACTTTACTGGGGTCGTTTGACCCCAGTACTCTTTCCTGCCACGGCAGGGGGTCGGACTAGATGATCTTCTCGGGTCCCTTCCGACCCTGGAAACTTTGAAACTATAAGAATCCTTCACTGAAAGGGCCATAGGAAAATGTAGGGTCTATGACGGTTTTTAATTGAATTTTAAACTGCTGGGAAAGGTATATAGCCCTTCAGTTTATGGCACTGCTCAGGTGTATTGGGTTACTTCATGTGAAGGGTTGGGCCCTTGTATAGTGCTGTTCTTAAACAAGGAACTGGTAGTAGTTCTGTTAATACTGGCAGTCCTAGAAGCAGTAACTTGTTCTAGTCCATAAAGATGACCTTGAAATGGTTCTTTTATCAGCACTTACAGTGTAACACTTCTCATCTTTCACCCAATTTTTTTTTTCCAATCAACAACTGGTATTTGGGACTGAGAGCAGGGAATCTGTTGCTTCATTAGTAAGTGAATGTCCTAGTAATGCTTTGCATATTTAGTAAAATGAGATATGCATGGACAGTATGTATTGTTCTGTTTCTAGATTTAAATTCTTTTAACTTGAAGTAAGCAGCAAAGCAGACTAGCTTGTTAGCCTATATAGGTTCTTGATAAAGTTAGGTTTTCTATATTTCGGATACTGTTATAGGAATACTAGTCTCCTTTTATGATCCAGGTTATCCTAATGTGGGTACAGTTATGAGCTGTTCTTCATGCTGGTTTAGTGAAATCACTGCATCAGTGAAATAAACTGCACCAGTAAATGCAATCCTTTGTTGATAAGGCTGTCTGCCAGAAGCTGGTAGTTGCACAACTTTTGGTCAGGAGTTTAGCTGACCAGTCTAGCCAACAGCTGTGGAATGTAGTATAAATTTGGTTGTGGTCCAGAAGACCCCTGCTAATAGCTTACCCAAGGTATCCCCCAAATCTCCACTTCAAACAATTAGCCAGACCTACAAAGCACAATACCCCAAATGCAAAGAATATCCTATAAAATGCCATACATAAAAGCAGGAGAGATGAAGGTGCTGCCCATGCCATGTTACTGAACTGAATTGAAAGGGAAGTAGCTGTTTAATTTATGCTCGGATGACAGTGTAAAAAGACCAGGCAGCAGTTGAAGGCAGAGGCTTCTATGCTCCTTTCCAGTGTGACCTAAGGAAAGCATTCCTTCCTGACTCGTATATTGTCTATGGATATGACTTGGGTGGAAAAGGGAGAGCTTCCTGCTAGGAATCCTCCTGAGTTTTGTCATTTGTTTTGGGGGGTTTTTTTCCCCCCAGCTGCCAGCAGGAGCATCTGTACATTCAAGTCTCAATTCCCTGGACCACTGTTTTAGAGCAGGGGTGTCAAACATACAGCACATATGCCCAATGGATAGAGGTGCACTGATATATCAGGTTGGCATTATTGGTGATTTGACTTTTTTTTGGCTGGTATAGCAGATAATGTCATTGATAAATACTGTGTACATGTGTGCAGCTGCAGCATGCACTCGGCCAGGAATGCAGCCCAGCAGCTTGGAGGCCAGCATCCGCCCAGTAAGTCTGTGGGGGTGGCAGATTGAGGCCCCCGCAGGGAATGAGTAGGGCAGGTGCTGCCCAGCTGGGGCAGCTTGTCTGGGGGGTGGGAAGGAGAGGCAGCTCTCTGCTGTGCACAGCCCCAGGGGAAGCATGGGGGGCACGTGCCCCCCCAGATCTGTATGGGGGGTGAGGGCAGGTTGCCTGTTCCAGGGTTGGTGTCAGGGGCTGTGCCTGCCTCTTCCTGGTTGGGGGCTGGGCCTGGGCTATGCTTGGGGAGGATGGCAGTGGTGCTGGGAGTGGGGGGCTATGGGATGGGCAATGACCACCCCTGAATTTCCTGTAGCCCCCACCCCCAGTGCTGCCACTGCCCCCCGCCCCACCTGCCAGGCAGAGGCTGGCACAGCTCCTGGCCCCAACTTTTGTAGCAGGCAGCCCACCCTTGTCCTGCACACGGATCTGGGTCACATGCCTCCCCTGGGGGTGTGCACAGCAGTGGGAGCCACTCCCAGCCCCGTTCCCACCCTCACTGTGGGGGGGTCTCTATCTGCCCCTCCTTCCCCTGCCTCCCAGACTTACCGGCCAGATGCTGTTTTCCAAGCTGCTGGCTACCCATTGGTATTGGATCGGTATCGGCTGATATGGCTGGTTAATAATCAGTTATAGGTATTGGCCAAAAAAATCTTTTGGTGCACCCTTGAGCCATATCATCTAATTGATGGATTGTTGGATTGATCCCATGCAACCTTGAACCACAGCACAAGGGGCTGGCATAGGCTTTGCATACTGGGTAAGAGGCTAGTCTGGATTTGGCTGTGCCACAGCCAGTGTGCAAGGTCAGTTGGGCTGTGCGCCATAAATAACTTGAGACCTGTGCTGTGCCCCCTGTGCTGCATGTAGTGCGTGTGGCTATTCTGGCTCCATGTGCATCAAGCCCTGCTATCCATGTGGCACAGCGTTGTGTTGAGCATGGGGAGCCTGGGGCATCGGCTGTGTACAGCACACAAGATAGTCCCCTGTGCTGCCTGCAGCTCTTGGTCCAGCCTGTGCTTCAGACCCACTATAGTCCTGGGTCCAGCTTGTCTGCATCAATCCTGTGCAAGTACTTTGCCACAGTGAACCACAGGGCTGGTATGTGGTGTATTTTGGCTGGACCTGGTGCCATGGATGCTGGCATAGCGGGTTAGTTGTGTTCCTGCCTTCAGATTAGTTCAGTGACTGTCATCTGGTCCAGGGGGCTGGATGAGTTGGATTCCCCCCTGCTTTAGAGGAAGGTGGGAGAAAAAGCTCCTCCGAACCATTTTAAAAGTGGAACAAGCCTTTTCCTGGCCCTTAAGGTTCTTGCTGGTCACCTATAAAGGATACGATTATCAGATGCTTATTACATTGAGGCTGTGTATACATGATCATATGATCTAGGAAATTTCTGCTGGGCTTGGTCTGCTAGACAGACTGACCTGGAGATGTCTGAATATCTATTTTGGTGATGAATCCCTGATGAGGTGAGAGCTTGTAGTGCTGATGCTGTGCAGTCAGGGGGCCCTTGTGCATACATCACAGGCTCCCCAGTCTCTCTGGAGACGGATGGTAGCAGTGCAAAGGTTAGCTCTGATTAGGTGACCTAGATGAATCTGTCAGCCTGTGTCTGTAGCATATAGTGCTGGGGGTGTGTTCTACTTCATCAGCTGAACCAGCAGACTCCTGGTAGTGATGCATTGTCTCCCTGCAAGGGGTTGAAGCAAAGAACATTAGGATGCTGCAGAACTGTGTTTAGGCTTCACTGGGAAGAGATTATGTATAGACATTAACTCTCTCAGATGTGATTTTTAATCCTGGTTGTTCTCAGATTATTTTGCTGTGGGAGAAAAATTCTGAACATCTGTAAACATGTGATATATATATTTTTTTCTTTTGGGAAGTCTGTATGTGGCCTGTGTTAGTTCAACCCCAACATGGGGATGCAAATGCATGGTTCCACAATCGCACATGGATTATTGAGCCAGAGCTATATCCCATCATACCATCCTTTTTCATAATCCATAATATTATTCATTTCTTATCCAGTTGTCCATCTTCTTTTCCATCTCCCAATGCACAGCTGTAGCATGGGGAAAATATTTTGTCTCTCCCTCCCCCCCATATATTACTGAAGCCATGGCTTTACAGGCTGGATTGGTTGCCTGTGAAGGGATTGAAATTTTGTATTTCTTGTGAAAAACCTGGGTGTACCTGCAGGAGGATTGCAGGAGTGGGGATATGGTAGGGCAAAATCTTTGAACTTTAGGAGTTGTTGAAATGGTGGCTTTTCTTTTTAAGAACAATTTCCAGCAGTTAACTATGAAAACCAGTGTAGCACTTTCTTCTTTATTCTTGTGTTCTCTTACCGTAGGGTGACCATATGTCCCGGCCAAACCAAGACAGTTGCACATTTCATAGGCCATCCCAGACAGTTGGTGGGGGTGGAAAAAGTCCCAGATTGGTGCCGCCCTACTTGCATTGCCTGGCCTAGCTCCTACTGAGCAGAGGCTGGAGGTGGGGGGTGGGCTGGGCACTGTTTCTTCTGCCTTGTGTGGCTGAGAGGGGTGGGTGAGCATGCTGCTCATGTTTGGTGCCCTGGGCAAATGTATTTTTGGCACTTTCCTGAACAGAGGTTGGAGGCCAGGGTAGGCTGGGATGGGCATCACTTCTCCTGCTGGAGAGGTGGGGAGCAGGGGATTTCCATAAAAATAATAGTCACTTTTTTTGTTTCTCATAGCTTGCCAGGTAGCATTATTAGGAAGCAGAAAACTTCCCAGTTGTATAGAATGGCAGAGTATGTTCTTCATTTTGTCGCATTTCTACTTGAGAATGTTGTCAGTGTGACAGGTGGAGGTTACTTGTTGCCTGCCCCCCCCCCCCCCCCCCCCAAATGTGGTGGTTGAATTTGTAGCATAGGACAGTCCTGTTCATGTTTCATAGTTTCTAGGGTTGGAAGGGACCTGAGCAGATCATCTAGTTTGATGTTCTCCTTGCTGTTTTTATGGTAGCAGTAAACAGGTAGGAATTCTTACTTCTGAGGCAGGAAAGATTCAAGAGGAGGCTGGAAAAAATTCAGTGTTTGGGGAAGGGAAGGGTTTTGTTCCATTCTAGCAGGAGAGCTAAAATTTCAAGCTTCTTATCCAGAGGTTTAAACCATACTAAATAAGGACTCTTCAGTCAAGGTCTTGGGACAGCATATGATGGAAATTCCAGTGCTCCCCTTCCTGGGAGAACGGGGATCAATACTCCTCTGGAGGGGGATTATCTGGATCTTGGTGATAGCATGACCTTGCCTCTTATTCTAGATCTCCATACTCTTGGAAGCCATGCATGAAAGCTTTGTTTTTAAACGCTGATAACATTCATCTAACAACACAACTTTGCTACTTTAGTATGGGTTGAACTGAAGGCTGTAAGATAGGAGGCTATTTGCAGTTGGTTCAATTGGACTTCATAAGCAATGTGATAAGGCTTGTTTGTGAATGTTCTATTTTAATAAAAGATAAGGCAGCACTTCAGATATGCAAGTATATAGCAACCTGGGACTGAAGTTGGTGTGTTGTACGCGCTGTTCTGACTATCCAAAAGCTTTGTTGTAAGCATCCAGTTTAGTATGTGGCTATTCTTTATGTAGCTTGTATAGAAAGAATTTCTGTAAACGATGAAAGCATACTTTCATGCTTAATCTTGCTTTCTTTTTTTAAATATAATGATTGAGGTCTAGGACTCTTCTAGAGGATATTGGGCAGGGTCTTTCATCCCCTAGGAGAATTTGCATTAAGTTCAGAAGATCCTGATCCTTTGCGTAAAGCTGTGGCTGTAGAGCCCTACACTGCCAAGAAAACTGTTCCTGCCAGGCTTCCTTGGGGCTACTTCAGTGTTTTTTTTTTTTT
>NW_017729004.1:70921622-70922936 GCF_001723915.1 Gavialis gangeticus | reverse complement strand
TTTTTTTTTTTTTTTTTTTTTTGACCCTAAAAAGTTCAGTCTGATTGATTGATTGCAACTTCCTGCTGTCTGAATTCCCAAAACAGTCAAGGCTTCTTAGATTAGGGTCCAGGACCTTGGATTACATACCCTTTAGTGTGAGGCACACAGGCAGTAGTGTGGGCTACCTGCTGCTTCTCAAATGGTTATTTTTGTGCATGTCATGGGTGCATTTGTGCAGTTGAGCCTGGAGAACGTTGTATCTAGTGATCTGAGCTGTGAATTCGGACAGAAAGAGGCAGTAGGAAGGAGAAAATGCATCCTTCTTCCCACCCCCATGTAATTTTCTTTGCAAGTTCAGGGTGAAAAAAGGTTTCTATAGCACTTTGAAGGTAGGGAATAGTTACTGAGTTTTTTGCTACATCTTCGGAATGCTTCTCTTGGCCTGAAGTTGGTTCTCTTACTGCTTTTAATCTATGCCGGCAGGACACAGGAGAGAACTGTACTTACTTCTCTAGAAATGAATAGAGAATTGGTTGCTTGTTGTTTCAAGCTTTCTTTCATATAATACTACAGTATTTATTCACCATGCAGGATTTTGGAACAAAAACTTAAAAATGCCAAGGGGTTTCTTTCCTTCAGGGTGTGTTTGGTTTTTTTATTCCATTCCCTGTAGTGTGCCTTTCTTCTATCTGGAAATGTTTCTGAAGTTTAATCCTTTTCATTAGATCAAGCTATTTCATTGCAGGTTCTGTACTTCTGCTGCTTTTTCACTTGTTCTCCTACCCCCCACATTCTGAATGCTATATTCCAGAAATACTGGCCTCTGATTAAGAGCTTTAAAAATCTTGATTTACTGAAAAATAATGCAGCAACTGCTGTTTTCAAATCAACTTGTGTGTCAGTTGTTAGCATTTTAAAAAATGTGCAAGAAGTTAAATTTGATCAGAATTATGTTGAAAAAGTGTCCACTGCTTAAATGAAAACATTCAAAAAGAGTGGCTTGTATCAAACTGATTTAAAAATGGAAATCATTGTAAACTTGCTCTTCTTATTCTCTCTCTCTCTCTCGTTTCCTTCATCTTTATTTCCCCCCCCCCCCCCCCCCATTCTGGCATTAAGATGTTCTCTAATCCTGTGTTTCTATGAATTACTTGTGCAAATAGGAAACTGACCTAGGTTATTCTTTACAAATGGTAATGAGTGAAAATGACTGAAGACTTTTTTTTGTTTCTAATTTAGCTAGAGGAATCTGGCCTATTCACAAACATTAAGCAAATATATATTTCAATTGTTTTACAATATATTTACAATGTTCTACATAAGAACATTGAA
>NW_017729004.1:70915240-70916622 GCF_001723915.1 Gavialis gangeticus | reverse complement strand
TCTCTAATCCTGTGTTTCTATGAATTACTTGTGCAAATAGGAAACTGACCTAGGTTATTCTTTACAAATGGTAATGAGTGAAAATGACTGAAGACTTTTTTTTGTTTCTAATTTAGCTAGAGGAATCTGGCCTATTCACAAACATTAAGCAAATATATATTTCAATTGTTTTACAATATATTTACAATGTTCTACATAAGAACATTGAAGTACCATACTAATTTGGGCTTGCAGACTGAACCATTGCTTGCTTTCCTAATAAAGGGAACTTTGCATTTTTGAAACAAGCATGGCATATGTTATCAGTGTTTTTATTGTCATAACTCTAAGCCTTACAAGATTAACATCAGTTATGCAGGTGAACATGAAAATACAATGAACACCTCTAACTCAGTATTTCATTGAAATTTATTGTTAAAGCCTGTTAATTGCTACTTACAGCAATAAGAGAATTGTGTGCTAGAGAAACAATAGAAGATTCAGAAAATTAGTTAATTATTTAAAGTAAGGAACTCTTCCCACAGGAATAATTGTAGGTTATGAATAAATCTTTTAAATTCAGAGTAAGCCTATAGTGTGCTTTTAATTCAGATCAACAACACAGGTTTTGCTCAAAAACAATAGAATGAACCTTTTTTTTCTTTAAGGATTTGATGTCAAACTGTTTGACGGAGAAGCATTTTTTACACTGTTTTCCTTGGGGACTTTTGTACCTATTTCCTTCCAAACAACATAAGCCTCCCTCCCAAAGTTCGGCTGTGGCATTACAGGCAAAGAGAAACAAAGGAATAAGTTTCTACCTCTGCCTGGGGTGGGGAAGAAGGGAAAGAAAGTAACACTGCAGGTGCTGGCCTTGGACACTAGCTACCTTTCCCTTGGCAGAGGCTCCTGCTGCAAAAGGTGCAACTTGGCTACTTCTACTTGCCAGTAGCTTTTAAGGAAAGATCTTTTCTCTTCATTCAGCCTTTCAAAAAAAACAAGGTACACATTTTACTTAAGGAGCATTGATGCAGGATAATGTTAAAAGGCTCTTAATAAGAAATTGACAAAGATTGTGAATGAAATGTTTTGATTTTATGAGAACAAATTATTTGAATTGCTAATTGTCAAATTAAACATGGCATAGGTTTTCTGAAGCTTTGTAACTTCATTTATTATAAAGACCTAACTTATCTGTGCAGTATGCAGTTTCCAAACTTTCATAGCCTTACTAAGTAGGCACTTTTGTATTACTCAGTGTCCCTGTTGATTTAACTTTAGTAGGGGTGGACCAATTTAAAGAATTATTGGCTCATAAAATGCACGATTTTTATGAACCAGCTGTATTGGCCAATACAGATCCATAGTCTCATAGTTTCTAGGGTCGGAAGGGACCTGAGTAG
>NW_017729004.1:70914551-70915229 GCF_001723915.1 Gavialis gangeticus | reverse complement strand
TGTGGGTGTCGACACCACAGTCCCCCCAGTTTCTTAATGAGATCTGATTGGCTATATGCAGCCTGGCAGCTTGGAGAGCTGTGTCTAGCTAGTAAGTCTGTGGGGGGGGGAGGGGAGTCAAATTGAGGGCCCCCTCCACACAGGGAGGGAGTGGGGCAGGGGCAGGTGCTGCCCTGCAGGGGTGGGGCATGGGATGGAGCAATGGGCAGCTTGTCTGGGGGGTGGGAGAAGTGGCTCCTGCCACTGCATCCCAGGGGAGGTATGGGTAGGGCATGTGCCCCCCAGATTGGTGAGGGTGGGGTGCCCACTTGGGGCTGGGGGCTGTGCCAGCTTCTTCCTGGTGGGGGAGCTGGGCCAGGGCTGCTTTTGGGGCAGGAATTGGTGGTGCCAAGGGGGGCTACATGGTGTATTATGGCCACTCCAGAATTCGCTTTAGCGTCCTCCTCCCAACACTGCTGCTGCCTGCTCTGGGAGCAGCCCTAGCCCAGCCTTTCTCCCCCACCAGGATGAGATGAGCGCAGCCTCTGGCTCCAAACCTATAGCAGGCAGCCTGCCCTTGCCCCGCATGCAAATCCGTGCCTCCCCTGGACTGTGCACAATGGCAGGAGCTGCCCCACCCTCCATTCCCTCACCATGGGGGTCTTGATCTGGCCCCCCCCCCCCCCCCCCTCTCCCCCG
>NW_017729004.1:70914334-70914535 GCF_001723915.1 Gavialis gangeticus | reverse complement strand
CCCCCCCCCCGACTTTCCAGCAAGGCACTGCTCTCCAAGTTGCTGGGCTGCATTTTGGCTCCGTGTATTATGCAGCTGTGCGCATTCATTGGTGACATTATCAGCCAAAAAAACCCAATTGCTGACCATGTCAATTTTTTCCTTTTATCACTAAATATGATATGGACCGTTGTGTGTCTTTTTTTTTTTTTTTTTTTTTAA
>NW_017729004.1:70910137-70914244 GCF_001723915.1 Gavialis gangeticus | reverse complement strand
GTCTTTTTTTTTTTTTTTTTTTTAAATATTGGTTCATCGCTCTTCCTTATGCAAGCTAGGTTAACTTGTTTGGGTTTTTGTTTGCATGACTGTTCACTGTCTTATAGGACTTGAGCTTTCTGAGGAATCCTAAGGTTTTTGAAAGCCTTTTTTTTTAAAGAATTTTTTTAATGTCTGTAACTTAAAGGGGTTGGATAAAAGATGGGATTTTTTTTCCTTCCTTTTCTTGCCTCTTTACAGGCACACAGTTAGCAACTGGTTATTACTTCAGTAAAATGGTTATCAAGTGCAGGTTCAGATGGCTTATTTTTAGGGTTCTGCTACCATAACATTGGGGTGAGAATCGCAAATGTAGCAGAAAAGAAATTTGTGCTTGGCAGTGTAAATTGCTGGTGACCATAGTTCGCTGAAATACTGGAGCTATCTATTTTCAAAATCATGGAAAACATTGGCTTTTGTATTCAATTTCACTTTTAAAGCAGGGGTGGGCAATTATTTAGGTCCAGGGGCCACTTATAGGGAGTTCTTGAGTTGTCTCTGGCAACTGACTTTTGTACAACCTCTACACCAGTGACCTGCCACAAACCCAGTCATGGAAATTTCATTTATGCTGATGACATTTCCTGTGGATTCCAGGCCCAGACTTTTTCTGAGCTAGAACATACTCTAAACAGTGACATCCCAAGCCTGGCTGACTACTGTAAGACTTGACACTTCTAGCCAAGTGTCAGTAAGACTTTCCAGCATTTTCCATCTATGCAATGCCAGTGTTGCCGAGGAGCTGAATGTCTACCTGAATGGTTAGAGGCTGAGGCATGAAGCACAACCCATCTACTTGGGTGTCACTTGAGCTACCATGAACACTTGAAAGAGACAGCAGTGAAAGTTAAGACACACAACCACTTCCTTAACCAGCTGGCTGGGCCATCGTGGGGTGCAAGAGCTTCATCCCTAAGGGAGTTGGCTCTTGCCATCTCGTATTCTGTGGTAGAGTACTGCACACCAGTCTGGAACCGGTTGTCACATGCCAAACTTGCTGATGTGCAGCTACAGCCAACAATGCACATCATCTTGGGAACGCTTAGACTGATCCCTGTACCATGGCTCCCAGTCCTGAGCAGCATTGTTCCCCCTCATATCCGACAGGAAGTTGCAACTAGAGAGGTACTGGAGAAAACTTATGCCAATCCAAGCCTGCTACTGTACAATAATCTCTTAAGTCCACCTGCGGGATGTGTATCATCATGACACCCATTGTGGTCCAAACTGCTGCACCAGGGCTGCATGGAAGAAACCCTCTGGTATGAGGAATGGGCATTGACATTACCATCAAACAAGTTCGTTATCATAGATCCTACAGTCTGCCCATCTGCCATGCCATCAGTGGTCCTTGCTGAAAAAGCTGAATTGGGCTGAATTTGGCCAACTTGACTACAATCCAGACTGTTGCATATTGTCAGTGGCTGCCTGCCGAGTTCAGTGACAAACTATAGGAACTGCACATGGCCACTGAGGGTGCTATCTAATGGCTTGGCAATTATGTGCAGGCTGGGTCATCATCCTCCCCCTTCCTCCACTGTCTGCTGGGGCAGGAACCACCCAGCTGAAACTTCATCCTGGCCCAGAGCAGTGCACTAAGAGCGTCTGCTGCTGCAGCAAGGTGCAGGCTACCCCAGGCAGAGCTTGACCCCATGCAGAACAGTATGGGCTGGATCCAGTCAATTAGTTGGCACCCCCATGGGCAGAATCCAGTCAGTTGGTGGGCTGTATTTTGCTCACCCCTGTTTTAAAGGCTAACAGTATCTTAGTAGCATTTTAAATTGTACAGAAATAGTTATAGTTGCTGCTAACAAATATAAAAGATAAAGATGTTTCCATGTAGGATGTAAAGGGGTGGGGGAGGAAAAGTGAGGCATTCTCTTCCTCAGACCATGGGGGATTGGGGGGTATGATGTGGCTGCAGACTTCAGGCTGGTGTCAGACCCCAGGAAGCTGGGTAACAAATGTGCATTTACAGGGGGGGGGAAACAGACCTGTCCTCAGCTGTTGGTACTGTCCCAGAGCCTCTCTGGATGGGGAGTATGTGAACTGGTTGCACAGGGTGCTCTGTTTTGCTTCGGGACAGGAGCAGTGATGTGCAGGCTTCCCCTTCCAGTGCCTGCTCCTGGCCAGCAAGGGTCACAGTAGGAAGAGTAGCAGGAAGCACAAAGATTAAACCTGCCCACTATTGTCACTGTGCCCTGCCAGGTCTGGCACCCTGCACAGCCTCAGTCCGTGACAGAAGCAGCCAGGAATGGCTCTGGGGCCTCCTCTGTGCCCAGGTCAGCCAGGGTAGCAGTGAAAGTAGGGTGCATCCACATCACTGCATGCCATCTGGATCTGCCCCTGGTGATTTATTTAATTGACTAGTCATCTTTTTTTGAATCAAAGGAAAATAAGGATATGAAGTTTATAACTGTGGCTATATCCTGGAAATGTTGTTTATGCTTAGGCAGTTCTCAACACGGTTATCACAATTTACAAAAAAATAAAAATTGTATTTTGCTGTTATAGGTTAGATTATAGGCTCTATTAAACATTATGTAAAAATAAGATGGTAATACCCTTTACCTTAGAACTTATACAGGAGTTAACAGTCGTGCAACAAGATATTTTCTTTTAAAAAGCATTGGAGACTGCCAGTATCACTGGCACTGTTAGCAGATAATATAATATGATCTATCATAGGACCCAAACATTAGACAAAACATCTCATGTTGGTATACAGTTCAGTAGAAATAAGTAAAGAACTGTTTACTTAACTGAACTTCTTAATACACTATTTAAGAAAGTGGAATTTCTTCTGTAATGCAAAATAGTCTGCTCTTAGAGCATCAACAGGCTTGCTGTACTACTAGTTTGTCATGCCTTTCATATCATGCTGCTTTATTGCCACTTTTTAATAGCTGTGCTGGAAACTGATAAAATACTTTGATGTTTAGATCGTACTGTGAAAAAGCTATGTGTTTTTAGGATGGTTCCACTTGGAGCCAGGAGTCAGGTTGTGTGTCCCCCACTATGAGAGGAACTGCATGAATTTTTATTTTCGTGTTCGTCAGACCTCCATGGCCTTTCTTTAAAAGAGGGGAGAGAGAAAAAGAGGTAGTCTGTAAGCTCCGGAAACTCTTAATGCAAGTAACTGCTAACCACCAGCTTATCTTCAGAAGTTGAACATTTTTCTGTACCAACTGGTATGCTTGCATCTAACAAGTTTCTAGGGAGAGTGGAGAAGGACTAGGCAATATCCTGTAGATCTAGATTCAGGGAGCAGGCAGCTAATATGGCTAAGCAGAATAGTAACTGATGTGAGTGTTGCAAGTGTGGTATTGATAAGAATAAGATGGCTTTGTGAAGCTATTTAATTGTAAGAGCACACTAACAGGAACATAATTTTGAAATATGGAGTTGCGTGTGAAATTAAATCATGAAAATTGTTTTCTACAGATGTTTGGTTGTATGTGGCCCCTTGTACATGTTAGTTGTGCTGCTCATAATGTGTCAATTGCATAAATAGGAAAGGTGTAACATGTGCAACTAACTTAAGGCGTGCTAAAATGGGGAACAAGCAACAAAATGTTACACATAGAAGCAAGCCACAAAAAATGTTCTGCATCTATTTGGCACTTTAAACTTAAGTTGTGCATTATAGTGGGCAATCAGCTGATTTGTCAGGGGCCTGGGGGTGTGGAAGAATCAAAGGGTTTACTTGCTTGGCACCTTAAACTGCACTGGGCATCCCTGGCTTGGCAGCCAGCTTGTGGGAGCAGAGGCTTCTGGAGGGAGTAGTAGAGGCTTCCTCCTACCAGGAACTTGAAATCTCATGACAAGCAGTTTTGGTCACCTGGGTCTGGGACTACACTGGGGTCTGAAACTGGCCCCAGTGCAGTCCCTGCTGCACTGACAATGAGCTAATTTTTTGTCTTGGCCCTGCAAAGACTGCATCTGGGCTGGTTACAGACCCTGGTGCTGTCACTGGACCCAGCTGCCAGTCAGCTGATTTGTTGGCCTAGTAGAGCTGATTCTAGTGATTTTTTTTTTTTTTTTTTTTTTTTTTTTTTCCCCCGGGGG
>NW_017729004.1:70893360-70909915 GCF_001723915.1 Gavialis gangeticus | reverse complement strand
TTTTTCCCCCAGTTGGTTCCAGTGGCTTTTCCCCCAGGTGAATTGACAAAGCTGATTGTTGGGCACCTGGCTTTCAACTAGCTGGTGCAGGGGGAGCCCGGGATCATGATCCTAGGCTCCCCCTGCATTGGCAAACATGATGTGATTTGGATATCATCCCTAGTCCCAAAATTGTGCCTCCTGCCATTATGGGCAGATGCAGCTTTTTGAAAAGGCGGATGCTGATATGGTGGCACATTGCATGATACCCCACAACACATTTTTCTCCAGTTAAAGGAAACTAGATACTTTACTAATATGCTAGGGAGGTAGGATATATTATTCAATTTAAGAACAAAGCAAAGACATGACTATTAGAATGAGTAATAACTATACTAGGTAAAAGTAGTCAAAAGATATGGTTTTATTAGCCATCATTACAAGTAAATGGTCATCTCTTTCATATTCCTGAAACTATAATCTAGCCTTGAGCATCTTGACAGTTCCTTCAGTATCTCACTATCAGTCATTTCTACACCCAAGTTAAGGTTTTTAGCTGGAGCTAAAAACCGTCTGCAAGGCTGCGAAATAGAGGACAGGCATCACAGTACCTGGAATACCCAATAGTAAAATTGCAGAATGAAGGACAAATTTGAGTAATAGAACATCAAGACTATTAAACATTAAACAGAATAGAAGCTTATTAATGCTTCTGGAATGGAAGGACAGGAACAGGAATCAGGGAAATGACAATGTGCCATAAAATCCATCCTGAATAAAAATGCTCTGCTTCTCCCAAATAGCTGCTTTTTAAAGTTTGTGTGGAGCAGGAATCAAGAGGGGTGCACATAACTGCACCACTGACCCTCCCCTTCCTCCACCTCCAAATCTGCCATTGCTGGCCATGCTCATATGGAATGACAGGAGGCATTAGGAAACAGATTGTATTGCTCCTTTTAAATGAGTATCTGTCAGTGGCCCGTGACTGTTCTGAGTGTGCAGCCTGATGGAATATAAGTAGAACAGCTTGCTAAAAATGGTTCTTATGAACAAAAGGTAACTTGTACTTGTGTCTAAATGAAAGGCTGGGAAGGTGGATTAAGTTTAAGGGGCCAGGCTGTCCCAGAGGAAAGCTGACATGTTCTTTTTGGATTCATTTGGTGGTATTAGGTTTCAGTAGGTCTGGCAGGAAGAAAATAGTATTGGAATAAACTCCTAAGTAACTTGGCTAGAATTGCAGCCAGAAAACAAATGCTTCAAATGTATGGCTGCCCAAAAAGGATAACAAATAGCATTACTTTGTGCTCTGGGCAGGTTATAATTTTCAGTTTTTCCCTACAGCTTGTAAATGTAGGATAAGCTTTTTTTTTTGAAAATTCATTTGAATGCTTAAGAAAGGTACTCTGTATGGCTTCTGCCTTTGTGGAAATATTAATTTTACTTATCTGCTTAGAGCAGGAGTAAGCTACTCCAAATAAGTTTGGGTGTAAATGCAGTCTGATTCTATACATTACTTTTTTTTTCAGCAATTTTTTTTCCGTCTGGGTGGGGAAAAACAGCCATTTTGTTTAAAAAAAAAAAAAAAAAAAAAAGACAGTTTTTCCTATTTTAATGAGGTTTTTATTTAATTTTTTTATTTTTAAGATTCTTTTTAAAAAAATAAACCTATATAAAGATAATTTTAATTTAAAAGATCAAAGAGATCATGTAATATGGATTATAATTTCTGATTGTACTTTGAGGCCATATATTCATGTAGCCTTTTAAAGAGAAGGTGGCTTGTTTTTTTTTTTATAAATGGGTCACAATAAGCCATGGACTATATTAGGTGCCCAATCTTATGGGGTTCCCAGAGCCTTCTGTACAGATTAGTAAAGGTTAAAAAAAATCCACTCTACCCAATGGGACTCAGTGCTCAGTCTAAAAGATCCTGTTAAGCATCTCTGTGATGCTTGGTTTTAGTTCTCAGACTAGATTTGTCTCTCCAGAGATGACATGCTTGTTAACAGCAGTATATGGAGATAAGAGAAAACGGATCTGATTATTTGCCCATCAACCCTATTGTCTCTCTGCAATTCACATGTACAGAGTCAAGCCCTTGCCTCTTTCTGAAAGTGCAAAGTTTCAAGCAGTTAAATGAATAGAGGCTTGCTGGGGGTGGAGTAGGTCTGGGCAAGGAGGAGGAGTCTGGAGATGGATGCAAGGAGGAAGGGGCAGTAGAAACAAAAGAGAAACATTTTGAGCAGAACATTCCACAAGTCTTGAAGGATAAGTTTCTGAGTACAGCTTCTCCATTGATTTGAGATCTAGTGAGGGAAAGTTATGATAGAAGGGAGAACCTATCATGGCAGCAGTCTAGCCAGGCTGTAAAAGAAGGAAGAAATAAAAGATTAGAAGAAAGTGAAGAAAGCCCCAAGCTAATAACATATGGTTGCAGCACTGATTTGGTGTCCTTCTAATACAGTATGGCAAAGATATCCCCCAAATATCTATGAATAATTTAGTGAATTGGAGTTCATCTCTCAGTGACTTCACAAGTATTTACTTAAGTAAGTTTGGTAAATAAAATAACCAAATCGTAATTCAGTTTTCTAAAGTAGCTGCAAAATTTATCTGAAAAATGTCAAAATCACTGCTTTAAAATGTATAGTGTGTACCTTCTAAAAATGGAAACCTACATCTGTCTCTCAGTTGTGAATAATATGTATTAAAGGTAAGTCAAACAACAAGAATGCACTATTTCTAGAAAACAGTGATTTAAATCAAATTCATCTTGTCTCTTGTATCCATTTGCTACATTTTTGATTGACTTTTTTTTTTTGTTGGTTTCTCAACATATGGTGATTTATAAAAACACTAGAAGAGCCATACATAAATCATATTGCCTGTATCATTGAGTTGCTCTAGAACTAGGGAAGCACTTGAGCCTGTGCTTGTCTGACTTTTCAGTAATCATATACATGTGCATTTATAGTGATCTAAATAAATGCATTTCTGAAAAGGAGGACTTGTGAGGTTTGATCAGAGAAGAGATTTTAAAATTGGAACAGGAGACCTAATGAAATCAAGCTCCCTCTCTAATACTGGTTCTGCCATGCTAATGTTAATAACAGACTGCTGTGGCTGAGAACATTGTCTGCACATGGAGTGTTAATAAGCCTTGAAAGCTTACTTAAGTCATCATGGAAGAAGTTGAATTGTGCCAGAACAAAGCTTGACTCTTGGGCTTCAGGCTGAATTCATAATTGAAGGGTGGGGTGAGAGGGAGACCCACAAATTTATATGTATGTGGGGATTTATATAAATTCCCACCCCTTGTCCTTCCTCCAACCCCTCAGCAGCTTCCTAATGGCTGTTGAAGGGCTGGGGAAGGGACAAGGTTCTCACATGCACCTCATCAGCTTGACGTTGCTGATGCGGTGTGTGGGAAGAGGAGTAGCAGTGTGCTGCTCGGGACAGGATGAGCACAGCTGGAGCAGCAGGGGCTCAGCTGCACTTTCCCTCTACCTGTGCTGGTCAGTCCCGAGTGGCACGTGGATCTGCTGCCACTTGTGCTGGCTGGTGCCGACCCGGGTGGGTCTGTCCCATCTGGAGCAGCATGCAGCTGAAGTTGACTTCCCACATGCTGCTGGGGTTGGTAGGAGCCTGTCCGGGTCTGCACTGGCCAGCAGAAGCAGCAGTGGAGCAGTGTGCTGCTCAGGACTGACCAGTGCAGGTAAGGGGAAAGTGCAGCCCCTGCTGCTCCAGCTGGAGTTATCCTGAGGTTCATTTAATGTTTGTAAAATGCTTGGGGAGCCCCACATAGGTGCACTGCATAGAAATGCAAAATATATTTTGACTTATTTGGTTGGCACCTTGGGCTGAGATTTTCAAAGCTGAGTCAAAAGGCCAACTACCATTAAAATGAATGGGATTTAGAGGGCTCCAAATTTTTTATGACGACTTTGTAACATGCCTGTCTACCCTTTTTTGCAAATCTCAGCCATAGTTTGGAAGCTCAGCCAAAGAACATAAGAGCATAACAAGTACCATGCTTGGTCAGCCCCATGGTCCATTTAGCTCAGTATCCTGTCCTGAACAGTGGCAGAAGTGGATGCTATAGAAGGAGAGTTTTGAACTGGTTAGACTCATTTCATTGTCACTTCCTGCACCTTCACTGGTGTCACGGGTCACGTGACATCACTTCCTGATGTGTTACCACTTTCTGTGAGGTCTTTGAATATGGCTTGCTGGCCCAGTGGGTGACTAAAAAGTTCATGATCTGGCTCCACATTCAAAAAGGTTGGACACCCCTGGTGTATATATAGTCATTTAGTTTCTTCTGGTAGTTAAGTGTGCAGATGTTCAGGACTTCTCTCTTGGAGCAAACATGGCCACTCCAGGAAAAACAATAACCAGAGGTTTTTTTTCTTTATCCAAGTTGTGATCTTAAAAGATCAAAGGAAACTAGATCAGTATTTACTTTGTTGCATGGTATTGCTTTGCTTACAATATTTTTTCCCCTTGTTCAAAGTTTTTTTTTTTCCCTTGATTTTTAATTTTTTCATTCTGCAAAGAAGGGGGGGGCGGTTGTGCATAACCTTAGAAGGTGTCAAAATGGGAATAGTTCACAGAAGCAACTATTTTCCTGAAAACGGATGGTTAAAACTTGATGGTATCATGTTTTTGTGCCACTAGCACTGACTGAATTTGTTAGTCTCAATGCTTCTAGGGAGGAATGACTGATGGGCATCATTCTAGGAATGTGCACACACTTCTGCCTGACATCCATTTTCACTTGAATGCTGTCCATTCTAGCTAGTAAACCCTGAACTTTAGAGATGTAAAGACCAGACCAGTTTGTTTCATGGTATTGATATGTTACAATTCCTTGAGGGATTTTTCAGTCATGTACTGTGTGAATCGGCCTACGAACTCCACCTGTAGCATTCCAGATTATAGTTGTCATGCTAGCTAAGGCACAGTAATTTGAATCCCCAGATAATCAAGCCTTATAGTCTGCCCTAATTATACAAAGGTGTGTACAGGAACAAATTTCAATTGCTCCCAAAATTGGAAATAAACAATTAAAGGCAGACATGTTTGTAATTAACATTTAAATGCAATAATTACTCAATTTAGTATCTGCTATACATGTAGTAATTATAGCATCCTTTGACAGCATGCTTCCTGTCATTCCAGCAGTGACACTAAATATTCAAGCAGAATTTTGCCACCAATGTTATTGTTTTAAATAAAATTAGTGCTCTCTTTATCCATTAAATGGTTTTGGTCACTAACTTTTATCCTTGGTAAAAACCATGGTTTAACTGGAATTTAATGTCTTGAAGAGAACAGATGTACCTAATAAAGGATTAAATCATGTAGAGAGGTGGTGGAAGTGGTGTGGGGCTTTGATTGAGAAATGCTCACTCCAGTGGGTGGTGAGTGCGTCTCTCCATTCAGCTTGCAGCCCACTCAATTGAAATCATAACTACTTATTTGAGTAAGTCTGTGTTTTACTGATACGATCTTTCTAGCCCTTGGAATCACAGCTGTCAAACTGGAGGGATAAATCTTTAGTATCAGAGAAGCAGGCAAGCTATTGTGGAACCTAGCCTTGATCTTTACTTTCCTTGTTGTAATTTAAAGTGAAATGCTTACAAACTTCATACTTTCTCTGTAGGACTCCTACAGTTGTAAGCAGTTCCTATATTGAAAGTAAGAGGGTTTTTTCCTCCACTTTCACTTTGTACCTCCTAATAGGGATGTATGTGTACCAGTTCCTCTTCCTTATTTTGAGAACTTACAGGATTTCTCACTCAAACTCTTTTAGGGAGAGATTCCTGTTTTCTTTGAATTCATCCTGTCTGGCTAGTTTCATCATTCAAACTGTCAACCTGTCAAAACTAGTAATTATAGATGGCACATGTTAACACCTTCTGGGAGAACATGCAATTGTCCAATTATTTAAAGCTGTGGTATTATCAAACTGGTTTATTATTATTGAATTTTTGTACAGGTTTCCCTCCACTTTTATGCAGGTTCGATTTTATGTGAATTTGCTTTTATTCAGTGGCCCTTTTTATACCTGAAATTGATTATATGCAAGGTAAATTGCCTATTATGCAATAGGCATAGGCATGCTCCCCCCTCCCTCAATCAGGTAAGCCTGTGAGTTAGTGAGGGGAGGGGAAAGGGTCTTGGAGCCAGGGCCCCACTCACACCTCAGCCCCTGCTGCAGCTGTTCTGGAAGTGGCTGATGCCAGTGGCTTGCAGCCACTAGACTGTTGTGCCCCCAACCCCCCTGGGGCTTTGTTTCCCCTGGGGCACCATACTCTGAACCTCCTGGCATGGCATAGCCTGGCAGCTGCAAGCCATGGTGTCCGCAGCTCACAGGGTTGCAGCAGGGGCAGGCATCTGCCTGCAGCGGGACTAGAGCAGGCTGGGACCAGCAGCTGCTGCTAGCTGGGGCATGTGGTGGTACCAGGCTCTTCCTGGCACTTGGGGTGGGCTGCGGTGATGGGAAGGGGGCTGCTGCCATCCCAAAATTCACCAGAGCCGCTCTGGAACCTGCCCTCCCAGCACTGCTGCTGAGTGCTAGGAAGAGCCTGGTGCCACCATTGGCCCCAGCCTGCTCTCATCCTGCTGCTGCCTGTCTGCTGCAGCCCTGGGAGTGGCAGGTACTTTCTGCTTGCAGCTGCTGGGCTACACCATACCAGGGGGCTTGGGGTACAGTGCAGCCCAGTCGCTGCAGGCAGCTGGCGTCAGACACTTTTGGGGCTGTGGTAAGTAGAGCAAGTGGGGCTGTTGCTCCCCCAGATTTCTGCAAAGAGCCTGGTGCCACCCCTGCTGCAGCCTGGGGAGTGGCAGATACAGCCCAGTGGCTGCAAGCATGCAGTATCATGCTGTGTCCCTCTTGACACCCCTTCCCTAGCCACAGCCTCCCTCCACACTGGGAAGTTGAAAACTGGGTTTGCTTTATTTGAATTTGATTTATGCATTGTTTCCCCGGAATGCATCTACTGCATAAATTGAGGGAAACCTGTATTTGAATTTTTCCAAAAACTCAATATAGTTTTGCCTATTGGTATTTAGACCACTCCCTGAAATGCTGAATGTTACATTTGATCTATTTCATTCATTTAAATTGAATTGAAGTAAATCATAATTTAAATTGCTGGTCAGCAAGCATCGATTTTTTTTTTTTTTCTTTTTCTTCTGTTGTTTTCTACAAAGTGCATTCTTTTTGTTAAAGGCTATGGAAGTATGCTTCAGGATAACCAGCATACATTCTACATTACTCTTTAGCCAAATGTTGAAAACTTTGGCTATCACAATTCCATCTGTTTTGCTGCAATTTTTTGTTCAGAAATTGTCATCAGATTAGGTTTATATCACTCAAAACAGTCCACTGTTGAGTTCCATTGCATGTCTTGTTGGTGAGTTAGTTTGGTTCCCTCTGCTTTCTTCAGAGCAGCTGCTGCAATGCAGTTGTTACAGAAGTATTCTACAAATTTAACAAAATTCTGCTCAAAACATTTTTCTCATATCTATTGATCCTCCCTCCTTGTATTTATCTCCAGATGCCTCCTTGCCCAGATCTACTCCATCCCCAGCAATTCTCTATTCATTTAACTGCTTGAGATGGCCCTTTCAGAGAGGCAAGGCTTTGACTCTGTACATAACTTGCAGAGACACAATAGGGCTGATGGGATGATAATCAGGTCTGGTCTCTCATCTCTATATACTGCTGTTAACAAGTATGTAATCTCTGGAGAGACGCATCTAGCCTGAGAACTGAAACTAAGCATCACAGAGATGCTTAATGGGATCTTATAGACTGAGTCCCATTGGGTAGAGTGGCTTTCTTTAACCTTTACTAATCTGTAGAGGAGGCTCTGGGAACCCCATAAGATTGGGCACCTAATATAGTCCATGGCTTGTTGCGACCCATTTATAAAACTCTTCTAAAAAGGCTACATAAATATATTGTCTTGTAGTATGCAATTAGTATTAGAAGGGACTATAGCCCTATTCCATAAAGATAAAAATAAACCATCTTAATGAAAAATATACGTTTAGAAAAAAATCCATCTTTTTATTGGAAAAGTTTTTTATCCACCCTGAATTTCATATTCTGTCCTGTTACAGATGGACATTGCTGAGGCAGTAGTGGTCAAAATTTGACAGTGAATACATTATGCAGCAAGTTCTAATGATTTTTGAGTATCTATTTAATACAGGGGATATATTAATTTCCTACTAAAAATATTAGTTCATTTTATTTTAATGACCCTATCTAAAATACCCGTCTGCCTATATTAAAAGTTCTTGAGATACTAAGTCCAGTGATTACTTTGTGGTTGTGTTATGAAACAAGGTCTTGGTGCAAGTGTTGTCTACTGAACTACAAGAGGAAAAATACTAGGCTATGTGCTAGATGCTTATCTTCCCTAATATACTGATGTTTCTCAATACTGACAACACGCATTTTTAGTAGTAAACTGTATGCAGTAACTAAACTCTACTATGGAAAAATTAGACAGTACAATACTTTCTTCAAGTCTCTTCAATTAATACCTTTCCATCCAAAAACTTTTGTTTCAAAAGGTTATAAAAATAGCTCAATCCATTCAACAGCAAGGAACAGATTCCAAAATTATGTACTTGTTGCACAGAAATGTGAGCACTCCCTTCCTTTTTGTTAAGGGAGTTTTATTTTGAGTGTCTCCACTGATGTAATTGTGGCTTCCTGGCATGGACAAAAATGCCATAGACATGTCATATTTTCAGGTGAATTTACAACCAGTGTTGTTAGAAGTCTTTTTAACAGCATGCTTATGGAAGACAGGGTAGGGTGGCACTTTAAAGACCAATTCATTCAGAAAGGTGTATATACTTTTGTAGATGGCAGCCAACTTAATCAGATACTGTACTATGATTGGACTTGCAGAGAGCAGGGATACCAAATACAAAGGCGGTTGTCCCAAGTGAGGTGGTACTGTCTCCTACCTTGGGGGTCTTCAAGAGGAAGCTGGAGAGAGATTTGGCTAGGATGATATGACCCTGGCACCTGTTCCTGCCAGGGGCAGGGTGTCGCATCTGATGATCTGTTTAGGTCCCTTCTGACCCTAGCACTATGATACTATGAATGAAGTAATTTAAATACAAGTCATATCGGGGTGGGGGGAGGAGGAGAGGCTAGGGAAGGGGGGCAGAGGTGGGTTGAAGTGAGAAACAAATGCATTGAGGGACACAGGTTGTACAAAGCTAGTCAAGTTAATGGGATAAAAATCCTGAGTTTGGACCGTATAACACAATCTAGTCAGTGGATTATTTCTTGATCGACAATTTCCTGTTCAATTTGGTCTTTCAAGTGGTATGATTTAAGGAGATAACTACACATTTAAGATGCAGTGTGTGATTGATATGGCCATTGCAGACTTCTGCAGTGGTGTCTAAAATGAGTTTATTGTGGGGAGTATTCAAAACTCAGTTTGATAGAGGGGTGGAAATTGTTAAAGTCCTGGTGGAATTCCTTCCTATGTGTTGATATGATGTACTCTAGGCACACTAGGGGAATGAGAGGGCAGCTGTGGAGGAAATGGGCTTCAGGGTTTGTCATTATGTTGATATATTGGGGGGGCATATACTTGCCCATGTAAGTGCCATTTGTAGGTACAGGAAGTGAGCAAATCTGAACTAGTTTGTGTGAGGACAAAGCAAGAGTGCAATAGAAAGTAGTGTCATTGTGACAGATAATGTTTATGATGAAAGATTCTGCTAAACAAATGGGTTGTATTCATTGTGGCTGTCAGTTGGATTTAGGATAGATCCCCCAATAGATGCTTTGCAGTAAAATCTGGCTTCACAGTTGCAAGAGATGAACCACTTCTTTCTGACTGGAAATGGAAGTCTCTTCACCTTGAAAAACAACCCAGACAGTCTAAAATCTGTGTTCTAACCACCTGTTTTAGCTGAAGGGCATCTATAATCAAGCCCTGTTTATTACCTGAAAGGAAGTGGACACAAAATCAATTAAGTTGGACGCCCACACTTCGCATGTTTGAAGTTGGCAGCTGTGTATTACAGCCATCTTACCGCTGAGTTCCCCAGCTTCACCCTAAAGAAAAGCTTGTACTTCCCAGTTAAAGAGATTTTTTTTTTTTTCTTTTTCGCATAAAAGGAGTGCATGATGGAACTGTGGGAAGAATTGGTCTTGGCCAAAATACAAGTCAACCAAAAATGAGGTGTATGTCTTGATTTTTGGCAAAGTAAGCTCAGTTGGACAAAAAATTTAATTCCAAAACTCAACAGCTACAAATTGAAATGTTTTTTGATTTTGAACTCTGAAGTGAATCTCTAACTCTTTTTGTTAAGCACTCTCCCACTCCCTGCCCCCCACCTGCCCGTGCCCTTGCTGACTTTCACCAAATCTGGGAATGCTTTGGCTGAGCAACTGTTTATCTGAAGCTGTTTTGGGTCTAAGTATCTTTCTTCAGGAGTTAATGAAGCTACTGAAAGCAGCGTAACATAATTCAGTTTTGCAAGTTACAACTCCTAGATAACCCTGTACTTAGCAATTGATATTCATCTTCTCTTTAGGAGACTTCCCAGGTCCATCTAAAATGGATGATTTTTCTCTCGAGGTAAATTCAATGTGCCTGAATCTCTTGTAGACTAATTTTACAATCCGCACATCTAAAAATATGGATAAGCTTGACTTTTATATTAGCGGTAACACCTGTCTACAGCAATTGGAAAGTGTTTTAAATTAATGGACTAGGGACACTGACTACTGCCTATGCTAAAATAGTTTGCAGTGTTTCCCACCAAGCTGTAGTCTGGGCTTTTAGTGAAATCTTATGGTGACTCTTAGCCTAAGTACAGACAGTCAAAAAACCCAAGGCTGAGTCAGTTCAGTTTTTGCGGTTAGTCTAAACTGCAGAGATTGAACCAGCAAGCAAGTGAACAGACCATTCACTTCTGACTAAGGAAATGCAGGCACATGTGCTAGAGCACACCTGCCAGGGCCAAGGCTCCTTCCTCTCTCCCCGCTCCAGCCCAGACATAGCTGGAGGGTCTATCGGGGAGGGGTGGGGAAGAGAGGGCAGTGCCTGCCAGGCTAAGGAGGGGTTGGGTGGGGAAAAAGGTAATGGCATTGAATTAATAAAAACTTGAATAGTCCTTTCTCTGAAGTGAGCATGTATTGAACAGAAGGGAACAACCCTGTGGAGTCCTTCTGGCTGTGATCATGGACTATAAATCCCAGAAGTACCTGCAAGCAGGAAGAGGAAGTGGTGATATTCCTGCTTCCAGGTACTTCCAGGGGTTCCACAGTCCTGCTGTGGATCTGGACTGCAAATGCCAGAGACCTCAGGGGCAGCACGAAGAAGAAAACAGCCCCTGCTGAAGGACTGTGATTGATTTAACTTAAACCAGGAAGGGGTCTGAGACAGAAGCATCATGAACTGATTTGGCTCAGATCAGTTAAGTCAGATAAACTTGGTTGATTGTAGTATCTTAAACCAGTTTCAGCCATTTTGACACTGGTTTATGTGCATGGAGCTTCCCTTCTATTATACATTTTAAACCTGTTTCTGATCACTTAAACCGGTTTATGCGGAACTTCTGTCCATAGCCTTAATGTTACTTCAGTCTGATATATGGTGTTTTGGATCTTACCACTTAATTTCTAGTAGCTGATTTTGTTTTTGTTTTTTTTTTAAAAAAAAAGTATAAATGAAGAGATCTTATGGTTTTGTGTTGTTGTAAGTCAATGCTACAGCTATTTAAAACAATGTTGTGAGGCATTCCTTTTATGAGAACCCTAAATCATATCCTTCTAATGACTAGCTTCTTTGAGTAGCTAGAAATCCACAAGACTATGCTCCATTTCATAAAGTTTGGAAGAATTTGGGTAAGCATCTCTGCTCCATTTTAATACATTAGTACCAAATAATGAGAACTGTGTAGTCTTTTCAGTTAGTTTTTAGTCTTAAAAAATCCTATTAAGATGTTTAATGAGATTGGACTTTGCACCCCATGCTAAATTAACAAAACTAGTGTGTAAACTTTATCTTGTGTCTTCTAAGAAAGTTTGCATAAATGGTGTTTGACCACTTTTTTTATTTTCTGAATGTAAACATTATTCTCAAATACATATGACTGGAATGCATGTTTGAATTCAATAAAAGGTTAATATAACAGGCCATGTGATGTTATGCATGCACTTAGTGTGGGGTGGTGTTATCTTTTGTTTGCTTGTTTTTTTTTTTTAAATGCCACCCAGCATAAATATCTGTTAGCATTTGGAAGGTAATGCACTTTAATAGACTTTTATCTATATAAGCTATAAAATATTTTTCCTTATAATTAATTAATGAGTTAAGTTGTATATTTCATCACCATTTTGAGCCCCAGAGAAAGCAAGGATAGCTTTTCTTGTATGCCTGTTCAAAAACTAGTCTTGATGATGAAATTTTAATAGGAAAGCATAACTTAATTCTGAACTTTTTATGAAGAAAAGGATTTCACATTTTTATTAGAAGCTTGTTAGATATGAAGATGCCCATTCAAGCAGCAGTCTTCCTTGGGAACTAAATATTTTTTACTCCTTTCAGAAAGAAAAAAGCCATACCTATCTGTGTAGTTGTCAAGTTATGCCAGATCTACAGCGTTCTAAATAAATTTGTTTAAAAAGTAATTTTTCTGAATTTCATAGATGTTAGGGGCTGGAAGGGACCTCTTTAGATCATCAGGTCCAGCCCCCCTGCACTTGGGCAGGAAAGACTGCTGGGATCAAATGACCCCAGCAAGGTGAGCATCCAGGTGTTTTTTGAAGATATTTAGAGTAGGTGATTTGTATCATTTCTGGGGTGAGTCTATTCCAGATCCTGGACACTCGAGTTGCAAAGTTTTTTTCCTTATTTCTAATCTAAGGTGGTCTCCTAGTAGTTTATGACAGTTAGTCCTAGTCTTCCCCTGGGGAGCCCTGGTGAACAGGCATTCTCCCAGTCCCTGATGTGTGCCCTTTATATATTGATAAGCTGCCACCAAGTCCTCTCTGAGTCTTCTGTTCTGCAGGCTGAACAGACCCATGTCTCTCATCGTATGGCCTTCCCTCCATACCTCTAACCATACATGTAGCCCTCCTTTGGACTCCTTGAAGCTTTTCCACATCCTTCCTGAACTGTGCCCAGAACTGGACACAGTACTTCAGCTGTAGCCTCACTAAGGCTCAGTAAAGTGGGAGGATGACATTCTTAGTCTTGTTTGAGATGCATTGGTAGATGCTTGCCAGTGTTTTGTTTGCTTTGCTAGCTGTGGCATTGCACTTCTGGCTCATGTTCATGTATGGTCTATCAAGACCCCCAGGTCTCTTTCATACCTAAATTACTGGGTTTTTGGTTGTAGCCATGTTGGTCTAAGGACATAAGCAGGCGAGGTTCTTTTGAGTAGATGTGATTATCTTTTATTAGACCAACTGAGTATTTGAGAGAGTTCTTAGGAAGCTTTTAGGCACAATCACCCTTCTTCAAGCTTCCTATGCCTAAAGATGGGTGATTGTACCCGAAAGCTTGCTGAGAATTTTTTTTTCCAACTACTCAGTTGGTCTAGTAAAAGATACCTAAATTAGAAACATGTTTCTGCTAATAGAAAAATCTAATGGCTCCATCATAAGAATTATGTTAATCTTTCCTTATTTTCTGTGGAAAGCTGGCTGATGATGAAGTTATTGGATTGCTTTTAGTTTTTAAAGTATCAAATCACATAAAGAACATTATTTATTTTCTTAATGTTACTCTTCCACACAAGTAGTTGCATGGAAGAGTCTGAAGTGATACTAAATGTGATTACTAGTATAAGTGGTAAATTAGACCCAAGACTTGGTATAAACTGAGAAATTAGTGTTGGAAGATCTTTGAGGCCTTGTGTGTGTGTGTGTGTGTGTGTGTGTGTGTGTGTGTGTGTTTGGTGGTGGTGGTTTTTGCATTAATTTGATGTTGTTTATATATGTTAGGGGCTCATGTGACCAGACCTAAAAAAATGCTTTTTTGTAATACGGTTCAATCTCACCTGTACTGAAGTAAAGTTACTTTGATACAGCACCCTGGCTTTTTTTAAACACAAAAAAGCCAGGGCCACTATGAAATAGTTTGATCCAAATACCACTCCCAGTTTGAACTGTCTTAATTTATATTGAGGGATTGAAGTTGCAATGTAAAACGTTTTAGTTATCGCTATGGTCAAAAGAAATCTTTCTGTTCAGGATGAACTTTTCAGAATGGAAAAATAAAGGTTTATTCACTGAATTTTGGGAAGATGCTTTACATAATTTATATAACCTTTATGAATGTTTAAAGTATGCCTTACCCTATGCTGACAGTATTTCTGGTATTTATTTGAATAGGCATTAAGAGTTTTGTGTCACTTCCCCCTTCCCAGCCACCCCTCCTCCCAGTTTCATATTGGACCTTACCCTTTATTACTTAAGTGTTCAGGATATGTTATGCTCTAAAATGAATATTTAATTCTGTAGAACTTTGTATTTATGCTAATTGCTCATGTACTTATGTATGCCGGGTTTCTCTGTGTTCATATTTTGTGCTATTTATACTGTGCTTTCTGAAATGAAATTCTTTTGACAAGGGAGGTAGATTAGTATTGCAAAACTTTAAGAAAACTAAACCTTACTCCATGTCTCAGCTTTGGTTTGTAAAATTTTTTGTATAACTTTAATTTTTTCTTTAGACCAACAAGTATTATATTAGTTGGTGTTTAATACATCAGCAAGTCTGCCATAGCACATAGAAAGATCGCCTTGTAGTTATTTTAAAATGTAACTTGGGTCTTGGTCCTCTTCTCAGCTTTTTGTATATCTTTAAGTTTCTCTATAAATAATGTACATCCTTGCCTCAGCATTGTCCAGTATAAATTCACTAATGTGTGAATACTAACTACAGTCAGTCTTGGTTTTATAAAATATTAGGTTAATCTATAAATATTGAAAAGAAGAAATGTCTGCCGAGGCTTGCTCAACACGCTGTTTTGGGAGGGGAAAAATGCTCAGGGAGGGAAAAATGCTCATACAAATCATTGATTTTTCTTGCTTTAGTACAAGAAATTTTCATCTTTGGGGGAATTAAGTGAGGTGTACCCAAATTTTAATGGATATTTAAATATCACTTATTTGCATTACATTTTTATATGCTTTTCATTTTGCGGCACAAGTCGTTTTTTAACAATACAGCCTCAGGTTAAAACTAATGTATTCTATGGCTTGAACTTAGATGAATGGACAAAACAGGGTGTAAGTATCCCTGGTCGATAACATGCAATTAAGTGTTAGATTTTTATAAAGCTGTTTTGAATGATGAAATATTTCTAGGTGCTGTTGCCATAGTGACTACAATTTGCAATGTGCTTTACACAAACGTAGTGCTCACCAGACGCCTGGAATGCTAACTCTACTGCAAAAATGTTATGGTCTTGTTTTTAACTAAAAATGTACATAGGTTTATGATTTGTACATTAAAAACAATTTCCAGGGATGACTCTTCCATGTTTAAATCTTTCTTTTCTATGCCAGATATACTATTTCTGCCTTCTGACATCCTTGAGTCTGATACTAAAACAAAGAACTGTTTAGTATGAATAGTTTAGCTGTTCATAATTGCCTCATGTCTGGATGCGTCTTTCAAATTAAGTTATCTCCCTTCTGTCACGTAAAAATGGCCTAGTTAACTTTAATTTTTTTCTTTTAATTCCTCTGCTTAAAACGCTACATACAACTGATGAACAATTCTGTACCTTTAGTGGGAGAAGGTTCATCATGCTTTGTTCTAAATAACTGAAGGGCAGCACTGTGTAGCTGTGTAACAAGCTAGGGCACAAATGAAAGGATAATTATGGCATGACATAACGATATACTCCCTTGCTCCAGGAGAGGGCATATCAAGAAGTACAAAATCTGTAGCAGAGGAGGGAGTAGTATAAAGTTTTTATAAAACAAATATGTAAATTTTTAAACAATGGGAGAAGAACTGACTAAGACCAAAATGTGGTAGTAAAACAGTATGCAGTGTGTGCATTGGGGGGGTGATGAGCAGGGGAAGGAACTAGATAGATAGCTGAAATCAACTTAGTCTAATTGATATAAGCTAAACTTGATTAGTAGCAGACAAAATTCAGTAATCAAAATTGCAGAGTTGAGCATGTTTTTTTCTTTTAACAGCCGATTAGAACACTCCCACTGGTCCTGCTTTGAGCGGGGGTTGGACTAGATGACTTCCTGAGGTCCCTTCCAAACCTAATATTCTATGACATTAAATGGAAAGAGTAGTAATTAATGAAAAAATCTAAAACATTTTTAGAATCCCATAAATTCAACACATTTTTATATACTTGAAATATGTGAATATTATGCTAATTATTCTCGTTCTGTTTTTCTTTCAGACCAGTCTTTCCATATGGGGATGGGGAAGCCTTAGTGTTGTGCTTTTTCTATGCACATTTGGACCCTTTGCTATATTTTACTTCGCATTTTATATCCTCTGCTTTGTGGGTGGGTAAGTATGCACTATTGGTGGGG
>NW_017729004.1:70886891-70888360 GCF_001723915.1 Gavialis gangeticus | reverse complement strand
ATTTAATTTACCATGCATATAAAACACTTAAGCGCAACCTACCCAAAGCTACTACTACAAAACTACTCAAGCACCAATTTACAGCACTTCCTGAGTTAGATCAGTAATCACATTCTGACTCCTGACATACCATCTCTTCTTTCTAACCTTTTTAGTAGTAAACAGAAGATGCACATCCATACAATAACTGGCTTTACCTTCAGTTGATCATTACCTTAAATTACTGTACCAATTCTTTTAGCCAAGTACCCAGAGGATAGTTGTACTTTTGTCTACCTCCATTTCAGAGTAAAATGCCTGTTAATTGTGTATTAGATACCGCTTCTCTGTGTCAAAACCTAATTTTTTTTTGTGTATCCATAAAAATATGGAAATTAAGTAACTACCAAAGTTGAATGCCAGCCATCACTGGCAACCAGGTGCTGTCAGCTCAGAGACGAGGAGAGAAAGTGATACTATATTTGGTTTTCTTTTTTTGTGTGGTTTTCTGTTTGTTTTTGTTTTTTAACATACCACATGCCTCTATAATAAGATAAGCAGCTACACTGCACAGCAGTGACTATTTTTGACAGTGTAAATTAATCTGTGGTGTACCTGCTCATGATATCTGAGCTAGCTGGTTTAAAGCTAGCTAGCTCTGGTATCTCTAGACTGCAGTGTTTTTGCTTTGTTTAATCAGTATTGTATACAACAGAGCTGTTGCATCTTGAGCAGTCATCTAGCCTCCTTGTGGCTGAATTCATATCAGTATGTGTTAGGCAGTCAGCAGACATCCTTCAGACCATATATTTCCTGATGTTTATAGGCATTGTCTCAGTCTTGAAATGTACTTTGACTTGTGATGGTTTAATATGCACAAGTTCGGGTGATATTTGGAGACTCTAAATTTATACTATTCTTCATGAATTAATTTGTTACATTAATCTTTCTCACATTGTGAGTGTATGTGTTCTTCTGATACAAAAAGCATGCATAAATGATGCAGAAGTCCAAGATGCATGTGTGTAAGTTAGATGTTCGGCTTTGTCTCCTTTTAGGAGATCTTTGTATACCAAACTTCCTTTATTACCCTGGAGAAAACAATAATAAAGGTTTTGGATGCATATCTGCTTCATGCTAGTTAGTTTTTGGCTTCTAGCATTTTATTAGGGGTTCACTGCTAAACTCCTTTTTTTGGCTGGTACTGATGGCTATTTATTAACCAGCCATATCAGCCGATGCATACTGGCCATCAGATCAGTAAACCTGCAGCTTGGAGAGCAGTGTCTGGCTGGTAAGTCTGTTGCAGGCGGGGAGGGTTGTGTGTGTGGAGAGGCAGATGGAGGCCCTCATGGAGAGTGGGGCTGTGGCAGGGGCGGGTGCCGCCCTGCTGGCGCAGGGTGAGGGGTGGAGCTGTGGGTGCCCCCCCCCCCCCCCCCCCCCCCTAAAACCAAACCGGGCCGACGGGGGGTTTTACTTGCCCGGGCGGC
>NW_017729004.1:70877246-70881891 GCF_001723915.1 Gavialis gangeticus | reverse complement strand
TACAGGCCAGACATGGGTCTTTAAGCTGCCAGGCTGCATTTCTGGCTGTGCTGTGGCTGTGCACATTCATGCAGTATTTATTGGTCACATAATTGGTTACATGGGTAAAAAAGCAGATTGGTTGACCAATGTCAATTTTCCTTTTTTCAGTGCTGTTCCAGTATAAACCATTTTTAATATCTGTATACCTCTACATCTTATAGTATTTATTCATTAGAATATCTACGCTTGTATGTAAGATGAAGCCATATTTTCCTTTCATACTTTCTTTTAAGGCTGATTTTTAGAAACTGATCATTTTGACGCTGCTTTAATGTGTAGCCTTTGAATACGAGTATATCTTTCGTTTTTTAATTTTATGTAGTTAAGTATAATGTTCCAGCTGCACAGTACCTTCCAACTGCATTCTTATCTGTTTCTTTGACCCATTGTTTTTGCTGCTTCTTGGAAATATACCAGACACAAGTAGCTTTCTTTTGACTTTATTTCCCCTCAACTCCCTCTTTTTTTTAATAGAGGGGCCTAGGAACTTAATTGTATCCCCCTACCCCCTCTTTGGAGTTTGGTATTTTCTGCCATAAGCAGGAGGCAAAAAGACTGAAATTTGTTCATGAGTCAGCTAAAAAACATAAAGCTTCAACTTTTATGGGAAGTACTCTTTGGTTGGATTCGAATGTTGATATAATCCCTAGATGTGAGTTCTAGGCCTCATTGTCATACCCCTCTTCCCCCCCCCCTTCTGTGTACACGTTTATTTCAATATGATTCAAGAAAACAGTGAATCAAAATGATGGTTGTTCACTAGATGTTTATCTTTAGTTCTGTTGCCATGGAGAATAGGCTTTGAACAACATGACTGATTTAAGTAACATTTTTGGATTAAAACCATCTGATACTTTGTAATGGGAAAAAATGTTTTCTAGCCCACTTGCACTTAACTTGCAATTCTTATAGTTTTTTGCTTGGAAAGCAATTAGTCAAATAAATGAAACTGTTTGCTTACATAGATGCTTTTGATTTACTAAATTGAAAACAATGTTATAACTTGACATCTTTTGATCTTAAATAGGGTTGATTTGACATTTATCATCCTTTGGCTTAAGAGGGGAATTCCTCAAATTCTGTAGATTTTTATCTTCCATCTTCCCTTTATATTTTTTACCCTTTTTTCCTTGATAAAAGGGTAGCAGTGTAACCCTTCAGTCCTTTCTATGATAAAATAAGCATAACTTTTTTTATATAGTGCAGTGTCAGCAGGTATTGGGACAAAGCTCTTATTGTGGGTTAATAAATACATATTTTTTTTAATTTAAGCAAGTAGCTCCTTCCTGTTGATGAGAAGCTGAGAGCATTGACTTAAGTCAGTAACCCCTGGCATGTGTGCTGAACATGGCATGCAAGGCCAGCCTTGGCTCCGGGTAGCTGCTGCCAGCGATGGAACCTGGGCTGCTCCCAGCCAGGCTTGCAGTGTCCCAGCTGCCTGCTGGCAGCAGCCCAGAATCCCGGCTGGCAGCAGCTCCCAAGAGCCGGGGCCAGCTGCAGCTGGGAGATTCCAAACAGCTGTGCGGGGCTTCGGCATCAGCTCTGCACTGGCGTGTGCAGGTGTGCCTCAAAGCAGGTGGTGAGGGAGGGGCCAGAGGTAGCGCAGCCCTGGTCTCTCCCCTGTTCCTGGCACGGAGGTGATGAGCCCAGCGCAGCTGTTTGTAGCCAGCCTGGGCTCTGGGCAGCTGCAGGAAGCTGTGGGCAGAATGCAAACAGCTGCGCTGGGCTGCACAGCTCCAGCATCAGCTCTGTGCTGGTGGCGACTGCACGGGCACCTCGGGGCAGACAGTGGCAGCACAGGCACCTTCCGAGGTAGACATTGTGGTGTTTTTTGGCACTCCAGCCAAAAAAGTTGCCTACCCCTGGTGTCGGCAGTACTGAACTTGCTGTTCATGGGGAGCTAGCCTACCTCTGTTCTTAAGCACATACTGTTGTTTAATTAACTAATCTATTGACTGAAATAGAGGTGTCCAAGCTGTAGCAGAAGTGGCACAGGCTGTGTGTGTGTGTGGCATGCAGCGTGATGATCAGTGAGAAGAGGGGCAGCAATTAAGGCAGGAAGCCAGAGGAGAACATCAGAGGGGTGCCAAGTAATGGTAGGGCTAATTTGTGGCATGCCTGCTAAAAAGGCTGACCTCTGCTGGACTAAAATGAGAACGTATGAAAACAAGTTACCAATACTTTGATAAAATGCCCTTTCCTACCTTGACAATAATTTTAGAGGTGTCGGTTGTAGCTGTGTTGGTCTAAGGATGTAGGCAGACAGGGTTCTTTGGGTAAATCTGGTATCTCTTACTAAACCAATTTTGCCAACTATTTTAGTTGGTCTAATAAGATATTGTATTTACCCAAAGAACCATGTCTATTATCTACGTACCTTTTTATTCATAAGCTAGCTTTCCTGGGCTTGGCTTAATTGCACAGGAGTAATCTCTGCAGGTCACTAGTGTCATTTCAGCAAGAGCACAATTTTGGCTGAAGAGGTAGCCAATACCTGATATATTGCAGAGACACCTCAGTGTGCATACAGTTGATTGTTCAGCACTTCAGGCAGAGATGGGTGGGCAGGACTTGTTTTTATGTCGGATTCTTGTAGCCAGAGGCGTAGCCATATAATTGTTTAATACCCAGAAATGGGTTAAGTTCTAGATCATGATTTGACTGTAGTCTTGTACATTCTCTTTATGGTATGCTATGTAGGGCCAAATTTTCTTAAAATAGTGAAGGTGGAGAGGGAGGCTTCTGAAAGATTGTGGTCCATTCTGCAGTCGGCTTGCCTATATATTGAACTTTTGGTTTGGGTCAAGCGTAGCTGATGGAAGGAAAGTGGAAAGATAAGGTGTCAAGAAGTTTACCCTTGTGTGGTCAGTGTACAGGATTGGTTCCTCAGCCTACTATAAGTTAAGGTCAAAGGCTACTGTTGGCTACCCAACAGATCAAAACAGTATCTGATGATTTTAATAGATCTTCCCTATCCCACCTCTCTCATTAGGTAGCAGAGGCATAATAAAGTGTATGCTTGTTCTTTAACTGTAGGATCTGCTTTTTTCAGTAAGGTGGATGTGTTTATAGTTGATTAACTGGCTCTGTGGTCAGCATCTGCTAGTACAGGTGCAAAAATACCTATGGTGGAAGTGCTGACTATATAAGCACACGCATATGTAAGATCTTGAGCCAAAATATAAAATGTCTTTGGACTTCAGATCTAGATCTAGAAAGCATGCTAAAACTTTTTTTTTTTTTAAAGATTTAAAAATACTGTTTGTAACATGAGGGTTTTGGATATTACTTTTTAATTGCAATTGTAGTAGCATCTTTTTTGAAAATGCTGGTGTGAGATTTTAAGAACTGTAATGTGTTGTCTTGGATATTTGTATTTGAATAAGCCACACTGATCTTCTCTGAATAGGGTAGAATAGATCTTAATCTAAGTACGTAAAAGGTTTCCTCTCGAATGTGTTTTTTACCTCCATGGATTCAAACTGTACTCTTTTATTCTATTTTGATACAATATAATAGAAATAATAGCACTGACCACTCTTATAGCAAAAGTTTGACATGCAGAAGACTATAGCTATACCAATTTTAAGTGAGTTGGTTTGCTTCCCTGGTGTTTAACTGGAATTGCTACATGTACATTTTGTCCCGCAGACTGGAGATTGGTCACAGATGCATTTGGTGAGAGTTGTCCATTTTGTATAGTCAGGCTGTGAAGTCCAACTAATATTTTAAAGTTTGGGACAGAACTAAAAGGCTTCTTTAAATACATTATGATACAAACTGGTATAATTAGTGATTGAATTAGTTCCATTTAGAAAACTCTCAGTATGGGGGAGAGGCATTGCACGGTTCAAACTTCTTTCTCGTTTTCTGTGTCAAATTTGCTTAGTTGGCAAGTAAAGATATGTTCTAGTTGCTACATGTTCTTCTGCCTGGTATCTGTAAATCAAGTGAGGTTCCTTCTTTTTGCATCATCACCATTAAATGAAGATCCTTAATTGCTGAATTCTGATCTTTATGCTTGGCAACCTGTTGTCTTCCCCACCTTGTGCAGGTATAACTGACTAGAGTTAAGGTATGGACAGATTTCTTTTGGAGCAGCTTTAAAAGGGGAGGGGAACTGTTGCTCCAATCAGGCAGCAGCAGTGACACGGTTACAGAGTTAGTGGGAACCATCTTATTACACTTGTATCAGCCCCAGCTTGTGCGCACTTATCGGAACCTAGACCTTGTTGCATACTTCCAGTACCAGCTCGTTTTTTTGAAACTGCTCCAATTGTCCTTTTGTCCATAACTTCTGGTGAATAATTCTAATATAATAAAGGGCTTTTTGTGTGCGTGTGTCTGTCCGTAATGCTTTTGGGCAACTGCGCGTGGGCTGCTGAGGGTACTCTGCCTCAGGCAGGAGCCCTGTTGCTTTGCAGGAGGAGGTGGAGGCATGCTGGGGGGAGTGAGGAGCCATTGCAGCTGCCTCGGGTGGAAGTAAGCCCTGCTGCTCCATGGGAGGAGGTGGGCAGGCGGGAACCACTGCTGCTGTGAGCCTCTGTTGTCAGGCAGAAGAAAGCCCCGGTGCTCTGCGGAGGGGGGGAGGGATGGAGGGAGG
>NW_017729004.1:70867138-70877035 GCF_001723915.1 Gavialis gangeticus | reverse complement strand
GGAGGGAGCTGCCGCAGCTTTAGGTGGAGGGAGGCCCTGCTGGTCTGTGGTAGGAGGAAGAGGTGGGCAGGCTGGGTGAAGGAAGCTGCTACTGCTGCTTCCTCAGGAGGGTGGAAGCCCCGCTGCTCCGTGGGAGGAGGCAGAGGTGGGTGGGGGGAAGGAGCCACCACACTAGAGGAGGTGGCAGCGGCGGCAGGACTGTGTACGTGGCTGGCCCTGAAGGGCCATGTAAACACACCCTGAAACGCCCATCGTGAATGACAGAGTAATTGGCTAACTTAGTTTAATAATTAGATTCTGTCCTGTGTACCTTTGTTCAGTCTTGAATTACTTCAGTCTCTGGAATGCTTGTGGATAGTTGGTCATGTTTTAGTTTGTTGTATACAGTTGCCACATGTATGTGCATGTCCTCATGTGGAAGCAGTGCAGACAAATTTATTGTGGTATTGCATCCAGGTTGTTAAGCTCTGCAACCACATTGCTTAGGATGCTAGAAATAGTGTTTGCAAAAGTCCTTGGCATACCTCTGCATAGCTTTGTTTCCTGCTGCATAGACATACATAAAATGGTGAAATAGGAGCCTGCAGATGGGCTTGTTTGGGTGTCAGCTGGTTTTCTTGCGGACTTTGTTTTGGAATGGCTTGGACTCAGGCAGGGTGTTGGACTAAATCTCTTCTGGAGATCCCTTTCAGGCCTAGTTTTCTACAATTCTTTGATCTTTGCTTTTTTGGTCTCATGTAAAAAAAAATGTGTATTGTCCAACAGGAAAAATATCTGATTTTTTTCCAACAAAGCACTTGCACTTCTAACACTGCACTTGAAAACACTAATTCTTCCATATTTATTTTTACTGTAAGTAAAGTGGCTCAGTAATAAAACTACTCTGCTCTCCTATTCACATTAGCTTTCTGTTTGCCTTGCACTTCTACAGTGATTATTTCTGATAAATACTTTAAAGCAAAGCAAAACAAACCAACCAAATCTGCAAAGAGAGCTCTGCCATGTTATCCATATTTGAATAACAGGATTTGTAAGAGTACTTGCTTGTACATTTTTTTTCCTTCATCCAAAACCTTTTTAACTTGTATTTTTCTCTTACTCTTATCTGGCTGACAAACTGTTTGTACATGCAACTAACTTAAACGTTTAATTTTATAGGCAAGGATTTTTTGGGTGACACATTTCTTTATTGGGCCAACCTCATAGTTGCAATAAAGCTAGGCAAGCTTTGAATGCAAGGCCTTCCTCTGTCACCTAAAAATATCACCGAATATAGACCTTGCTTCACATGTTGCCCTGGTAGTTCAAGGTATTAACATCTGTCCAACACTACCACATCTTACACTGAAAATTGTTGTTTTTCTTGGCTGTTATGCAGACTTGTAGCACTGAATTTTTCTCCCTTAAATTGCTCCCTTGTATACACTTTTGTCTAGTGCCCCTTGTGGGTTTTGAGTCCATTTCTAATGAGTTAATCTCTGTAGAGTTCAGCATATATGTAGATTGTTATTTCTGTCTTTTTAGTTTTGATCCTGCAGTCAAGGATCTCTTGCCCCATGTCCCATGAAATCTCTGTAAAACAGGAATTAGTACTGATCCCCACAGAAGATGACCAAAATTTCAGCCTCTATTACAAAGTATGCTAATGCCATTAAGCAGGGTATGTCCTGGAAGAGTTAACAGTAGCAAGCATTACAAAATGTGTGGTGTGTTTTTTTTTTTTAACTCTAATATTTTAAAATGTATATTAGATGATGATTCCTGTTTCTTTTTTTCTCCTTTCCCCCCACCTCCCTTTTAGGGGTTTTGTGGTTACTCTCTTATTTGGAAAAACAAATTCGGAAAAATACCTTGAACAGTGTGAACACTCTTTTCTTCCTTCTACATCTGTTGGGATTTCAAAGGTAAGCTGTATAAAGACAAATTTACTGAATTTTTCAACCTTCATAACCTTCAAATTTATAACCTTCAATTTTTCTAATTTTTCACTTGAACATTTGAAATGTTGTTTTTTAGTTGAATCCATACTTAAGATGAGCAGACTACTTCTAGTTTGAATTGGATTTCCTTGTGTAACGTATAGGGAGGCAAACTTTTTGTACTGTGCTTTCAAAATACATTTTAAGTGTGATTTATTTTTAAAGGTAATGGTCTATCTGGATAATGTATAAGGAACATGTTTTGTGTGCTTTCTGCAATTTCTATTTTAGCCTTTTCCTTTTTCTTCCTAAGTATTGCTGCTTCATTTAATGTTTCTGGAATAGTCTGCAGAAGCACAGAAAATAGATGGTTGCTGCTTCGTTCCCAAGATCACTGTCACCGTTTTTCCTGATTACTTATTTTAAGGAATTTTATTGCTCCTGATTCTTCCTTATTAAAACAATGATTAGTTCAACTGGTGAAGTATGCATATGAAATACCTGTAAAACTAGGAGTCTTATTCAAACCAGTAAAAGAAAAGTTGAACGATCTGAAGGATCGTTTTCCTTGCTTTTGTGTTAAACAGACCAAAGGAAGGAATCTGTTTTTGTGTTTGAGTCTCTCCCTTCAACCCTCTTCATCACTGGATAACTTTTATTTTTCATGCTAGAGGTAAAGTTTTGGTAGCAGGCATAGTTTGTTCTTCTGTCTGAACCATTCATATTTCAATGATGTCTTCTTACATTTGATCTTCCGTAGTGAGGCTTTAATAATTATTACTTTCTGGCTTCAAAATACAACAAAAGTACGAAAGTCCTGCCTGCCTTCTTGATTTGAGAGACCTGAATTATCTTCCTGGTTTTTATCTTGGACCAATTGCTTTACTCTTCCATGACTCGGTTTCTCCCCTCCCCTCCTTTTTATCTATAGAATAGGGTGACCACTGACCTATTTCTTAAAGTGCTTTGAGATCCAGTGATAAGTCTTGTATGAGTGCAATTACTTATTTCCATTGTATACGCATACAAAAACAGTGGAATATATTTCTGATAATTAGTTGGTTGAAAAGGTGCTGATGTATCCTGTTGAAAGCATTTGTCAAGCCAGCCAATACTTGCAAATTATTGGATACTCTTCAGCTTTTCTTGGCTCAACAGGACAATCAGCTGTTCCGTTTTACAGAGCTTTTAGTTTGTCAATGACTGCATGCAAGTACAAAACAAAAATCTGACTGATCATTTTACTCCCTCATAATTATGTAATCCTTGTATCATGAGCCTTCTGACTTTTTGTAATGATGTAAGAAGCAAGGATTTCTTAATGATATCTTTTATTGGATCAACTATATAGTTGGGATAAAGTTTTTGACAAGCTTTTGAATGCAAGACTTTCTTCCTTTAAAAACTGGTCTGACCTTTTATCTCAACAACTCTTTTAATCTGATAAAAGATATCATCTTAAGAAATCCTTGCCTCTTGCATAATTTCTGGACCATCACAGCTACATCATTCTTTCTGTGATGAGAAATTTTACTGTGTCTTCATTGTTCTTACTGTAAACACTCTGGCTTGGTATTTCACAATGCAAATCTCTTTTAAAAAAAAAAAAAAAGGAAAAATTAAGGGGCCACTGTATAGCTATCCATGTTGAGTACTAAGTGTTTCTGGCTTGCTGGGCTTAAACCAATTGCTTTTGGAAGTCCAGATGCCTATATAAATTTTTCAGCCCTCCCCTTGAGCACAACAAAGGTAAGGAAGGTTCTTGATAGCTTGTATATAGGGCCCTCCCAGATATGTGACAGAAGTGGGTTGCACTGTGGCTCCTCGTAATCTTTCAGGTTCCCTCATGCCTGCTGCTGCTGATTGGTGGAGGGGGACCGGTTTGTGGCTTGCTCCTGATTCTCTGACAGAAGTAAAACTTGCATTTTTAAACTTGTTGTTTTTGTCTTCCTGCCACTGATTGGCTGAGGGGTGCTGGCAGTCCCACTGCTTGTTGCTGACCAGTGGGGAGGAGATGCACCCAGTGCCAAATTTTAAAACTGCAGCTTTCACTTCCTTGCCTATTGGGAGCAAGCAGGGCCTTTTCATCAATCAGTGACAAAGATGTGCGGGGGAATGTGCAAGATAAAACGAGCTACAGTGTAGCTTGCTTCCACCATGAATCTGGTAGGATCCTACTCCTATTTCCAGTTGATTAGACTAAATCAGTGATTCTTATTTTTGTTAAACTATGGAAAAAACAATAGAGCAATTCTTATGTTGCCAAGAACTCAAAAGACCACAACAGGTCAGAATGTTTTCCTATTTGAATGAATTGGAATCAGATTTCAAATAGTATCTTGTGAATCATCATGCGTAGATACTTACACGCCTAATAAACTACTGTATTTACTTGAATAGAAGATGGCCCCTAATAATTAGATTCTATATATGGAAAATATAACCAATTGGTTATAACTTTTTTCCAAATACAGAATCTAATTTTTGGAGGCTTTCCTTGAATTTGCCCCTTTCACACTTCTGTAGCAGGGAAAACAAATTAGCAGGGGTGGGCATTAGGTAACATCTAAACCTTGCTTCTTCCTTGACCCCTCCTTCCCCCACAACCCCCTTACTGTTAGACTCTTACTTCTATGTACTTGGAGAGAGAGAGAGAAGGGACAAATTTGAAAACATTTGACTTTGAAAGACATATGCCTAAAGTAATTTGCATATAGGCAGATTACTATGGCTACTCAAATTTAGTTTATCCATAACTTAAATATTTTACCTTTGAAACTGCTGCAGGATTTAGCACAGGTACTCACTCATAAACATACTTTTAAATAGGCAAATTGGTCCAAAAAACACTAATATTAGTCCAAAGCCAAAAGCCTCATGATTTACCGTATAGCTCATGGGGCTGGGCCCCAGCAGAGACTGCAGCGTTTCAACTCATGGTGCCCGAAGAGGTCAGCACTGATGGGTGGGTGCGTGTGTGCGCAGATGCTCCCTGTTCCCTACCAAGGATCCATGTGCTAACCAGGCCCCCCAGCTTATACAAGAACACTTGGTTTCAGTCATAGTCCTGTGATCCTCATCTGTATGTATGCAGCTATGCAAATGAAGCACAGGGCAACCTGATGTAGCTCCATGTCATGGAGGGCAGGGCTACAGTGATCCTGTTGCAGGCCGAGGGGTGAGAGGGCATTTGGTGATGTTTGCAGATATTTAAGGCTGGTGAACAAACAGGAATCATTAGACATCAGAAGAAAATGTGGAGCTTGGCTGTGGGAGTGAAGAGGAAGTCAAAATAGTAGGCTGTGTATTGGCTTACCATGACCTGAAAGAACAATAAGGAGGGGACTGTGCTTAATGGGCACTACCCCATAGTTTATTCAAATAGGTTGCCTTAACTTGGCTTTGTGGCTGGTTCCCTTCAGTATGTTTGTCCAATATGGCCCATGTGTCTTATAGTCATGCTCAGTGTGGTATTTAATCAACTTCATAGCTGGTTTCCGTTGCTAAGGCCCTGCTGCTTGTGGCAGCACTTTAACGATAGGCAGTGTATTTAATGAGGCTTCCTTGTATGTGAACATCTTGTATCTGAGTAAATATGGTAATAATCAGTGGCTCCCTTGAATGGAGCTTGTCACCCTGTTTGAAAATCACTGGGCTAAACTGCCTATTTTGGACTTCTTGAATTGAGCTCATCTGCTTCCTCCATGTCCCTGTTTGACAAAGGAGAAATCTTCTCTAACTGTCAGGGTTCAGTGGAGAAACACTTATTTCGTGGCTATCAAGTTTACATGTTTTCCTAAAAATAAAATCCATTTGTGGAGTTCTAATTTTCTGCATTCTCAATATAGAAATTAGAGGAAAGTTTCAGTAGTGTGATCCAAGGGGACTTTTCTTTTGTGAGCATCTGGAAGAGTTGGTCACTGGCTGTACCGTAAGTGTTACCTTTCAGTTCTTTGAACCTAGGGAATCTTGGCCTGAAGTGCAAGTCTAATTCATTAGAACTCTGTACATCTTCTCTAGAAAATGTGTCCTAGATACGTATCAAAAAACTTCCCAGGTTCGTTGATAGCCTTGTCTGTCTGTGCATCTGACTTCAAACAGTGAACAAACTGCACTTTTTTTTACTCCAAGAGTAGGCTTAGAAGACATGACTTAAATCATTTCACCTTAAAACAATCCTGACCTCCAATGATCTAAATCGGGGGTGTCCAACCTTTTTGAATGTGGGGCTGGATCACGAACTTTTTATCACCCAGTGGGCCAGCAAGCCATATTCAAAGACCTCGCAGGAAGTGGTATCACATCAGGATGTGATGTCACATGATCTTTGATACCAATGAAGTTGAAGGAAGTGGCCATGAAATGGGCCTGGAAATGTGGCTTAAAATCCAAAATAAAAACGAATATGAAAGCAACAATGAAATAATACTTGACTGAAAAACACTGTCGCATAATGAAAGAAGCATAATGCAAGTTGACAGATCAAATGCGGAAAAGATATATCCGGCAGAGTGGAAACTAATCAAAGGTGGAGGGATGTGTCTCGGCGGGAGACACCTGCACTGCGCTTTGCAGCCTCGGCCGCTCGCTGCCTTGCAAGGGGCAGGTGGGAGGGGAGGGAGGAGGGAACGTGGGTTCCTCTGTGCATCCGAGGCTGCGAGAGAGACTTGTGGCTCAGCTGGGCACAGCTGCAGCTGGGCATGGAGTGGAGCGGGGCGGGGAGAGCTGCTGCCACACGTGGGAGCCACAGTCCGGGCTCCTTCTTGTCCTCCCGTCCACAGCCTCCCTGGGATGTGTGGGGAAAGGCACCCTCTGCTCTGCTGCTTCCCACCTCGCTGCCCCAGTGGCCATGTGTGCCCGCGCTGCCTCCCGTCCCCAGCAGCACGTAAGCGGCCCCCTCAGGACTTGGGGCCTCGCGTGCGGGCGGCCAGGCCCAGAGAGCGCAGGCGCTGCCTTGCTGTGGGGCAGGGCTGGCTAGAAGCGGACGGGTGAGGAGGCAGGCACGGGCTGGCAGTGCCAGCAGCTGCTGCTTGGCTTCCCACGCGGAGCCACTCCAGCAGCGCAGGGCACAGGCATGGGCTCGTCGGGGTGGGGAGGCGGGGGCAGGAGTATAGGCACTCCCAGATGCACATCCTCCTTGCCAGCAACCAGCATGTCCCAGGCCCGTGAGCAGAGACCCTTCTCCACCACCCAGTGGCAAAGTTCTCCCATGAAAGCTCCATCCTGCGCCTGCGGCACTGGCTGTGGCTGCCTGGGTGGCCACCGCTTCCTTGGGGCAGGCAGGCGCCCGGGGCTGCTCAGCAGCTGCAGTCAGCGCTGGCCCTGGCCGGGGAGGGGTCTGGCCCCATGAGGGACCTGGCCATGCCGCGCTGTGCCAACACGGTGCGTGTGGAAACCTTGTCCCTTCCCTAGCCCTTCAGTAGCCATTAGGAAGCTGCTGGGGGAGGGACAAGGGGTTTCCTGTCACAGCACCACGAGCCACAGAAAATGCCGTGGCGGGCTGCATGTTGGACAAGCCTGATCTAAATGAACACCCTGTATCTGTTTAATAAACTGAGTGTACCGAGTGATGATAGTTTACTTAAATGCTAATCTAAAATTTTGTGACCTTCTTTCAGGGACAGACTTTTTTATAAAGAGAATGGGTTCCTTATTAATATACTTTTTTTTCAAGTACTGCATTGAATAAAGGAAAAGTTCTTGCTCTGCATATAAAATATAAGCACTTCAGTTTGGGAAGAGTAGAACTAACATAGTTGCTGAAGTATGTAATCTCAAATATACTTATAGAATATACCTGATAGCAGGCTCTAGACTTTGATATGCTTGTCCAGTGGAAAATTACTACACTGAATAGCGTTTGAGCTTCAAGTGTGTGGTTTTTTTTTTCAACTAGTTTATATGCAGATATACCTCTAGTATAATACACGCTGAATTTTGAAAAGCCCAAAATTCAAAGGTTTATAGGGGGGGAAAATAATAGAAAAGAGAAGAAGGATATAAATATGTAGAAGATATTTTAAGTAAAATTCTTTACTTTATGGGTGCTTCCTACTTGTTCTGTGAAGCGAGACGAGAGGGGCATGGTCGAGACATTTTAAACTTGGATAAATAAAGCTTGATTAACACTACCTTGGGTTGCTTCTGCATAGAAGCAGTAACTCTGTGTGCATGTCAGCTGCATGTGAGTGCTTGATTTGGATGAAATCTGACTGGGTATGTTTTGAGAATACAATTAAGTTTATCTGAAACCCTATTCAGTTACATGACTGTGGGTCATTAGACAAGCTACATCTCAGTTTGGACTGATCATCTATTGCTGTCATTAAGATTTAAACTACTTTTTACATTTCTTGAAATTGAGTGATATGAGTAATTTACTTGCCTTATGCCTTATTGGCGCACACAACTGAGGTTTTGAATAGAAGACATCACTTACTTATAATCAGTGCATCCCTATTTTTTATTGTTTGGCTATCAGATTGACACCAATAAAGGAGAAATCATTGTTATCAGCTATTGGTTTTACATGGTCCTTGTAGTAAATAATTGCAGCCATGTGCCTGGAGTACCCTGGCAAGTGTAGTCTGTTTGGTAAGTCTGTTGGAGCAGAAGGGGTGTGGGGGTGGGCAGGCATATGGAGGAAGGGAGTGGGGCTGGGCCAGGGGCAGGAGCTGCATGGCCAGGGCAGCGTGCAGGACAGCCCTGAGTGGCTTTTCCAGGGGATATGGGGAGTGGGATGACTCCTGCCACTAATCACACCCCCAAGGGAGGTGTATGCCCCCTGGACCTGTGTATGGGGTGAGGGGTGGCGCCAGGCTCTTCCTGGCACAGGGATTGGGCTGGGCTAGGTTCTTGTCCAGTCTCCTTTTGAAGACCCCCAAGGTAGGGGACAGCACCTTTGTTAACTGGCCATCGGTATCAGCCCAAAACTTACAGGTGCACCCTTACTTGGTTCACCCAGTCTTAATGTAACCTTTCGCACTTTTTCTGTGTTGTTACTTTTTAATTCTCTGTCTCAAGTCCCTGAAGTACTGTGTGGTTACTCATAGGGCCTAACTGCATTTTGTGCCCGCAGGTCTTCATTCTGGGAGCTTCTGTTTGTGTTTTGCTCAGCAAAACTACACAGTTTATAAAGTCTTAATATGCAAAATGTATTTGCTTATCTTGTGTGTCATGTCTGTCAAAGGGAGAACACTTTTAGTCCCGTCTTGATGTTAAACCAAGGCTATGTTGTTCTATCTAGTAAATGTATAAAGTGGTATTGTGATATATTTTAAGTCTTAATTTATATTAATGGTATGAATTTTGGTTTTAATTTATGCTTTATTTTTTGTGTTAATGCTAAATATTTGAGTAACTATTCCATAACATACTCTTAAAATTATTGAAACTAGCATTTCTTTTCATGGAGATCACTTTTGTAGAGGTGATGATAAACTGATCTTTTATTGAAGATGGTCTTGGGATCGTGGTGTTAGGAATATTGCATCAAAGCCATTGTTCTGTAAATACATGAACTTCATGTTCTCTTGGTACCAAGCTATGAAAACAAACAGCCCAAATTGCTATTTAAAGATCAGTTTTCTTCAGGTGTCTTAATCATGGGCCATTTCATCTCCCTTTTGACTATTACAGCATTTTAAGAAGAGCCTTTTCGTGTGTTTTTGCTTTTTTCCTCCCCAATGGACAAGTGTTCTGCAGCGCTAGTCTCTTGTTCTGTATACTGAATAAGTATTGGGGGGGGGGGGTTGGGTGTGTGTGTATACTGTAATCAAAAAGCCAAACTTTTTCTATATATTGAATAGGTAGCAGTTACGTAGAATGCTGTATTACAGATTCTACACTATTTGTATACTATTAGCAGTAGACTTAAGTTTTTTATTCATATTGAAAAAAATCTGTAGTAAAGTTTGTATAATCTATTTTAAGTGCATCGAAGAAATGAAATGTGAATCCAGGCCTATTAAGATTGACA
>NW_017729004.1:70857197-70862138 GCF_001723915.1 Gavialis gangeticus | reverse complement strand
GGTGTGTGTGTATACTGTAATCAAAAAGCCAAACTTTTTCTATATATTGAATAGGTAGCAGTTACGTAGAATGCTGTATTACAGATTCTACACTATTTGTATACTATTAGCAGTAGACTTAAGTTTTTTATTCATATTGAAAAAAATCTGTAGTAAAGTTTGTATAATCTATTTTAAGTGCATCGAAGAAATGAAATGTGAATCCAGGCCTATTAAGATTGACAGAAGATTGACGGGTGCCAATATAATTGATGAACCTTTGCAGCAAGTGAGTTTTTAATATTGAATATTTGAATTTTATTGTTGTGTGTTTTGTTTCAGGTATTTGTCTCCATGTTCTTCATGACTGACTGACTTCATTTGCATGTTCTATAAAATAAATGAACTGCTGTCATTGATTTATTACTTAAATACTAACTTCATAATCTTGTATGCCCTTGAGGACTGCTCTAAATAACTCTAACCTGAATACCCTTCACTTCATAGCTTAGAAATTACTTCTATTAAATCAGACACTTCCTATATGGAAAACTGAATTTCACCCTAAATTGTAGGGGCGGCTTGTAATAAACTCTTAATGTTACTTTAACTTTTATTTTTTTTAATGGTTGAATAATGGCTACCATCAGCACAGTAGCATGTGATTACTATGTACTGTTTGCAAGTGTGAATGGAACTTGATTAAGTTGCTTAAGTAATGACAAAGTAGGCTTTCCTACGTAGACATGATTGCTTATCTCTATCGAAAGATAGAAGGCTGCATCTAGGTTGAAAATAATTCAGTCTCCGTATGTTTTCTCTACTGAATAGAAGAAGATGAGAAACCACTGTTTAACACCCAAGCTCCTATGTAACAAACTACACTTAAAAGGTTTCACTGAGTTTTATGTTCCCAAAGACTGCTTGATGCTCCTTGTTGCCAGCAGCAAGTGAATTAAAAAAAAAACTTCTATAGTATGGGCTAGCCTTTCTTCATAGTACTAAATTGTTCTGAATTGAAGATCCTTGGCTATAAGCCCAAAAGCTTTTTTTTAAGATGCAGAAATGTTAAGATTAAGGTTGAACTTCAGGCACACCTTGTACAGATGCAATTTAATTTCATTTTCAGGAGGTACATTTTTTGAGAATAACTTCTGGAAGAGTGGGTCCTTTCCGAGTTCATATTGATAGGCACTTACGTATGCATAGTTCGCAGCTATTCAAAAGATTCTGTGCTTTAGGATTCATTAGTAGTATTAACAAAGAAAAAATGCTTAATTAGGATTTTTCACTCTTAAATTTAAGCACAGTAATTTGTACTAAACTGCTTGTTTGGACCCAGTTAAAATTATTACTGGGTCCTTTTATGCTAACCATGCAGTTATCAGCTGTTCTAACTGAGAGTCCAGAGAAGAGCCACATGCACGATCAGAGGTCAGGAAAACAGACCTTACGACGACAGGCTGAGAGCTATGGAGCTCTTTAGCCTGGAAAAGCGCAGGCTCAGGGGTGATCCGATGGCCACCTATAAGCTTATTAGGGGTGACTACCAGGATCTGGGGGAATGTTTGTTCACCAGAGCACCCCATGGGATGACTAGGTGGAACGGTTATAAACTACTGCAAGACCGTTTCAGGCTGAACATAAGGAAGAATTTCTTTAATGCCTGAGCCCCCAAAGTCTGGAACAGCCTGCCATCAGAGGTGGTTCAATCACTTACATTGAACACCTTCAAAAGTAAATTGGATGCTTGCTGGGATCCTATGACCCCAACTGACTTCCTGCCCTTCAGGCAGGGGGCTGGACTCGGTGATCTTCCGAGGTCCCTTCCAGCCCTAATATCTATGAAATCTATGAAACTTTACATCCTTACCAGAAGATTCTGAAGTTGCCTTCTATATTTCATTTTGGTGGCCTTAGATTTCCTTGATCCTCTATCTGCCTTTCACTTCACCCATCAGACCCTATCTCCAAAACTTTCTTGGTACTGGAAGGGGGTACTAATTTTCCAAAGATGCTGCTGCTGCTTTTTAATGTTTTTTGTATCCAGTTGCTGCTGCTGCTTGTGTGTGTGTGTGTGTATTTGTCCTTCACATCCTTCCCATAGAAGATGGGAATTATGTAGGGAACAAACTGTAATTTGCAGGTGGAATGAATCTTTCTCTTCCGCAACCCTGATTTTTTTATAAGGGTTCAAGACACTTGTGCCAGAGCCAAAGCTCTGCCCAATAGTATTCCTGTCTAGGTAGCAGAAGAACTGCTGTCTTGCCATGGCCCTGGCTTGGGCACCTTTTGGAGAGAATTGATAGTCCTAAAGAATAGCTAAGTCCTTTTGTGTAACCTTTCTTTCTGCCTCTCGTTCCTTTAGTCAAACAGTGTGGTAGCTGGTTCACTGTTTTGAGCCTTCTGGAACTACAGAAATTGTGACGCTGTAAGAAAATTTGTATAATCTGGCACATTCTCCATTTGTAGTAACTAGAAAAGGCCAGAGGGTGTCAGAATATTTATAAACTGCATCTTCCACATAATATATTCTCAGTTTAGTAATAGGGTGAATGCTGGTCTCTGTGCAATTACTAAGGTAAACACAAACTTCAGTACAAATGTAAAACCTCACCATTTCAATTGCCATAATTTAACAACTGAAAGCATTGTTTTATGTGTATTTTGAGTCGGTTGTCACATCTATAAGCACAAACAAACTTTTTCTTTCTTTCTTTTTTTGTTTCTTTATAGGTAATCCAATTTTCCCTGCGGGACTATGTCCAGTATTGGTATTATACATTAAGTGATAATGAATCCTTTCTTCTTGAAATCAGGCAGGCTCTTCAAAATGCACTCATTCAGTTTTCTACTAGGTAAGATGTATTTTATATTTAAATGAACTTGACAAATGCAGAAATCTTTCTTGGATTGGTCAGTCATTAAAAAAGTATATGTGCAAATATTTTAGCTGCTATGCTGTATAGTTTTATTTTTAAACTATTGTGAAATGATTCATTGTCTCTTAAAATAAGCGCAAAACATCTGCAAATCTTGCCCATCCTATGACTTAAATTGGTGAGATGATGTTTCCTGACAAACATTTCTAATGGAAAAACTAGCTTGTTTCACCAGTTGTAAGAACCACATTTGTGGTATAAAAATATCTGTTTTGGCAACAGGATATGTGTCCAAAAGAAAGTCTGTCAAAAACACAGTTGAAGTATCTGGATAAGAGCTTTTTGAAATAGAGAACTGTTTATGGCTTGATGTTCTGCACTTAGTTGTTCTCTTCAGTATGTATGAGCAGTGCAGTGTTTTTCAGGCAAGTAAAACACCAGTGTCAAAGAGAATTACATGCGTTTTGACTAGAGACTTAGTTTGAAATTCTGTTTGGTCACATTTGTAGAAATTGTACCTTTTTACCTGCTTTCAGTCAAGCAGATGGTTTTTTTTTTTTAAAGATATTTTCTCACTGCGTTGAGAAATGTATATTAACAAAGGAAACATTATTATATGGACAAAAGGGTGAAATTGACTAAATTATATATTAGGGCTGTGCCATGATTCAGTTTGGCCTGATTCGGTGGCTGAATCTCCGAATCGAATTGGATGACCCTTTTAATGTCTCCAAGTTGATTTGGACATAGAGATAGCTTTAAATGATTTTTCTACATGCCTCTAGGTAGCAGGGGCACTGAACCCTGCGGTGCTGGGGCAGAAGCTATGTCCAACAGAAGCACAGGGCTCCCTAGCGCGCTTGGCAGCAGACTCAGAAGTGGACCAGAAGCACTTCCAGTCCACTTGCTGGTCTACCAGGACCCCCTGTGCCCCCCGACTTGATGACTGGTCCCTTCTAGGTCTGGGGGGCACCTGGGGTCCCCCTGTGGCTGATAGCTGGGTTGTGGTAGGGGAATGTGCCAAGGGGTCCCCCCAGTGTGTTCCCTGACAGACCTGGGTTTGCTGCCAGGCATGCTGGAGAGCCCCCTGCGCTGCTGTGAGATGCTGCATCTGCCCCAGCACAGCAGCATACCTTGAGGTATGTAGAGAAAACTTTTAAAGCTGTACCTTATTTGGATTCAGCCAAATCGAATTGGGGACAGTGATCTGAACCAACAGATTAAATCACTGTCCCTGATTCAGGCTGAATCTGAATCAAATAGGGCTGTGCGAAACTGGTCCTATTATTCACAAGTGCATAAACACTGGAAACTTTCCCGTTCTGTCTGCCATTTACTTTGCAGGCAAAATTTGTCCCAGGTAGCATTGCTTGGGAACCACCACTGTTGTTAGAGTCGGAGTTTGGGGTTGAATAATCCATCTTGTCCAGTTTACATGGATTGTCTTTTTTTAAACTATCAACCACAGTGCTTGGAGGGATGAGGGCAACCAGCTGTAAAATGGACCTATGCCTGTTCTGGCTTGTAAAAGCCAATTGGGGGAGCCTGGGGCCATCACTAAGGAGGACTATTCAGCAGCTGCTCGGGGATGGTTAGGAAGGCCAAGGCAGAGATGGAACAGGGGCTGGCTTCCCAGATTAAGGACAACAAGAAGCCCTTTTAAGTACGTAGGGAGAAGAAAGAAGGCCCCAGGAAATGTGGGGCCCTTGCAGGACAAGACGGGGAACCTGGTTGTCACGCCAGACGACAAAGCCAACATATTTAATAACTTCTTTGCCTCTGTCTTCCTCAGTAAGGACCAGAACTGCCACCTCCCTGCTGGGCTCCCTTTGGGCCACGGGGAAGGCTCACCTGGGCCTAGAGTGAGTGAGGATTTAGTTAGGGAGCTTCTGGAGGGGCTGGACGTTTTTTAAGTCAGCCGGCCCGGATGATCTTCACCCTAGAGTCCTAAAGGAACTGGCTGGGGTCATTGCAAGTCCCCTGGCACGGCTTTATGAACACTCGTGGTGCTCTGGAGAGGTGCTGGAGGACTGGAAGAGGGCCAACGTGGTTCCCATCTTCAAAAAGGGGAGGAAAGAGG
>NW_017729004.1:70841394-70856972 GCF_001723915.1 Gavialis gangeticus | reverse complement strand
CTACTTCACGGTCAGGGCGGCTAGGGTCTGGAACCAGCTTCCAAGTGAGGTGGTGCAGGCTCCCACCCTGGGGGTTTTTAAGAGGAGGTTGGATGACCACCTTACTGGGGTCATTTGACCCCAGTGCTCTTCCTGCCATGGCAGGGGGTTGGACTAGATGATCTGTTCGGGTCCCTTCCGACCCTAGAAACTATGAAACTGCTGGCAGGAGTTGTCAGTGCTTCTCTTGGGAATGGCAGGGTAAAATGATACTGACTCCTTTTCAAGAAGCAGGTGCTTTAACTCCCCATAAAGGTATTTCCCTGTCTCCCACTTTTTGTGGGGGAGGGTCATTGTGCCTGGAGTTGTCTGACATCTGGATGCCATCTGTTTCTTGGACTGTTGTCAGTCCTGGGCTTTGTTATGGAGATAGCATAGACTGCTTGTGGCTGTGGTTGATGCTCTTCACCTAAAGATTGACATGGGAAATTTTGCCCTGCTAATCTTACTCGGTCTTTCTGCGGCCTGAGGTGCTTATAAAATGTACGTGATCTGGTAGGTATTCATGGAGCAGCTCTAAATTAGTCTTGCTTTTTCTTAGCAGGTAAGTCCCAGATAGTTGTGATAGGCAAGTGCTAGTCATCCACCTGGGACCTTTCCTGTATTGTCCCCCAGGGCTTGATCTCATTTCCCGTTCTGCTCAATGTGTATATGGGGCCATTTGTGTGAGATTTGAACAGAGGGGCCATCAGCATGTTGATGCTGCCCATCTGTACCTCCTGTCTTCTGAGACTGTAGAGCTAGGTTCAGTTCTTTCCCAGTGCCTGCAGTTGGGAGCAGGAGGTGGGTGTACCAAAACAACCTCCTTCATATACCATCACTGTGCCAAGTCTGCTTGGTGAAAATGCATGGGAGGTGGTTCTTGGCAGTCACTCTTCAGATCTGGAATTCTCTCCATCCCAAGGCCTGCCAGAGCACAATTCTGGACCTCTTTCAGAAGCACTGCAAGACTTTTTTCTGTTTGGGCAGGCATTTCACAACCAAAACTAGGCCAAAATGTTTTATAGTGGGTCTCTACTTTGTTTCATCACATTCTCCTTCAGATATCTGTATGCATATCCTTGTTGTGTGTGTGCGTATGCAACAGTGCTGAAGCTTGGAAGCCTTTCTATATGAGAACCCAAAGGACATGCCATACCCTTTCCTTCCCCCATGCTTGCAGGTTAAAGGGTAATATGCCCTTCAATTGGTTCAGTATTCGTTGGGCTGCCAATGTGAGGATGCGGTCAGGAAAGCTAACTGCACCTCATCATACAACCACAGATGCATCACAAGCAGGTCCAAAGAGGTGATCCTCCCCCTGTGTGACACTGGTCAGGCCACAGTTCGAGTACTGTGTCCGGTTCTGAGTGCTGAATTTCAGGAGGGATGTGGACAGCATCAAGAGGGTCCAGAGGAGGGCCACTCGCATGATCAGGAGGCAGCAAGGCAAGCCCTACAAGGCGAGGCTACCGGACCCGAACCTGTTTAGCTGCCACAAGAGAAGGCTGAGGGGGGGATCTGGTGGCAGTCTATAAACTGGCCAAGGGGGACCAGCAGGCAATGAGAGTAACAAGGAATAACGGTCACAAGTTGGCGGAGAGTAGATTCAGGCTAGATATCAGGAGGCACTAGTTCACAGTCAGGGTGGCTAGCATCTGGAACCAACTTCCAAGGGAAGTGGTGCTCCTACCCTGGGGGTCATCAAAAGGAGGCTAGACAGTCACCTAGCTGGGTTCGTTTGACCCCAGCATTCTTTCCTGCCCATGGCAGGGGGTCAGACTTGATGATCTGCTCAGGTCCCTTCTGACCCTACCAGCTATGAAACTATGGTTTTAGTGTCATTTGGTTTGACAGAAAACACTGTGGCTTATGATCTTGGAGCCTGCAGTGTGGTTGAAGTATGTAGAGCCCCTTTTATTTTTCTCTTGTCTTTCAGATTTACCTTGTCTCTGTCCACTCTGCTTCTGGCCCTTTTATTTATACCAGAAGCTTGTGACCCTTGTGGGGGTGGCAGTTATCATGGCTTCATCAGCAATGGGATTTGATTTTTGCGGTTCTCTGGTGCTTTGCATTCCTGTAGGTGAAACTGATAGCTGTATTGTCTCAAGTCCTGGGAAGTGCTCCATATTCAGATCATTTACAGCTATGGAAGAGTATGAGAATTCTTTCTCATGGCTAATTCACATGATCAACACCTGAACAGGGACATCAGGTGCTAGTGCTTCATATTGTGCAGTAGCAGTTTGTTAGTAGGACTGGCCTTGGTTCTGGCAGAGTCTTTTGAACTATAGCTCCCAGGTCAGTTCCCAAGAATGCTCAAAAGGACGCCTTCCTTGTTTATGTTCTTAATGGTACATTACCTTAGACTAATCTCTGGGAATGGAGTTCAGGTCCATTGGGAGCTATTAAATAGGACAGTCAGGGATGTTCCCTGACATCCCTAAACCAATGATGTTTTTTTATGAGGGAGGATATGATGGGATGGATTACACTAGACTTACTCTGTACATATACTTTCCCACTAAATCATCTGCTACTTGCTGTTATGGTTGACAGGTACTAGGCTAAGGATCATTGGCTTGACCCAGTATGGAATCTCTTCTGTTCTTTATGTTGCTCACTGCATTCTTGGATGTCACATCTCTGTGAGGATATCACTGAAGCTTCCAAGGTGGAACTGCCTGCTGTAGCCAAAGCACATTCCAACATAACTTGCTTGTGCAGTTTCTCTGAATCTGTATCAGCAGCGTAGTCACTTGGAACTTCATTGATGCCTCCAAACATTATATAATTGCACAAGTGGTTTTCCAGTTGATGTTGCCAAGAAATCTCAAAAGCTTAATTCCAAGTATAGAGGCACTGGTTTGAATCCTCCTATATTGAAAATATGTATATGGACAGCTGCTCAAAGAACATTGTTTGTCCATGTGTACATCTGCATCCTTGTCTCCCATCCTTTCTTGCTTGGGAGTCTCATGCCATTTAAGATTTTGGGCATGGAAGAAATGGAATCCTTTAGCACAACACAGGGAGAAATTGTCTATGCAAACTTTACTGCTAAGGGAAAAAGGTCTGAACTTGAATGCTGCAAGTTATACGTACTCAAAATGAGGCTCTGCACAGGAAAACTCTTGTTGCAGACCATTATCTTCTTAAGTTCTTCATCACCAGCGATTTATCTAAATTTTGTGAGTAGGTTTCAACTGGGGGAATTGGTGCTGATGGAACTACACTGATAATAGACTCCTAGTGTTGAGACAGTTGACTTCTTTTAAACCAGCTTTATTCTCCATGCTTATACTTTACAAGTTCCTTTTTGCACTAATTCAGTGGGGCTACGCTGTTGGTAGTTATATTTCAGTGTATGGCCTATGTAACTTTAGGCAGCTTGTTATAGGCCGGAGAAGATGCTGGTGTTCTGTTGCTTAAATGTGGAATATTTCAGTTCTAGCCATAATGTTACCAGAAAAAGGCCCAGAAATTGGAATAGCCTTAAGTAGCAGTAGTATAAACAAATAGCAGTGAAATTAAATAGTTACCAAGCTTTCCTCAATTCAGTTTTGTATCAATTTCAGAATCTCTGTGGCATGTAATGGCTAGTGATGAAGCAAAATAATATAAGGTAGAACTACAGGATGTAACTTGGGTGATCCAGGATATGTAAGAGGGGGGCTTAGTATCAAGAAAATACCTTGCTGTTGAAAGCCTAGGCTGTGGAATAGTGGAAATGGCTTGGAAGCACTATTGCTCGTGATACTTAAGACTAGACTAAGTAAAACACCAGACAGCTTACTATAGGAAATAATCCTGTATGACCACCAGTAGGTAGCCTGGATGCTCACTTCCAATGACTAGTTTATGAATAAACTTCAGTGATTCTGGTTTTACAAGCAGGAAGGAATTTCACGGGTTTTAGACTTCCATTTAGCTATAGGGATAAAAAATAACAGCTCATAGGAGTACCAGTTAGATTCTATATATTAATTTCTGACTTGCTTTGACATTAAAATAGAACTTAAATTTGTCATTGATATTTGTCCTAAAAGTTAGTGTGATCAATAAGTCGACTGCATACTGCTTAGTAGGGGTGTGTAAAATGGGCCATATTCAGATTTGGCCGGAATTGGGTACAATGATTCAATTCATTGATTCGGATCACTGTCCCAATTTCATCTCAGAGGAATTTGAAGATTCGATGCTGATTCGGAGAATTAGTGATTCAGCCATAGACACAGCTTTAACTGTTTTTTCTGTATACCTTGAGGTACTGGGCACAGCTTGTGAATGCTGCGATGGTGGAGTGGATGGAGCATCCCATAGGAGCATGGGGGAGAGGGGGGCACCCTGTGTGCTCCTGTTGGACATACAATCTGCCCCAGCATCTCAGTATTCACGAGCCACCTGGTACCTTGAGGTACGTAGAAGGAAACATTTAAAGCTGTGTCTATGACCAAATCATCGAATCTCTCCCAATTGGTTTTTAAAGAGTCTTCTGATTTTGATTTGGCCACCAAATTGGGCCAAATCTCTGCTGAATCGAGCCAGCGATTTTTTTTTTTGGAAGTTTCACACAGTCCTACTGGTCAGGTCTTAAAGTGACTTATAGTTTCTAGGGTCAGAAGGGACCTGAGCAGATCATCTAGTCCGACCCCGTGCCATGGCACTTATAGCTGGGTCTGCAGCTGGCACAGTTAGGTGGAATTGGCTCTCTCCTCTAACAGGCTACAGTGTAACCTAGACATGCTAAAAGGAGAATGAATATATAACGCGTTATTTTAAAGTTTTTTTTTTTTCTTTTTACAAGATGCTCATTAATGTAACTGTGTAAGGCTGCCACCTAGTGTTGTTTGTGTGATTTTAATCAAGTACTGTGGGTGAAGGAGTCGGCTACTGAACTATAAATAGCTTTGGTAACTTTAACTTCATGACGGCATATTTTCTGCTTTTCACTGTTCTGCCTTCTTTCTGATATTGACTTTAATCTTGTAAAGTTCTTTGCATCTGCTCTGGGAGATTAGTTATACAGAAAATAAGTTTTTCTTTGTAGTATTGTAGAGTTTTGCGGAGTGGGTTCCAGAGTAGTTCTCCTTTTCATTTTTGAGAGAATTCAGACAAGGGTATTTTTGGTACAGAGAAGTTGTGATAGGTTAGTTCCTGGGTTTTTTTACTGAAGCCTTTAACTGTTGCTTGGAACACTATAGTGCAGAATATAGTTTAGGTGTAGTTTTTGGTGCATTTGTGAAGTGCCACTACATGAATGTGTTAAAACACTTGTTGTTCAAAATGTATAATGCAAATCATCTTAGTAAACTGGTGATTTGTTACTAGCTAGCTGCCTCTAAGTTCATGTATTTTAAAGCTGTTGCTTGTTAATATATATGCACATTCACACAATATAATATTGAACTTTCATGTAGCTGTTATGCACGCTATTTTGAAGTGTGCATATATGCATGTAAAGCAAAACCAAAGAGACAGAAAGAGCCTCTTCATTGCTGTGGCAGCAACAACAACCTAAACACAGATGTCCTGTTGACCAGGAACTCCCTTGTGTAGTTGTGGGGGTGAAAGTAGGACTGTAACAGTGGTTCATTAAACCCAGTAAATCTGCTGACTTTTGAAAAATGTGCAAGTTGTAATTCCTTTGTGTTTTCAAGTAGCAGTTGTTCATATTGGCATTACAAGAAGTTAGAGCTTTATTCTACCTTAATTATTTAGTTTGATATGTAGTCTTTTTTTTCTGAAAGGTCAAAAGAAATAAACTGGCAGAGTTATTTCACTACACGGCTAGTTGATGATTTTGGCACTCATCTGCGAGTATTCAGAAAAGCTCAGCAAAGAATAATGGAAAAAGATGATCAGAAGAAAGGTAATGTCATTGTTTAAAAATAATTGATTTGTCAAAAATAGATGAGTAAAAAAAATATTAGTGTACACTTCATCTTTTTTTGTTTATTTGGTTACTTTTGATTTAGAAAAGGCTTTCATATATATACATTTGTTTTCTAAACAAGCATTTTCTAATTTCTTTTGTGAAGATACGGCAGAAGAACTTGTAGATATGTTCTTTGAGGTTGAAGTTGAAATGGAAAAGGATGTCTGTCGTGACTTAGTCTGCAGTTCTCCCAAAGATGAAGAAGGTTTCTCTAATTCTTTTTTTTGAGGGTTGTGCTACAGTAAACTGTAAGAAATATTACATCAGTCACTAAAATGGAAGCTATGCCAAGCTAAGTTTGTAACTTTATTACAAACAAGTGTCCTTTGGTACTTCGTACATTTGGTGCATATTGGTATTTTTTTAGTAGCAGTTGTGCATGTGTGTAAAAGGCTGAAAGATATTCCAGATGGAAATGTGCCTGTATTAAAGCTCTTGGTATGCCATGGTGGGAAGGAAAGGCTAATCACTTCTCAGGCATGCAATGTAAACCTTTCCCTTAATGAGGAAACAGAAATTGGTTTAGCTTAAAAAAAACCACAAAAGAAAGTGATTTGATTTTAAGCTTATAGGCACTAAAGCATTGCAAGTATGAGAAACAAACCTATAGAAGGATTAGCTGCTGCTTTTAAGAGCAAAACAAGCCCTTTACATGTTCATTTATCTGTTCCAGTTAATGTAAGCAGTAAATTTTATTTTATAAAATTTAAACCATTCACTGTACTGTGAAATCTTGAAAAGATCGTTTCAGTTAAGTGGCATAAACTCAATTTGGGAAGTAAAGACATTAGAAGGTGTAGAGGATTTTTTTGTTCATCGTAGGAACATGTAGAATGCAACAGCTATGCATTTTCTGACATACTTTTCTCCCAGGTTTTCTAAGGGATATGTGTGAGGTTTTACTGTATATATTGCTACCTCCTGGAGACTTCCAGAACAAGATCATGCGATACTTTGTCAGGGTAAATATAAGCTTTATAGTCCTAAAATTGTCACTTGTACAAAATATCATAAAGTGTAGGATATCAGATCTGTGCTGTATAAACATGATCATTGTATTTTTACAGTAATAATGAATAGTAGATATCTGGGGTTGCTGACAAATGTGAAAAACCAAAAAAACCACCATGCTTTACTGGAAGAGGCATAGCATGTTAATTCAACCCAGTTCTGCAGCATCTGCACAGATCTGGTGCTTCAGCAGGGCTTTTTTGACACTTTATCTAAAACTGATTGAATCTGTTATTAGGTAAGTGCCAAAAAAACCTCTGTGAAATGCCCAATCTATACAGATGTCAGGCAAGCCAGGTTGAAGTAACATGCTGCCTCTTCTGGGCACGTGCTGGGCTTGGCACAGAAGTGCGCTGAGTTCTTTTTAAAGTACTGTTGACTGCGTTGGGTTTTTTAACCTCTGTAAGCAGCCTAGGTTCCTATGTTAGGACCAGAAATACTAACTGAAAGTCCAAGTCTGTCTCTCTCGTATCCTATTCTAATGAGAATGTATAAATTGCTAGAGTTGAGAGAATTTCTTGGATATACAGTGGTCACTGTTGTTCTGCATTGACAATGCAATGATTTTTTTGTGATCGTTTTAATTTGTTAAAATGAGAAATAGCTGAAAAACTGCTTAGGGAGTACCTGACATTTGAATGCCATCAAATGTATTTTGTCAAATTAATATTAAATTCTTAATCTTATGGAAATCGGTGTTCTGCTGTTTCATATTTCTCTAAGGAACCTGTCACTTGAGAGAGTAGCTCTCCCTTGTGGTCAGATGTCTTCAGGTTGATGGCATTCTTCCCTTTTGATTTGCTCAGGCTGTTTCTGTGCATGTGTATAAGCAAATAAGCTTTTATCTGAGCTTTTATACTTTGATTTTTAACTGGCATGAATTGTAAATTACAATTGCGTAATTTTTGATGGTTTCAGGAAATCCTCGTCCGAGGAATTCTTCTTCCATTAATAAACCAGCTCAGTGATCCTGATTATATTAATCAGTATGTCATATGGATGGTAAGGTTTTAACTTTTTTTTTTTAATGGTGTTTTGATGGTATTTTCACAATATTTATGTGAGAGCATCTTTTGGTCCTGGACATCTCATCATGCATGTATGTGTGTATGTAGCAGAAGTATGTAGTAGTAACTCAGTATGGAAGAGTTTGTATAATATGACAGTGGTTAACTTAGTATATGAAATTTTTTTATTTTATACTTTGCTTTAATTGTTCATACTTTCTTTTTTTAGGCTGACTTTTTTTTTTCCCTCTACACGTCTTCGGATGACTTAATTTGAGCAAAATGGTCTCTGTATTCAAAATAATAATTCTCAAAATTCCTAAGTGTAAGAGTAATCCATCAATGAGTTTAGGGTTGTGTATTTTGGAGTTGTGCTGAGAACTGGTTTTGAAGAGATGTGACTCATTGAAATCATAGTTTGTACATGCAGAAACCTGTGCATTTCAGGAAGTCTTCTATTGCATGTTTTCAGAGATGGTAGAAAAGCAGTGGTAAAAATTTAGGAAAGCTTTCAACCTACACATCTAGCTACAGCAAAGATTTATCAACCAAGATGACCCAAGATCCTTTTAAGGGTGCCACAATCGCACCTACATGTGATTCTGGAAGGTTTACACCTAAATATTTGAAATATAAAAATGTGTAGTGTCCCAACACATTTTGACCCTTTGTGGTCTTTCTGAATTCTTTTTGTACACAGAACTGTTCTATTTTTCTATGCTCAGAATGAATTAAATCTAGAAGCTGGTGTCTTCTGAAGGGTGCCTCAAGTCTAAGCAGGTTGAGAATCTCAGAGCTGGAGGATACGTTTTTAGCTCCTAGGCTGACTGGAAAGAAGAATCGTAATTATTCTGAGACCACTGTTGTACCTTTTTGGCTTTTCACTGGATTTGGAAGCCTTTCAGTGAAAACTAATCATAGCATGTTTTGGACCTTTTTAGTAACAAGTCACTTGAGGGTAGCTAGCTTTTAAGTGAAGATCTGGTGTCCTGCATGGATTAAATTTCTTCTCATTTCCCCCCCCCCCCCCCCCCCCCCCAAAACAAACAAACGAACAAAAAAAAAACCCAACTACTTGATGGCTTTATGTACTACTTGCTTTTTCAGTCTATAACTCACGTGCTACTTCTCAAAATAGTTCTAATTCAGCAAACTGGCATAAAGTCGGTGCTTAAATTCTGCCCCCATCAGAGAGAGAGAGCAGAGAAGGTAAATATGATCTTACTAAAATGGGACATGGTCATTTTACTAATTTTTTTGACATTTGAGGTTTCCTGCGTAAAGTTCTCTGGTTGAATAACATGGGTTGGTATTGAGCACTTCCTGTTGAGAGCTGCCTGAAGTCGAACTGTATAAAGAATAATACTGTTCTGTAGGCGCCAAACTCTTCTTTTAAAGAAATTTTAATCTTTCTCTTCTTCCTTGCATGTTTGTGCCGAATTCTACTTAGGCTTGCTGCATAAATTCAGTTTGAATTATTCCTTGAGCATTCTGTGAAGTCCATCCCAACTTGTTTCTTTTGCCATCAATCCATTGACACTTTTTTGTTTTGGTATCACCTTTATTAGAATATTTATACTAATTTATGTTCTTTGGAAAAGATAGCTGTGTTATACTTGTCATGTGAAACCTACATTAATGGATTGGTTTGTTGCCCTCATATATAAAGAAGGCCTACAAGGGGTATTTTTTCTGGAGTTTTTTCCCTTTTTCTTTTCTACCTTTTAAGTATAAGGAAAAAAGTTTGAGTTCCCTGGCTTGGTTTCAGTGTTTTAACCTCTAATACCCAATACACTTTATGAACCAAGCCCAAAAAAACCAATATTCTTAAAGAAAGCTTGGCAGGGCCTTTTTCTTCCCCTCAGCTCTTCTCTTCTCTTCTCTTCTTTTAAAAACTACATTTTTAAAAGCTTGAACTTCTGCGCAGAATTACTTCCCCCAAGGATAGAAATCCAAGATAGCAGTTCTAATTTTATCTCTGTTGTGGTTTAATAGGATTGTTGGATTGTTCTTGAGGTCATGATGGTATATGGAATGCATTTAAAAGCAAGGCTTGCTAGGGCTGTTGTCCAACAAAATTATTTGACTCTAGCAGTTGAGTATTACTCAATGTCATGCTCCTTCAGTTTGGATGGTCTATACATGTGCTTTCAGGATACCATCTATGGTGGTATGCTTCTACTGCCTTGTAACAAGAAAGACTGTAGGCTTTGGCTCAGTGACAAAGCTTGGCAAGGATGTCTACCAACATGCCTAGTGTTGGCATCCATGACCAGCTGGTGATACACAATGCTAGCTAAATTATTTTCAGACATGGTACAGGCATAATATGCAATGGATTTGCTCACTTAACTCAGTGTGGTGTACGAAGGGGATTTAGGCCTCTCTTTTATATACGCTGGAATGCTCGGCCCCTGACACCTTGTAATCCAGCCTGCAGAACTTCCACCTTGTCTGGGGAGGCTGGAGGGCCATAGGCTTGCCCATTAGATCCAGTGTGCAAGGGAGTGTGGAACCCCAATCCTGGTGGATGCATGCTGGGTGGCCCCACACCACTCATTTGGCCCAGAGGGCCAAAAGGTTGGACGCTACTGATATGCACAGACAACTTCATGTTTACAGTATATACATCCTAATTCTCACCAGTTAGTGCGACCATCCTGCCAGGTATGGAAAACTGTTAGCCAAGTCGCTCTTATTTTTTTGTTTGTGTCCTGTAATGGTCTTATCAATTCACTTTGGCCTTGGAAAAGCACCTACAAAGACAAACAACCTACTTTGTACAGGCTGTATATGGCATGCTTAGTTGTTTTTTTTTTTTTTTTTTTTTTCTAGTGAGGCCTACTTTGGTTCATGCTGTTAGTGAGGCCTCTGTGCAATTTGTATACATATTGATTAACAGTTGCATGAATCCACATTCTAATGAGGCCTGTGATGTATAGTACCATACCAAAATTGCCATTATTCCTTAATTGACTGATTAATACTTCACTGTGAAATTTATGCCATGGATGTCTTTTCATTTGTATGATTTCTGCTGTAATTTTTCCAAATGTTTCAGATTCGTGATTCCAATTGCAACTATGAGGCCTTTATGAACATTATTAAATTAAGTGATAATATAGGGGAGTTGGAAGCAGTCAAAGATAAGGCAGGAGAAGAACTGCAGTATCTGCGATCCTTGGATACAGCGGGAGATGGTTAGTAGGTGTTAATTTTCACAAAGAAAGAAATGGCCAACAGGATTTGTTTTAAAAGTTAGTTTAATTAAGGCAAACTCTTAACTTTAAAATATGTTTTGAATGTTCAGATGCTTTGCAGACAGACCAAACTTGAGGTTTTCTATCATGTTGTGAACAGAGTCTCCATCTAAATTCCATTTTTTGTGTTCTCTTGTCACGATATCCAGGGATCCTGTTTTTTCTGTTTAAGAAATCACAAATTCTCTGAATTTTAAAAAGCCTGACTCACAACCCCCCCACAGTGGGGAAGGGTGTATGTGTGAGGAAGGGGGTATAGGCACAGGTGACAGGGGGAGCATATGCCTCCCCAGATTTCTGCACCCACACCAGGGCTCAGGCTTACTGGCAGGCTGAACCAGCTCCAGGCAGGGGCTGCCTTTGCAGCTCAGCAGGCAGGACCTGGAGCCGGAAGGAGAAATGCGCTGCCATGGCCACTAAGGTGAGGTGCCCTCTGCTCACCTGGCAGCAGTGAGGGGCACAACTCTGTGCCAGCATTGCGTCTCACCTTGGCAGCCACAGCACTGCCTGTGCTGTCCTTGCCCCTCTCCTCTGCCACATAAGAATCTGTGTTTTTTTCCATGGCAAATGCAAAACCCAGATCCCTGATGATATCTCATTAAAATGCATTTTGATAAAATGATCTTGTGCATTAAAGTAAAATGACCTGGTTGCTGAGATGAGTTTCAATAGTATTTAATTTAGTAAAATTGGGAATAAACAATCAATACGTAGTTAAATTGACAAGAGTAGGAGAAAAGTGTGTTTTCTTGTTTCACTTCCTCATTTCTTCCACTCGGACACTGAATTTGGAGAAGAAAAAAAATTCTGGGGTGTGAAGGTTACACCCAGCCTAGCAGGTAATGCTGCATTAAAAACAGGAACAAAACAAAAGAAATGCATAAAATATAAATACAATCAACATGGGTCAAATGTTTATTCCCTAAACTAATGTATATCTACCTCTACTGTTTTGTCTTTTTGTTCTTTGTTTTCAGATATCAACACTATAAAAAATCAAATAAACAGCTTACTATATGTTGTTAAAGTATGTGATTCAAGAATACAGAGGTTGCAGTCAGGCAAAGTAAGTACTTTTTCTGTTAGTGTTAATCACCAATTGTGGGTAAATTGCTACAAATTCTCATACTTGTAAAGAAGAATGGTGGGTGTTGGTTTTGTACTCAGTACAGTAGAATCTAGGTTTTTCTCCTTCTTGGGGTGATTTGCAGCTTTCTTTTTTTAGATGTGATGCTCAGTTAAGAGACCCTCTTATCTGTTTGCTGTAGCTTTTACCTGAGTGCTTCTTTTCTAGTCATCTGGATCACCATCACTATCCCATCCAGTTGTTTATATATACATGTGCTCAGCTGCTTCACAAAGCACAGTGGTTAGGAACTTAAATCTGCTAAGAATCTGGGTTCCACTGTGTATACAAAAAAAATCTGACTGAGTGCGCAGCTAAAGTTTGACATACAAAAACCTAGAACTCTTGGTTCCAAAATGAAACCTTTTATTAGCGATTTCCCAGTTGGTCTAATAAAAGGTATCATTTTGGAACCAAGAGTTCTAGTTTTTTGTATGTCTTTTTGTCTTGAACCCACACGGCTACCAAGTACACTCCAGCTAAAGTTTGAACCTTCATATTTTATTTTTATGTGGAAAATTCACTACTGTCTTCTGCTAGAAAGTATTATTTGAACTTATAGTTCTAACAGTGGCTATTGCAAGTTGCAAATTTTGTATTTCAGTCATTTTAAAGATAAGCTGTTTTTAAAATCCTTTTTAAACTGTGCTTTTTGAAAGCCACCTGAAAGCAAGAAACTAAACAGCTGATAAGATTTGAGAAATGGTTTTTTGATACAAACTCAGCCTTGTAGGGTAAACTGCTTGGGACACAAATCCAACTTTTACACTTCATCAGTCTGAAAGTTTCCCACATGTTAAAATTCATGAAACTCTCCTCATATGTTCTAACAGCTTGTATAATTACTATCCAGTTTCTACCTTCTACTTTTTTGTGGAGTTTGAGAAACTAATGTAACCTATACTTCAGTGTGCCAGGCTTTTCTGTCGTCTTGGAGGATCCATAGTTTTAGCTGCAGATTTGTGCCCCACGAGTGTTTTTATTTTTGCATGATGCTCTAAACTGTGCCTAAATAGACCTATGCCTGAGGTCTTTGGGTACTACTGCACATATTAAATATGGAATGTTGGACCTTAGTGAAGATTGATTTATATCTTGCTATGAGCATGAAGTGATGATGCGCAAACTTCAGAATATGACTTGGTTGGCTCTGCTGACTTATACTGTAGAAGAAATTTCAGAGGGTTGTGATGAGCAATTTTATCAACAGGCTTAGTGCTCATCTAATAAGGTATTTTGGGTTGTTTTTTTGGTTTTTAAGGTCAAGTGACTTGAACAGCATTCCATAGGAGCTTTGTAACAGAATCCAGTTTTCTGAAAGACATGAATAATCGATTCTAGCATCAAATGCTCTTCTGAGGCACTAATGCCTCTCCTACCCCCCACTCCCCATACTTACGTTTTTTAGGAGTAACCTGAAAATTAACTAGTAAATCTTGCTTTGGTTTAGTTTAAACAGCTTTTTACTGGTAAACACACTTGAGGTGCCTGCAAAAAAAAAAAAAAAAAGTGGGATTACCATGTTTTTGATAATATGCTGTGCTCTATTTTTTGCAGGAAATAGATACTGTGAAACTGGCAGCAAACTTTGGAAAACTTTGCACAGTCCCTTTGGACTACATTCTGCTCGACAATGTTGCACTACAATTTTTTATCGGTAAATACTAACTTAAAGATTGATTCTCTCCACTCAAGTAGGAGCTTACAAACCCACAATACTATGTATATTATGAAATTGATATGCCTAATGAGTGTGTACATTTCTTTTATCTAGAAGAAATTGAGTGGGTTTTATTTTGGGGGGGCATTTTTTAGTAAGATTTTTACAGTTGAAGTTGAATATTTTTCCAAATGTGGAAGTAGTCTTAAGCTTTCAGAGGTAGTTTAGCCATCTTGTGACGTATGAATATTTGTTCTTTCTAGAACAATTCTACTTGTTTCCCTTTCTCTTAAGTGAGGCTTACTACTAGAACTGATGAAGCCTCTTTGATTTTAAGTTTGGTTACATTGCTTGTATGTTCTAGATATTTTGTTTGAAGTGTAATGAGGCTACACATGACAGTAATAACTTAAAGTTGAGTTTGGAGGGCTGCAAAATGTTTAGCAGTCCATGATTAACCCTTGGTTCATTGTGGATTAAAAAAACCCCAAAAACTGACTTAACGTTTTTTGGAATCTATTCGTATGTAAGAATGACCAGTGCACCCTCTTGATTGTTAAGTTCTACAGTAAATCACAAAATTGGAGTAAAGGTCAGAAAGTTTGCAGATATTGTCAGTTTGAAACGGACTTCTTTTAAATTAATTGAGCCATATAATATTTTTATCTTGCTGTGCAATTAAACAGGATTGATGGATTGTTTTTCATGCCTACTTTGAAATCCTAGCAAAATAGGTTTGGAAGGGACCTCAGGTGGTCATCTAGTGCAACCCCTTGCTCAAGGCAGGACCATCCCCAACTAGATCATCCCAGCAAAAGCTTTGCCTAGCTGGGTCTTGAAAACCTCCAAGGATGGAGATTGCACTATCTCTTTGGGTAACTTGTTCCAGTATTTTACTACCCTCCTAGTGAGAACATTCTTTCTTATATCCAACCTAAACTTCCCTTGCAGCAACTTGAAATCATTGCTTGTTGTTCTGTCATCTGCCACCACTTAAAACTGTCTATCTCCATCTTCTTGCAAACCTCCCTTTTGGGTAGTTGAAGGCTGCTATTAAGTCTTTTCTCAGTCTCCTAGACTAAATGAGCCCGGTTCCTTCAGCGTGTCCTTGCAAGTCATGTGCCCCAGCCCCTGAACCTTTTTTTTTGCCCTCTATTCGACTCTCCAGCTTGTCCACATCCTTTCTGTAGTGGGGGCCCCAAAACTGAACACAGTATTCCAGAAGTCGCCTTACCAGTGCTGAATAAAGAGGGAATAATCACTTCCCTTCACCTACTAGCAACACACCTACCAGTGCAGCCCAGTATACCATTAACCTTGGCAAACCGGCACACTGCTTATATTGAGCTTATTGTCCACTGTAAGCCCCAGGTCCTTTTTTAGCAGAGCTGTTGCCCAGCCAGTCAGCCCCCAGCCTGTACTGGTAGATGAGATTTGTTCCATCCTAAGTGTAGGGCTTTGCAGTTGTCCTTGTTGAACCTCATGGGATTGGGCCAAAACCAACTTGTCTAGGTCACACTAAATCCTAGCCATGCCCTCCAGCATATCTACTCCTTTC
>NW_017729004.1:70828158-70841375 GCF_001723915.1 Gavialis gangeticus | reverse complement strand
CCCCCCCCCCCCCCCCCCCAGCTTGGTGTCATCTGCAGGCTTGCTGCGGGTGCAGTCTGTCATCTTCCAGATCATTGATGAAGACCATAAACAAAGTTGGCCCCAGGACTGACCCCTGGAGCACTCCACTTGATACCAGTTGCCAACTAGACATTGAGCCATTGACTGCTACTCTCTGAGCCTGATGCCCCAGCCAACTTTCTGTCTGCCCTACAGTCTATTCATCCAGCCCATATTTCCTCATTTTGCCTGCAAGAATGTGGGAAACCATATCAAAAGCCTTGCTAAAATCAAGGTACACCACATCCACTAGTCTCCCCACATCCACAGAACCAGTCATTTCATCATAGAAGGCAATCAGGTTGGTCAGGCATGACTTGCCCTTGGTGAATCCATGCTGACTGTTCCTAATCATCTTTTTCTCTTCCAAGTGCTTAGAAATGGATTCCTTGAGGATCTGCTCCCTGACTTTTGCAGGGACTGAGGTGACGCTGACTGCTCTGTAGTTCCCTGGATCCTCCTTTTTCCCTTTCTTAAATATGGGCACTGTTTGCCCTTTTCTAATTATCCGGGACCTCCCCTGATTGCCATGAGTTCTCAGAGATGATGGCTAGTGGCTCTGCAGTTGCATCAGCCAACTCCCTCAGCACCTTTACCTTGTCCATTACTCTTTTCAAATGGTAAATAAATAAATGGAATCTTTAGAATGCTGCTTAATTTCTAACCTGGTTCTTATATTCTGTACTTAATGTTTGTATATCCTGTATAGCTATGGCCTGTGAATAAGAACACCCCTCTACTTCTATACTTCATGGATTTTGTTTACTGGTAGTCATTGGTATGCAGTAGCTCTCTATTTTTGGCTCCTCATGACAGTGTTTGAGTGTCAGTATTGATTCAGCTTTAGCACATAAAATTGTTTCCATATTAATTTGTGGGCATTTTTCCTGGCTTTTATACCGCAATATGGGCAAACCTTAGGTATGTGATTTCTTTTTTTTATCCAAGCAGGTATAATTACACAAACTTGACTTTTATAGATTACATGCAGCAGACTGGAGGCCAAGCACATCTTTTCTTTTGGATGACAGTGGAAGGGTACAGGGTTACAGCCCAACAGCAGCTGGAGGTGTTGCAAAGCTGGCAGAAAGATGGGAAGCATCAGACTAATCAAACCAAGGGTCTGTTAAGAGCAGCTGCATTTGGGATCTATGAGCAATACTTATCGGAGAAGGTAACAACATGTTTTCCAGAATTTTGTGGAATTACATTATGGTAAAATAAATTACAGTTCTAAACTCAGAGTCCAGATAAAATTGGAAGGATAGTGCCAATTGCTTGTCAAATGGATCTTGTGGAGCTAGCTGTTTTGAGTTCAAAATTTTGAAGGATACCTCCTGTATTATGTAATGTAAATTATTCTTGCTAACTTTCTCATAAAACAATAGTGGCATGTGCACAGAGAACCTGCCAAACATTTAATTGATCAAAAGCTGGCTGTTGTTAGATGATGGAAGCAAAAGTTAAGTCTTGGAAAAAATTACAAATTGAGAATCTTTTGGGGGGTGGGCAGTGGCTGGAGGAGGAGAGGGTGCAGCTGTGTAATGCAACCTTTCATCTGTGTCTTCTCACTTTACTTGGAATTCAAACCAAATGATTTGTTATCCCCTTTTGGATATCTAAATTATTCATTACACGATTTTAACAAGATAAGAAATGCCATACTGGGTCAGATGAATGGTCTATCTATCCCGGTAGCTTGCCTCCAGCAGTGGCAGGAGTGGATACTTTAGAAGTAGAGCACTGAATCAGGTATACCATGAGTAATTTATCCCTTATTCATTATGTATGTATTTGGTACAACTTGATAGTCCATCGGGCTTGTGATAGCTGACTTAAACAACTTAATGTTTTTGATCTTAGTTTCCATGCTCCACTCGCACAGTTTTCTTCAACAAATTACTTTTCCAAACATTTAACATTTATTTCCTTCTATTTTGTTTTGCTTCCAGCCTCTAAGTCCCTTACCTTAAAGAGATATTTTTTATTTTGGTGGTAGTCAGAACTTGGTGCTGGTTAATGATCTACCTGATGTGTCAGGCTAGGAACAGCTGTTGTATTTATCTCTGGATAAATAGTCTGTCTTGGAACAAAATGATTCTGGGATTAGCATGTACACACACCACCCTTCTAAGCAGGGTCTAGTGAGTAGCTCAGTGTAATACCTCTCTTTTTGCTATTGATTCAATGATACTGTCCCAGAATAACTGTACAAACATCTTGTGCTATGTTACAGTTTATTCCAGAATAACTACTTATCCAGGAAACTTTAGGATTTATCCTGGGATAAAAATGTGTGGATGTCTGTACACTTTGGCTTTATCCCGAGATAAGTGCACCGTCTATTTACAGCCTTGGTGGCTTAAGTATCTTGGTTATGTGCATAGAAGTGTTTTTAACACAGTTAAACATTTTTTGCTGTTCTAGCAGAAAACAGAAGTCTTAAGTCAGTTCAGTAATCCCTCTGATTCTTCCTTCATAGTTAAGCATCTTTGGAGGATATACTTATGTGTTTGTATCCTGTAAGAGCAACCTGGGACATTCCACAAGTACAACATTCACTTTAAAATATTAAAAACAACATAAACTGAAAATATGATTTTGGAAAACTGATCAAATTTGAACAGGGATATTACTTAAATTCACTTTATATTAGTGAGAATTTAATAAAGAATTAACGTTGAGTGTATTTCAAGAGTACATGTAATACTGGATTCAATCCCAGAAAATCTGAAGTGCTGATGAAGATGGTTCAGATTTGCTATCATCTCCTTTTTCTTTCATGTAATTCATCATTAGCATTTACTAATAGCTATTTAACTCTGTGTGTGTGTGTGTGTGTGTGTGTGTGTGTGTGTGTGTACATACACACCAAGAAAAAACACATCCTTAAGTTATTGTTAAGTTTTTAAGTAGCATAGCTGTGTGGTAAACCTATTTTTTGCATTCTAAAGAGGGAAGGTTAACATTTTCTGGAGATTTGTATTTACCCCCCATGTCAAACATGCAAGTTAATTTAGATCTCTTTGATAGGCATCTCCAAGAGTTAATATTGATGACTGCTTAGTAGCAAAATTGGCAGAAACACTGAACCATGAGGATCCAACACCTGAAATCTTCGATGACATTCAGAGAAAGGTATAATGTATTCATAGCTTACTGCATAAGTATTAAGACTATTACAGCATTTGATGGTAACAGCTAAACTTCATAGTGAAAATTTAAGAAATTAGGTACACAAGCAACATGATCCTCAAATTTGTCATTCTTTGTTTATTTAGGCACATAAATCCACAGGAAAACAAGTGCTGTTACTAGTGCATGTTTTTGAATAATAGGTTTGTAGAAGACTGGGTAGGGTGGCACCTTTTAGACTAGCTAGTTGAGAGGCATAATTTTTTTTAAGGTAATGGTGTACTTTAATCAGATGATGTAAATGGACTAGCAGAGAGCAGGGGTACTAAATAAAAATTAAATAAAGTAATTTCAATAGAAATAGTATGTTGAAGAGGTCAAAAGGAATGAACAAAGGAGTTAACATGCTGAAGGACATGGGGATTATGAAAGCTAGTCATGGGGTAAGAATCAAGAGTCTTGGAGACCATACCTAACAGTTTCTTCCATGGATGACTACTTGAATGTGAAATTAGAAAACAAGTTGGTTTTGTGTTTTTTAAGTTTTTTGTTTAAAGGCAGTTACTTTTGAGGCCAGTTATGGAATGTCTTGGGAGGTTAGTGTTCTGCCATAGGCTTATGTTTCTTTATGGAATTCATGTCAGATTGATGTGTGTTCATCCATTCACATAAAAACTGCTTCATCTGACCAATGTAGACAGGGGGTGGTGGTGTATATGACAAATTTTAATAGATGAGCAAGGGAATGAACCCTTGCTCATCTATTAATATGATAGATGTTGGAACCCATGTTTTGGTCCAGTGATGATGATAGGATCTGTGTTTGATGAAGGGGCACAACTAGCTTCTGGATCTGGAGCAAGGCTTAATGGTCTGGTGAAAAAAGGCCTTGGATTACTAACTCTCAAATTTAGTTTACACGTCCATGCAATTTGGTTAGTGTGTTGCTAGAGAGAGATTTGTTTGAAGTTCAGGGGCTACCTCTTTGCCCCCAAGGCTACCCTGACATGGCTGTGTCTCTGTGTCTGCCCCTCATGCCCCCCACCCCCTCCATGTGGAGTTAAGGGTCATTCATTAATGCTGTGTTTAAGCTCTGTAGGCTGTAGGTGATGACAAAGATTCTGATTTTCTTATCACAGTTACTGTACCAGAATATTGTGGTATTTTGCCATCCTCAAATGACACCTCTTCACCAACAGACTACCTCACTCCTATTTTTGTTGAGGACTCAGGACAACTAGTGAGGTCATAATGAGTTATTCTAGTGACTATGGCTAGAGACAGACATTACATGCAAACTGGATTAAACCTGTGACAGAACAGATGCTCAGTGCACATAAACCAGTTTTAAAATGGCTGAAAATGGTTTGAGATGAACCTGGTTTGAATATAGTATCAGACTTAACTGGTTTCCGTCAAACCTGGTGTATGAAGTGTCTGTCCCAGACCCTTTCCTGGTTTAACTTAAACCAGAGTCCCACAGCACGCCAGATGCTTTGCAGCACTGGACAGGGCGCTCTGCTCCAGAACAGGGCTGGCCACGCCCCTTTGCTCCCTGGCTGGAGCTTCGGCAGAGATGACAGACACAGCAGGGTCTGCCTGGCTTCCCCCTGCCCCTCCTTCCCCAGCATAGACAATAGCCAGCATGTGGTATGCTACTTAATGCTGAGAGGCATCTGTGTAAGGTGCACAGGACAAAGGCAGGTGGGTCAGTGTCCACTTAAGGCTTTTTATAGCTAATCAACAGGTCAGCTGGTAATATCCTGTCCCTCCATTTCTTCCTTGGAAAAAGTTATTTAAGATGAGCTTTAACTAATGAGAGGGTCTTCTATTCTGGATGGGGTGCTAAATGCTATAAACTCCCAATGTAACTCTCAGCTGTGTAACTAAATGCTGTGTTACCAACTGCCTGTGGGCTCCCTCATTGGTCAGGAGGGGGTGGCGGGGGGGGACTCCTCCCTCCCTCCCGAATATTGTCTTGGTGAGGTCTGGCCATGCTCCCCCCAGCTCAGCATTGTAGAAGGGAAGGAAGGCTGCTCTAGCATCCCCCAGCTTCTAGCTTGAGCCACTACGCATGTGCCTACATTTCTTCAGTCCAGTCAGGATGTCTGGACGGTTACAAACCAGTTCAGCCTAGGCAGGTTAGACTGATCTGCAAAGATTGAATCAATTCAGGCTCAGGCTTTTTGAATGTGTCCCTAGCCTATGTCACTGTGTGTGCTATATAGATATATAGCAATGAGGTATAACTTTAAAACTTGTTACTAGTAAGCAAGATGTTATCTGAGCAGACTTACTTATACAGGCAGTCCTTGACTTACAATGTTTCAAGTTGCAGTGTTTCTCACATACAACGTTTATAAATTGACACCCTGTTTCAACTTTCTGATGTTAGTTTTGACTTCACAGCGCTTAATCCGATGCAACTCCAGTGAACAACTTCGCTGCGTTGCCCACCTCCCTAGAGAACATCTGTCCAAACTTCCTTGGATGCTTTCTTTTAAGAAAGCAGCCAAGACTCCAGAAAAACCTGCAGCCAGGACTCCTGAGAAGACTCCAGACAAGTACCCTTCAAAAAGTCCAGCAGTCACCTCAAAGAAGTCCTTCCAAATCAATATGATTGATTGCTATTTACAATATAAAAAAATTAATGTAGCTATATTACTTATCTATAATTGAATACAAAATTCTGGGGTTTTTTGATGAAAGTAGGATATCGGACCTTAGTTCAGGAACTAGTCCCTTATTTATAACATTGTTTCCTGTAGGAAAATTGGTTCTGAGTTGCAATGTTTAGACTTAAAATTGGTTCATGAAATCCACATCTTGTTGTAGGTCTGAGGACTGCCTATACTTCTAATTGGAAACTACAGAAGCAGGGTTTGAAGGAAAGCTAAAAGTATAGCAAAGGGGAGGGGAGGAGTGTATGCAGGAAAAATAAGGTGTATAAAACAATTTGCTAAGAATTTTAATAGGCTCTTGTCTAGAAACCTATGGTGGTGATTAGTTTTAATCTTGGTATTTTAATTCAATAAGGTATATGACCTGATGCTACGGGATGAAAAATTCTACCCTTCATTCAAACAGAATGCGTTATATGTGCGCATGCTAGCTGAACTGGATATGCTGAAGGATCCTAGTTTCAGAGGATCAGATGAGGGTGAAGGAGGTGAGGTCATAAACTTTTTTCCCTTTTCACTATTTCAGTATAATTTCTCAAACTGTAAATAAATCAGTATAGGCTTTCTCTAATGCCTTCTTCTGTTCCTCTTAGTTCATTTCCATGCTACTGTGGCCTTTTGTAGTTTTGACAGGTTTTTTCAAATTTTAGAATTCTATTTGTGCATTATTACAGAAGCCAGATAAAGGCATATTTTAATATCGTTATCGCTTATAATGGGTATTTGTTACTTGTAAGGAGCCAAAGCTTAATTTTTGTGCCTACATTTCTAATGTAGCTTGCCTACAGGAGACAAAATGGATATAATACACTTCTGGCTTCATTGCAGTTTTCTCTTTATCCACATGCTAAAACTGGCCTCTAGTGTGAGGTCGTATGTCCTGTTACATTAAGCTGTTTATTTTAGTTTTAAAAATGCATTTATTTACTACACGTGTATGTTTCCACAATATCAGTGATTTGTGTGACTATGATTTGTATACAAATGCTGTACATCTCATATTGTGAAGATCTTAAGTTATAAGTTTTTAAACTAAAATAAGCATTGCGTATGATCTTCAAACATATGTTTTCATAGCTTCAGACCATTGTTTCTTGTCTTTCTCTCTGAGTCTGGGCAAATTCCTTTTTTACCTATTTTTCTCTCTCAACCAAGTTTCTCTTTATATAAATCTTTCTCCCCTTTTTCTCATGTACCATGATACAGGTTTTAGAGGCTGATGAAGGGTATGCATTTCTTATCCCTACCAGTATGAAATATATTGTTTTGAACTGTGGTAAAAGTGTGTTTTAAAAAAAAAAAAAACAAAACCTATATCTGTTTATATACCAAGTTTGGAAATGGGTGATAGTGAAAGGTGTACTTGTATGCTTTATTGCCCTCTAGTGGTATATTTTATCTGTAGAATTGTAAATCACAAGTTGAAAAGACCTCTTTGGTTTCTTCCTTTTGTATTTGTAAGTACAGTAATATTCCTTACAGTATATTTTTTTCAGTGTCTTTCATTTTGAAATTGCTGAACTGGAATTTCTCCACTGTTCTGAGTGGTTAAATTAGTATAATAGAACCTAGTGGACCAATATTTATTTGCTAGCTAGTTCATTTTACCTCTACATCTACTCTGCTTCTTGCCTGGGAGTTTTTTATAACTGTTCTATCCTCTCTACTTTGATAAAGCTGTTCAATATAGTTCTTCCTAGCATTTCAATATGACCATTCCATTTCATTAATAATTTTGTCTTTGCAGACCTCTAAGTATTAACACATCCTATACATAATAAATAGCTTGTGTGGTCTCGTCAATGGCATACAGAGATCCCAGTTTGTATAAACATAGGGCGTATCAAGATAAATAATAAAGCCAATAACTGCTATTGAATGCAGTTCTGCTAGCTTTTATATTTTGTTTAGGTATCTTTTTTTCTGTTCTGAAGCAGGAAAAAGTGATGACTACCTTCTTTCCTCTGAGAAATTGGACATACAGTCCATGGTTTCTTTCTTGTAGATCTAGAATCAAATTAGCTATAGCAAAATCTTTACCCAATGGTAAGCTGTTTAATACAAAAAATTTTAGAAATTCCCCTTAAATAATGCTCTGTTTTGGGTTGTTTGGTTTGTTGCTATCAGGGTTTTTTCCAGACAGCCTGCAAAGTCAATTTTGTGGTTCTTTTGCGGTACAAACAAGATGACTATAATTAAAAGCAGTAACAACAACGCCCCACCCCCCCTTGGTACATCTTAATGTGATGAGGTAAGGGTAACAAGGAAATATTGGTCTTATGGACTATAATGTGGTGTTTCATTTGGGCCTGTAGAGTAGAAGGCATCTGCTTAAAGTTTCTCAATGCATGCCTTGCCATCAGTCTTTAAGTACAGTAAATGGCTAGTTAAACTTAAATTCATATACATTTTATAATGCTCAACATCATATATGCAAATATACTTGGGTTTTTTACCTCCATAATAAATTGCTTGCACTTCCGTTTTATAGACTGGTGTATTCTTTATTGTACTATACCACAAACTTTTCCATGTAAGGGCAATATGTTTTGAATGTGGTGTATAGAAATTTGGTGCAGATATTGTCTTCATTGCTCCTTCTGTAGGTGAAGTCCTCTGTCTGTAACAGAATTGTTTCCCACAGAAAAAAAACCAAACCATGTCTACACATGAACATAATTTTTATGCCACTCTGAGAGTCTCATCTCTGGTATAAGTTAAAGGGCAATTAAAGTAATGTTGGGGAAAACATGCTTCAGGAAAACTGTTAAAAAGTGTTATAGATGTCAGGAGTACTACTTTGGGTGCAAACAGAGGTAACTATTTTTAACATTTTAATGGCCTTTGAAACACTTTAAGGGCCAGCTGTACAGATGCACTAGACCTTTGAAGCATTCCAGAAATGGGTAAAATAATCCAAAAGTGGGTACCTTTTGAAATGAGGTACTATTTTGGAACATTTCACTTTTGATATACGTACACCTAGCTCTAGTGTGTTTATCCTAGTGTATATTTCCCTGCCAGACCTCTAGGATCCCCACCAGTGCTGTAGGTGGGCCCTTTTTTGCACCAGTTTCCTCTAGCCTTCCCTGTGAGTGGAAGAAGTAGTGTTTGGGGATGGGATCCCCTGCTACCACTTCACCCCTTGACCTTTCCTTTCTCTTCTCCTCCCCTCTGCCCCCACTTCCTGCAAGCGGAGAGGGGTAGCTTGAGAGGAGACTGCAGTGTTTTGAAATATGCCAGCCAGGGGTGAACCCAAAATATACCATATGAGGTCAGACCAATGTTTCACATAGGCTGGTATTCTGTCTTCAACAGTGGCAGAAATGGATGTTTTAGAGGAGAGAGCACATGAGCTGGGCATATCTAGAGCAGTAGTTTTTAACCTTTTTAGACTTGAGGCACCCTTTGGAAAATATCAGCACCTTAACTTTTCACTCATTTTTGACTGTAGAAAAATATTGGAGCATTTTTTTCTGTTACAGGGATCTCCAAGATCACAAGTTAGAAATGTTTGGTTTTTTTATTTTATGGATTTCTGTTTGAAATCTGAGTTGGTTTTTTTTATCTTGTCAGTCATGTTTATACACCTAACAGTGCTAACAGTGTGGCACATCTGAAGGACACAGCAGGGTGCTGTAGCACCCTAGCTGTGAATCGCTGATCTAGCGTGATCTGTTCCTTGACATATACTCTCCCTGGCATCCATCATATTGCTTTAAAGAGACATCCCTGACTGTTCTGCTTTAGCTATTAATGAAACTATCATCCATGAATTTCTGTAGTCCCCTTCCCCCCTTGTTTTTTTTGAACTGACTAAACTAATAGCTTCTACAACTTTCGGTGGCAGTGAGTTCTAGAATTTGTGCTGCATAAAAAGCTCTTCCACTTGTTAATCTCAAACTGGTATAATTTCAGTGGGTTCCCCCTAGTTTTAGTTTTCTGAGACTTGGTGAATAACAGTTCCTGGTTCACTTTGTCCATGTTCTTCATAGTTTTATTAGACTTCTTGTATACCCCCAGCCTATTCCTTTGCACACTGAAGAGTGCCCTAGCCTTCTACTTGCATCCTCTGGCTGAAACATTTTTCTCAAGTGTTTCCAAGTGCATAGCACTCAGAAACAATTCAATTACTATATCCACGTTTTGTGTTTGAAGGGCAGGAAGTTGTGATGAGGAGATGGGTAGATATGTGGGGAAACAGGTCAGTGGGATAGAGCATTTTCACATAGGACTACTTCAAAATGGAGTGTGGAAAACGAAGCTTTATGATCGAGTTAAGCAAATATGAGGAGGTTTTTGCACTGGAGGGCATAGAAAGATGAACCCGTATAAATTAGGGAGGGACTTGCTAGTAATAAGCATGTCGGATGGTTTATTGCAACTTTCTTTTGCCCACTCTTATCCTGTGGCAAATGAAACTAAATCATGACTTTAAAACAGCTTCAGTTCGAATCTACAAATCACAATAAATTTACCCTATTTAGCTGTTAAATTGTATATGCTGCCCTTCTCACACAAAAGGCTCTGGGCAACCTACAATAAATGACAAAATACCTTTACGGAAAGAGTAAAATATTAAGAGTAATAACAAACTTTCCAGGATAGAGTGGATGTCATGATCAGTGGCTCCCATTTAGGTGCACCAACTCATCTTCAATCAACGTTGTCTGTCTACAGCCAGAGAGATCCTAAGGTTATGTAGATGAGCATAGTTTGTCTTCATATATGAATCGGTCCCGTTTCAAGTCTTATTTCTACCTTTACTTCCTTCTGAAATGCGTTGTGGTGCCTGGGAGGTCTTGAGATGGGTTTGTATGCCTTTTGAAAGGTGAGTGGGAATTATGAGCATTTAGAAGCTCAAGTGAGTTGTATTATTCAGGGTGTTTTGGGAGAGTCCTTGCTCTGTTACCCATGTGGAAATGGTAGTTTTAGTAGAGTGGTCAGCAGTGGTTTAGTGTGTGAGCTGGAATTGACCTAGCTTGGGTCAGAGGTGGCTTGGTAGGCATTAGGACTTAGCAGCAGCAGCTGCTGCTGCTGCTGTCAATGCTTCTCCCTGTCCAGCAGCAGCATAGGGACAGTTTACGCCACTGCTGCTGAACATAGTGAAAGACCTACAGTTGTGGGCTGAATTCAGACTACAAGCAGTCAATTATTGACCTCTGATGTAGGGTGAGACACTGGCCTGAGACCAGTATAGTTCTAGGATTGAAGTCACTTGTCCAAGATCAGAATGACTATATCTTAGTTGCTTTGGTGACCTGAGCACCCCATGCCCATCAGCAAAATGGGCACAATATCTTTATTCCTCATTATCCAACAGAAAGGGGTGATTAGTAACTTGTGTGAATATTAATGATTGAGAGCAGTCTCTATCTTTTGTGTAAAGTCAAAAGTAGTTCAAGAGCTACCCATAATAGCACTGTTTTGCCTCTAAGAGCCAAAGCAGCTGCTGTTGTTACTGCTTCTGTGCTGCCCGTTTGTGTCCCGCAGTTGCTAGTTAACAGGAGGGTAGGTGGGTAACAACATCATGCAACAAATGATAGTTCCATTGACTTCCATTTGAACATTAGTTGGTTATTCAAAAAAAAATTTCAATATTCAAAACACAAAAGGAACCAAGGTTTGAGTTGTGGTAACTTTGGAAGCTCTGACTGAATCATCAGCTATGAGACTTGTTAGAAAAAATTATTCTTTTGGATAGGTAACTCTTTACAAAAGCAAAACAAAGTTTTCCCCCATTGAAAATCAGTATAATAGTGCGAGTTCAGTCAAATTTAAAGGTTGCATTCAGTCTTGCATTTTAACTTGTGAGTTGCTATGGTGCCTTAACAATTTTTAAATAACTTTACTGCTGTACTATGAAGTTTAAAATAAGCTGTTCTCTGAAGTATGAATACTCTATTCTTTGCTAGTTGCAGCTGCACACTTTTTTTTATGTACTTATTTTGATTAGAGACTGGGGGAGCAAAGATTTGAACAACTTGTGGCATGCACCCAGTATCTATTTTTTCTTTTCATGTTTTTAGTGTAGCTGACATGATTTTATTTCTTTAGTGTAACCTTTAGATACAGCAACATTTAGAAAACATTTTTGGAATTCTAAATTGATTTTTCTTCCACAGAATCCTTTAATGGGTCTCCAACAGGCAGCATAAACTTGGTAAGTGCTATGGATTTTTTTCCCCATGCTATGGAACTTTTATTAAACAGCTTCAGGTATGTGGGTATGAGGGATATTTTCAGATATACAGCTGCAGTAAAATTGCAACTTGTCTTGGCTGTTGGACTGAACTGAACAGTTTTTTTTTGTTTGCTTGTTTGAACCATAGGTTGAGTGCTAAAAAAGTAAATCTAGATCCTATATAGAAATATTTTTTGAAAAAATATTTCACATGTAAGTGCATCCCATTTTCATAAACTCTTACTCGGAAGAAAATGTTTTTGCATAAAATATCTATCCAAATAGATTATAAGCACTAAAGTGAAAATTTGTATGCTTCTTTGCTTGAGGATACACCGTAAAGTCCAAAAAGAATAATCAGAAAAATCTCTCTATGAAAGTAAGGCTTCATAGAGTATTTTTTACATATTTCAAGATGTATTTATTTTTTATTTTGTTCAAGTTGGTAAATGAGTCCAGGTTCCTGATTATATTTAAAAATATTGCTCAACATGCATCCGTATCAGTCTTAATAATGCATCTTGAACATTCAAGTTTTTTGAAACAGTTATTTAAAGCAAGAAATATTTAACTTAGTTAGAATCTTTTCATTCACAGTATACATTTTACAGCTTAATTTATGTAACTGTATGTTCCTATATTGGTAAATGTGTGATGGTCATAGTTTTGTTCATTAACTTTTTGCCCTCTTCTACAGGGTTACCTTACTCTGCCCTCTTCTGGCTTATCTTCTGTCTCCAGCACTTAACTTTTAAATGGCCTAACACTTTATGCAGCTTTAAACCTTTAACCATTTAAAAATGAAAAATCAGCATGCCTCGTATTACCTTCCTCTATTCTTCAAAGTTACGTGTGGATGAGGCCAAAGATATACAAACTAAATTTTGTCATTTGTGACAGTTGTAAGAAGCTCCTAAAGAGCTTGAGATATAAGTTTTAAATAACATTACAGGCCTTGGAAAACTGTTCTTGATTCATACTTTTTAAGCATTCCATAATTGCTAGCTAATTCCTCTGCATTGGGATTCCAGGTAATTAAGACACTTTGGTTGGTTCTGGAGGCATAGGGACACTAATATTTATCATCAAGATGCTGAATTAATGTAGTTGACTTAAGCTAGTAAATAATAAATCTATACCATTTCCCTCCCACCTCC
>NW_017729004.1:70825985-70827652 GCF_001723915.1 Gavialis gangeticus | reverse complement strand
CCCCCCCAAAAAAAAGATCCCAAAAGATCATTCTCTTACTAATTTTGGCAATTTCACAGTTCTTAATCACTTTTCTTTCTCACCTGATGATATATGAAAACAGATACAGGGGAAGATACATAATCAGCTTCTGCAATGAAATGCACTATCCCAGGGGGTCCCAAACTGTAGTACACATACCCTTTGGGGTATGTAAGACCATCTCTGGGTGGTACTGGGAGAAATTGTGTAATGGTGGATTTAATTTGACTTAATTGGGATTTAAGGGGTTAAAATATAAAATATACATAGGTAGGGGAATGCTGGCAGCTGGCAAATCTAGAAGGGGATACTTGATGCTTTCAAATTCATGAAGTTAAGATGCAGAAAAACATTTGGTTTAATTTTTTTTTACATTGCACATAAATTGCAGGTTGTAACACTTTTTTTAATAAAAAGCTGTTGACAGCCAAATAAATACCAAAGTTTGATAGCCTGATACTTCGTGATTTGGACAGTATGGTGGTTACTGGTCTTTGTTAAATTCTTGCTGTGCTTAACCATAGTTTCCCAAACCGTGACTACTGTGACGATCCTAATACCATACTGTGCAGCTTTATAGTCATGTGTGTACATGTGTATGTATGTGCACAATATCCTAAAATATCTAATAATTATGTCCTGAAAAGTGTAGTCTATGCAATAAATACTTTGTTTTCCACATTTCATAACCTTATTGTAAAAAGCATGTGCTTAAAAGAGTAAAATAAAAGCGCAGATTGGTGGTTAGCTTTTATAAGAAAGGCATCTATGTTCCTTCTAGCTAGCTTTGAGTGAAGAAACTTCTTGGTTTTCTAATTTTCAATGCTATTCTGGGTTTGCAGAAGTGCTTATGCAGGTGCTTGGATACTACTAGTGGATTTGTTTTTTCTGGCTGAGCTCCATGTCTAGAGTAGAAGCCTACTCGCATAGGAACAACTCCCTTTTGCCATTAAGTTATATAAAGCAGAACAGCCTATGAATAGGAAAAGGGTTACTTTTAAGGTGTGTGATAATATTTCTTACTCAACGCAGTGCATTAAGTCTTGGTGGTAAGATGTTATGTGGCTTGTTGGTTTGTTTTTAAATTTAGAATAATCTATTTCGGAAAATTCACTCAAATCCCTGCCCAAGACCTAAACAAAGTTGTAAAACTACTTTTATAATTGCATCCTATTATCTCTTAAAACAAGGGGTGTCAACCAGGGGTATGCGTATTCCTAGGGGCACTTGGAAAGATCATAGGGGTTATGCACAGGCAGGTGGGGACTGAGCACACCCTGGGGTGCGGCGGTGGCATCTCCCCTGGCACATTCCCACACTTTGCCTCTTACCTGGGGGAGGAGCATGCTGGGCACCGCTAACCCCACACAGCACACCACGGCACCCCCACCCCAGCTTGCTATCCTGACGGGCCACTGGGCTGTTGCCTTTGGCCCATAGCCAATGATGAGGAGGTGCTGCAACCACCTTCTGCTTGCAGAGCCACAAGGGCAATGAGGAGCAAAGGGTCTGAAGGGAGTGTGGAAGGGAGCTGGGGTGGGAGGGAGTGTTTCTATGCCTGCTTCGGGGGGGGGGGCAAGGGGAGCGGGGCCCCCTGTAGGCTGGAAGGGGGATGGCTCACGCCCACTGCAGGGGGGGAACGATTG
>NW_017729004.1:70790322-70825686 GCF_001723915.1 Gavialis gangeticus | reverse complement strand
CTCACGCCCACTGCAGGTGGTGAACGATTGGCTGGGCACAAGGCCCGTCAGCAGCCTGTGGTGCTACAGATGTGAGTGGCTGTGGGAAAGTGGGGTTGGTGGGTGGCAGCAGCAGCTATATGTGAGCCACCCCTCTGCTCCACGTTTGGCCACCACCACCAGAAAGGGGGCATACTTGTTTAAAAAACAAAACAAAAAATCCTGATTGAAAACCCTTGTCTTAGAAAAAGTCTTGTTTATTACAGGTTTGGTACCTTCTCAATTTATAGTGTATTGAGTTCAGTTGACCGGCATTAATTATTTACCACTGTTAATCATACTTTTTGGTGGGTAGTATGCCCACTGACACAGTACATTTTTTAGGTATGTCCAGTTTTTAAGTTATGAAATCTTAACGTCCAAAAAAAACTTCAGTGAAAGGAAGTTCTTCTAACGTATTTAAAACTTCATTGGAATAACTTTAGATTTCTGGTGTTCATCCTCCTTTTTAAAAAAAACAAAAACAACTTTCTGTATCCTGACACCTTTGCTTGTTTTGCAGCTAAATGTGACCACAAGTCTAATCTTAAATGGCAGTTTAATATTTTACAATGGTGTATTTTAAATTCACAATTACATATTTTAGATGGAAAATTCCTGGCCTCAAAGGGAAAAAAAAACCCTAGCAATGTGAACTCCCCTTCTGAGTACAAATAGGACATTTTAGTTTTGTATCAATATATTTATTGTGTTGCAGTTTTTTACAGGAGAAAGTGACTAATCTAACCAAAAGATGAGCAGAATTTTGAAGTGATAATGTCAATACTACAATAAAATACTTTATGCATTTTGAAGTAAAGATTCTTCATGATTACCAAATAAGGAAAAAAAGTTCTTACATAAACTATTTAAAGATAAACGTCTAAAATATGGACCACTGTACTTTTCTATATGATGATAATTTGTAGGAGGAAAATACTGCAAATATTTCAAGATAAATTGTATTTTAATATAGAGTAGTCTGTTCTTCAGTACTCTGAATTGGGAGGTTAAAATAGAGGAATGGTGGAAGGGGGTTTGTGTTTTTGTTTTTAAGTGTAACATCTATGATCTTATGCTCTTCTTTCCTTCAGTCCTTAGATGATCTTTCAACTATGTCTTCTGAAGAGTTAGTACAACTACATGCACATATCTCTGATACTGGTAAGTGATTTTTCTGTGGTGGGTTGTGTGTTCTTCCAAGATGTTTCTTTTTTAATCTCTCAAAGGTTTTGCTATGTGATGTATACAATTTTTATCTTAAATATTTCTAATGTTACAGGCCTCTCCAAATCCTAATGCTTTTTTACCTATCTGTTCTTCACTTCACCTTTATGAAGTTTGTACTTGTGGTATAGGGTTACTGCAGAGGAACCCTCATCAAACTTCTGTTGTAGCCTTCCTGTAAACTCTGAAATGAGAAATTTTAATGTTAATGCTTATCTTAAAGGTCTACCAAATGAACTGAGAACTCCTTAATTTGAATTCAGTAGCTTAGCCTACAGTAGCTTTATAGCTTTCAGTTGAATTTATTAAAAATGTAATTTGTTCAAGTGTAGCTGTCATCTCCCTTTGTTTTCCAGTCAAGCAAATGTTGTTCTTCACTGTTTTTCTTCTTTATTATAACACTTTCATCTATGTTTCTATAGAAAGATTAAGTGGCTTTCACTACTGTGGAAGGGACTTACTTAAAATGCAGTAGCAAAAGATTAAAGGAAGATTGCATGTAATGGTATAAAATATGTATCTCAAATCTGAGCACATTATGCTACTGCAGTAATGCGATCAGTACTACTTCATTTTGTTTCTGTCACTGTTTGACTTTCTTCTAATACAGGGGTGGGCAAAATGCTGCCCATGGGCTGTATGTAGCCTGCCAGGCCATTCTATCCAGCTTGTAGGGCCCCTAAAAAATTTAGAAACTGAATATTTATCTGCCCTTGGCTGCCTGTCATGCGGCCCTCAATGGCTTGCTAAAATTCAGTAAGCGGCCCTCCATCCGAAATAATTGCCTGCCTCTGTTCTAGTATCAAGGTGCTGCTGGAGATGCTATGTTTCGGTATCTTATTTTTATTCGGGAGTTGTGCACGTGGTTTCTTATGCATGTGATAATTTCATGATGGACAGGCAGACCTAGTCAGTCATACCTTCATAAAGTAAGGTGAATATGGTAGATACTTGTATGCTTTTTGTTGGAGATACTGACGTAGAAAGCTTTTACAAAGGCTTTTCTTGAGTTCAGCGCAACTTTTGAAAGCATTTACTAGTGCTGCTTGTTATACTATGGTTACCTTTTAAGAATGCCACGTTTACAAAGCAGAAAACTCAAAAATGAGGCAACAGCAGTACTGAGAACCTATTCAACTTTAATTTTTTTCCCTTCTACCCAGGGGTGTGTGTGGTTGTGGCTTCTTTGTTTTTTGTTGTCTCCTCGCCCCCAGGTCCTTACCTCATTCAGTGCACAGAACTTATTTTTTGTGGTTAATGTATTGGGCTGGTGTGGCTGTTTTTTAAGAACAGGAGTCTTACACTATTCAGGTTGCTGCTGCAAAAGCTGTTTTCCTAGTTGTTTTGAACATGTCTCTTTGCATCTATCCATTTCCTCCATTCTGTAGTGTATCAAGATGTAAGCTATTGCTTTCAAGAATTCATTTTGGCCTCCTTCCACCTGTCCACTCAGCTCTTCTTGTCTTGGGGTTAGCTAATCGTATTAGTTTACATCTTATACTTTAGATTTAAAAGTACGCACCTTTAAATTGTCTCCAATGAAGCCCCTTTCATTTGAGGGCTTCTCTGTAAACCAGTTGAAAACTAACACGGTTTTACTCAAAGCTCTCTGCCATGATGCCTAGACATGGATAGGCTAGTGTCCTAATACCTCTGCCTCTCTTGTTGACCAACTGTTTCATTGCTCCTGCGTTGTTCATCTATCTCACATATGTTTAGTTTGCGAGCTCTTTGGAACAAGTATAATTGTTGTTTCCTACACATAATTGACCTAGTGCAGGGGAATGCTGGTTCATGATTTAGGGGTATGATCCTAGTAATATGTAATGCAAATAAATAGTAAAGACTTGTTGAAAAAGTTAGAAGTTTTGTGGCAATTTTGATAGGGTACCACTAGGCTGTCATCTTGGTTATGGTAGTTAGATGCTTTTCCTGAACTGGCGATAGTTTGTGTTGATCAAATCAGTTAAAATGTTCACAAGAGTCCACTGTCTCTTGCTTGCCCCAAACCTAGAGTGGAAACATTAGCCAGCAGAAATGTGTTAGTAAAACTTCCTACTTGTGCCAGACACCAGTATGTGTGTCTGGATGATGCTACAGATTTCCAGTTATAAGAAGGTTTATACGCCTTGTGCATCCGTTTTTTGTCTGAGTCTGTCACTTCAGACACTTTCTTCATTTCATGTCTGTGCTTTCGTCTGTCTTCCTTCCTTCCTTCCTTCCTTCCTTCCTTGTGTTTTTTTTTTTCTTTCATTTGTTTTAAATTACTAGTCTATGCTGACTATGACCCATATGCTGTGGCAGGAGTATGTAATGACCATGGAAAGACATATGCACTGTATGCCATCACTGTACATCGGCGACTTCCAAACAGTGAAGACACATGGAAAACTTACCGTCGCTACAGTGACTTTCATGACTTCCACATGAGGATCACCGAACAGGTAGCTGGTCCTATAGAGACCTTTTAATTTTATGGGTAGTGGACTTGAAAAGCGGTTGTGTCTAAGTAACAATGTTAGTGCCTGTCAAAAAAAAAAAAAGGCCGAGGAGACAGCTTTCCGTTTATTTCAGTGTGGTGTTCCTCAGTTTTGTGTGGACTCTTAAGATGTGCAAACATTTGAACCACCATCAGTACTGTGTCCAGTTGTGGGCTCCACAGTGACAGATGGGAGAGTCCATTGGATTAGAGGCCTATGAATAATGACTTAAGAGGAAAGGCTGAAAGAACTAGTATTATTTAATCTGGAGAAGAAAAGACTGAGGAGGGATTTGATAAGTCTTTTAAATACCTGAAGGGAGGATTTTTTTATAGAGGATGGAGGTTGTTCCTAGTCCTTTCCCTTGTAGCCACTGAGAGAAAGTTATAGTCTTGCACTATATCAGAAGAAATTTAGGTTAGAGATTAGGAAGAACTTTTTGACTAGGAGGGTGGCCAAGCACTGGGACAAGATATATATAAAGAGGTTGTGGAATCTCTCACCCTGGAATCTTTTTCAAGAGCCAGCTAGAAAAATACTTGACTGGGATGGCTCATTCAGGGATGAATCCTGCCCTGAGCAGGAGCCTGTGCTTGTTGACCTCATGAGGTCCATTCTAGCCCTCCTTTCCTAGGATCTTATTATAAAATTAATTCTATGACTAAGAACATGCTTTACTGGGTCAAACCACTAGTCTAGCCTAGTATCTGTGCTTTAGAGGGAAAATACTGAACTAGATCTCTAGAGTGGGTTCCTCAGTCATGGCTTAGATGAATCAAAAAAGCCGATGCAATGTTGGGCATCATGAATAAGAGAAATTGAGAGCATGATCATTATGCCATTATACAAATCCATGGTGCAGCAAGAACTTTCTGATTATGAAGGTGGTCAAGTATTGGGACAAGACTACCCTCATTACCCTCCCTTGCATCCACTGTTTTTCTTGTGGTAAGGATGCCAGAGGGAACATCTTCAACTGTTCTATTCAAAATCTATTAATGGACCTACCATCCATTAATTTGTTCAGTCTTTTTTTTAACCTGGCTATGCTGTATGCCTCTTCAATATCCTCTGGCAATGAATTCCACAAATTAGCTATACGTTGCATAAGAAAAGCACGTTTGCTTGTCAGTTTTTTGTTTGTTTTTTAAAATATATATTTACATTGCTATTGTGTTTAGTTCAGTGGTTGCCCCTTAGTTCTAGTATTCTGGGACTTAGTAAATAAATTCCTGTTCACTTGGTCCACATCCTTCATGATTTTATAGACTATGGTCCTCTTCCCCCCACCTGCCAGCCTTGTCCTTTCTAAACTGAAGAGCCCTGGCCTTTTATAGTTTCTCCTGGTATGGTAACTGCTCTATCTTACGGATCATTTTGGTTGCCCTTCATGTACCATTTCCAATTCTACTACATCCTTTTTGAGAGAGAGATCAGAACTGCCTACGGTATTCAAGGTGTGGGTGCACCATGGCTTTGTATAATGGCATAATGATGTTCTTCTCTTTTTCCTCCTTAATGGTGCCCAATGTTGTATTAGCTTTTTTTGGGTTGTAACTGCACATTGGGCTGATGTTTTTAGAGATCTCTCTCCAGCAACTCCAAGGTCTCCTGCCCTCAGTTGTAACAGCTATTTCAGAACCCTGCATTGTGTACATATGTAGTTGAGGTTGTTTTTCCCCATGTGCGTTACCTTGCATTTGTTGGCTTTTTGAAGTTCATCTGCCTCTCTTTCCCATTCACTTTAGCTTGGTTAGATCTTTTCTGCAGGTTCTTTGCATGTATTTGGAACTTGACCACCTAAAATAAGGTGCAAACTTAGATTTCACTGTGCATCCCCACTTCCAAATCCATTGATTTAAAACAGTGAATAAATTGGGCCCATCACAAATCCCTGTGGAACCCTACTTTTGACCTCCCTGCATCCTGAAAAGTGACCATTTAGTCCTATGCCTTGGCCAGTCCTTGATCCGTGAAAGAACCTGCCTTTCAATTCTGGGGCAACTCCATTTTTAAAGCCTTTGAGGAATCTTGTGGAAGCGTTTTGAATGTCCAAGTAGATTAATATTAACTGCCTGCCCTCTCCCCCTATCCATGTGCTTATTAACACCCTCAAAGAACTCTAGCAGATTGAGGCAAGATTTCCCTTCATAAAGACCATGCTGACCTTTCTCCAACAGATCATATTTGTCCATGTGACTGCTGATTTTTATTCTTTAAATTCTGCCAACTATGAAGTGACTGGTGATATTTAAAATGGGGCTCCCCAATTTGTTAAAGGCCAGGGGCCTGCATCCACTCAGTTCCTACACCTCCTAGGCTACGCAGTATGCTGTTGTTCCCCCCTCCCCAACCCTGCACTGTGTGGTTTCTCCTCAATGCCTCCCCCATCCTGGCTGCACAAGTCACCTGGAGCTCTTGCTGCCATGCAGGCTATAATGCTTTATGGGGTCATCTAAATCCCAGGGTCCTGAGCTCCCTGATACTTGCAGCCCTGAACCCAGAGGCAGGATAAGAAATGAGGAGGGAGGGGAAGCCCAGAGGCTCTGGAGGTAGCAGTAGCTGGAGCAATGAGGGAGCCGTGCCTGGGCGCGTTGCACTTGTGCAGCCCCGATTTAAAAGCATGCTCTGATATTGAGAAATAGTGCTATAGAATTGGCTAGATAAAGATTACTTGTACAGTTGTTGATACTTGCAGGGTTTTTATTATAACACAGTAGTAATTCTGAAGTTGTTACTGAATGTTTCCCTGGCATTTAGTCCTAGAACAGTCATCTGATGTTAGTGAATGTTTTTAGCTGAGAAGAACATAAATTGATGCAGAGGTATCACTGCTTGGGGCATAGGATTAAGTTAGAAACAGAAGGTGAACTCCTAAGTGCAAGTTATTAAAACTCAGTGATCAGGCTCCTTCAGCACTTTCGTGATGTGCACACATACTAATACAGGCATACCTCGTTTTATTGCGCTTCGTAGATATTGCATTTTTTACAAATTGAGGCAAGACCCTCCACCAGCAGAAAGATTACGACTCGCTGAAGGCTCAGACGATGGTTAGCATTTTTAGCAATAAAGTGTTTTTTAATTAAGGTATGTACATTGTTTTTTAGACATAATGCTATTGCACACTTAATAGATTACAGTATAGTGTAAACATAACTTTTATATGCACTAGGAAACCAAAAAAATTCGTGTGACTCGCTTTATTGCGATATTTGCTTTATTGTGGTGGTCTGGAACCGAACCCGCAATATCTCTGAGGTATGCCTGTAGTTCTGCTGGGGTAAGGGTGATTTGGAGGGAGAGAAGAAAGATAAGGTTACTGGTACAGATCTTCATATTTACAGAGGTTAATCTGTAGCATGGGTGGAACTCGGAGAGGAGTGTTTGGGAGGGCGTACAGTTGCATCCCTCAAGCAAGAGCTTGACCTGACCAGCCGGGAGCTCGTGCATATGTGGCGCAGCCGGAGCCACTGCTTTTGTGCCGCTCTACCCTAGGGGCTGAGCACTTCTGCTGTTTACCCCCTTCCTTCCCACTGCCTTCCTGTGCCAAATTTGGGGACAGGGGAAATGGAGGGATTAATAGTAACAGTGCTTCCCCTGGACTCCAGAGCTGTGTAAAAGCAGTGGCTCTGACAAAGCCTATGGAAACTTTCTGATGAGCCCAGAGAGCTCCTTGCACAGGTAGTGTGCCACTGTACCCTCCTTGGATCCACCTCTTATCCATGGTGCTCTGTTTTTGTTTTAGTTTAGGGTAAAGGTATTACAAGAATATTGTAATTAACACAAATCTAAGAATCTCAGAGTTAAGGTGCCCTGCGAAGCTTAACACTGCTCTGTAGGCTCTCCCAATCTGGAACTTTAGGCAGCTAAAGTAGCTTCAAATGTGTTGTCTTCAATGAAATTGAGCTCAGTGGAGCTAAAATGCTTGAAAAAATGCACCTTCTTTGTCCTTCAAGACAAGACTATATTAATCCACAGCATGAAATAGCTTGAATAGCTTGTGACTTCTGTTCTGGGACCTAAATCAGTATTGGTAGAAACATGTAGCTCCATGTTAGGGCTAGCATGAAAAGTCAAATGAAGGATTTTATTTGCACATATTAAGGTAGTGCTAGTCAGTTTTTCATCTGTCTTGTTCTATCTCTGTTGGCAACACAGTACAGAACTGTTGGTCCACAATACACATCTTGTAATATGTACTATGTACCCCACTTATTTGTCAGGTAAAAATGGTATTTGGCAAGTAGGGTAACAGAATGCTCCTGAATGAAAGCTGTTAAACAACGAATTTTATTTTTAATTTGAATGTTATTCTTACGTAATATACAACTGCATTTTTCACCATTAGTAGTATACACAGTGGTTTTCTCTGAGCCTTATGCTTGTATATTTTTAAAACAAAATAACTATTAGTAGGTGAAGCCCTTGTAGTTGGTCACAAGAGGTAGTTTTCCAGATTTGTTTAAACTCTCTCATTTTCTTAGAGATACCTACTGTCTTTCCCCCTCCTACCCTCACCAGCAGAAGAGTGTTGAGGAAGAAAGCAAGTTCTGATATTCATATAGAAAGAAAAAACTAATGGTCAGATGGAAGTGCAGTTGGTGTGGAACAGTGGGTTTAGTTCATTTGTTATATTTGTCACAGAGCTTATGAAATAAAAACTGAGCTTGAGAAATGGGCATTTAGGTTTTAAGTGAAATACTAAGGATCTGTGAGGTCTAAGAAAAGGGCAGCTGTTGGCAGTTGTATGTACTGTTAAACAATCTGCCTCTTATTGCTTTCCCTGTATTCTCAGACTCTTAACTCCCATAAAAGAAAGAAAAAAATGCGAAGACTTGTAATTCACCAGCTGGTACAAAATAGAACCTGCTGACATGAATAAGTGTTAACAACACAATGCTTTTAACAGTAAAATGCTTTCAACCAAGTCTTTGTAGGGGTTAAGGTTATTGACTACATAAACCTTTTAACTGATCAAAAATGTTGAGCTATAACTCTAGTTTACTCTATTGTTAGGTAATAAAAATGTAAATAGTCTTGAATACTTTAGTGTAAGTATTTAAGATCAATGCCATAAGGTCCAGCTAATGTAAAAGTGGAATTGACACCTTGAACAGCAAAAGTGTGTGTATACAAAGTATGAGAAACTTTGTGTATAAATTAGTTTTAATATGTAATGACATATTTGATTACTTAGGGATATTATGCAAAATATTTGTTGGTATATGATTTTGCACCCCTTCCTGTTTCTAGATTTTTGGTTCCTCATACTTATGCATTTAAAAAAAAAAAGTAGAAACTGTGAAGCTGGGGCAGCTCTAAGTTCCTTTATAGCAGTGGGTAAAGCTTATACCATTTGTGTTGACCCTCTGTCAATAGAAACGTATAGCTTGTGCATAAAAGATCCGATCCTTAGAGTAAAAAAATCTTAAACTTTAAAAAGTAACTTAGCATTGATTTTCTGTGTAGTTTGTATAAAGTCCTAAACTGGACACTTTCCTTGCTTAAAAATTGACTTTATTAAATCTGTTTTAATGAGTCCTTTGCCAGGTTTCTGGGAACTGTATATGCTTGTAAGATGCAATGTAGGCACAGCATAGCATATAAGTTTGGTCAGCAGCATGTTGGCTAAAACTTAGCAAATATCTTCCTAAAGATGCTTTTTAAATTATACTTCCTCCAATTATAAAAAAATTCAGTCCCCCACAGATTTACTTCCTAACTTTTTTTTTTTAAAATGACTTGTGTGACCAATGCATATTTCGCGGGCCTGAAGTCTTCATTTTGTATGCTTGAGGACCTACTTGTCCAAAATTTGGCCCTCACTCTACTGTTTTTTATACCTTGCTGACAACAAAAGGTGGCACAAATAATTGAATACCAACAAAGTACATGTGAACATTTTGGGGTACAAGTAGAGCATTTTGTGCTGTGGCCACATACATTTTAAAGCCAGAATGGACCTTGTCACCTAACCTTATTTTTTGCACTGTACAGATCATGGCATATCATTTAATATTTTCAACATTTAAACCCATAACTTGTAGCTCAAACATGGAATATTTTTTTGATATCCACTTCTGATTTTAAAGAGTTTGTGCTGAATCTACCACATCCCTACTAAATGGTTCAGTTAAGAATGTATTAATTATTTAATCTAAACAATCTTGGATATATCTGGCTTCAGCATCCAGTACCTAGATGTTGTTTCTTTGTATGCTATAGAGAAGAGGCTAGAGAGCTTTCTAACTTTTTTGGTTGCTGATGGATGTTGTGGGGAGCGGGGGAACCCCATGCTTTACCAGAAGAGGCAGTGTGTTCATTCACTTCAGCAGGGTTTTTTGGCACTTTTATCTAATAGCTGATTCAATTATCTATTAGTTAAAAGCACCAATAAAACCCCACTGAAGCACCCAACCTGTATAGGTGTTGGGTGAGCCAAGTCAAACTGAAGTGATGCCTCTCTTGAGCATGTGCTGGGTTTGGTGAGGGAGGTACACTGAGTTTAAAGAAAAGAACTTTTTTATCACATGTTGGCAGCTTTTATTTCCCCAAACTCCAGTAATTAAATAGCTTGCTCTTAGCCATTCTGTTGCACTTGGAGATCACATGCAGTTGGTTATCCACCAGACTTGTAAGTTCCTGCTTGCAAAGTTTGTCCCTCAACCTAGCATCTTTTTGTTCATAAATATAAATGTACATTTGGCTATTATGACTGACTTTTTTTTGTGTAACTGAGTCAAGTTTTCAAAGTTTATCCAGGTTGCAAAACAGCTCTGACTTGTCCTTATTTACCAGTTTCCCCAGTTTATATAATCTGCCTAGCATTTTTCAGGTAGTCAATAGGATTTTGAATCGGTCAAAATGGATTTATAGAAACACTAGAAAAAACCCTGTCTGACTATAAGTAGAGACTGTCTGCCATCGAGCTAGCCATTTTACATGTGCTACAATGATTTCTAATGAATATAATTGGCGACAGTTCATTTACTTTACCAGCTAATTTTTTACCTTCATTTTTAAAATTTCTTCTGTCAAGTTTTTTTTTACCCCTCACCCCATAAGTGATATGCACAGTTGTTCAAGTTTTCTTTATAGACTGCTCTTTCAGCCCTTCTGTGACTTGTCAGGGGCAAAGGACAGCCTTCTTGAATTATCCCATTGATATCTTTAAGATTTCAGCTTAACTTTGCAATTCCCAAGATGTTCTTCTCTGGTTCCCATCTGTATGGTACCCAGCAGAACATAAATGCAGTACAAGTATGCAGAGCCACTGAATTTAACAATTGCTTAAAAGTGATGGTAGCTGGTCCTCTTCCACTACTAAATTTCATTGGAACCTCTATAATAAGCAATTAAATTAAGCTATTATATCTAGTTTTAAAAATTTCAGTGGTATGCTCCACATTGTTTATGAAAATTTGTAGCTTCTAATACAAATTTTTCAGTGAAAGTGTAGACAAACCAATTGGGTAATATTGAAGGTGGAAAGGAAATTAGTAGAACAAGGTGAAAGGTTAAACAACTAATCCGTTCAACTGATAACTGGTTAGCTCACTGGTTATTGTTTAGCATAGAGTGGGGTGCAGTTTGGTAGGGGGAGGGAGGAGATGGAAGCAATGCAGGAATTGGAAGACAGCAGGGCAGGAGGAAGGGAAGACCAAGGAGGAGGGCTGAGGGGGTGACTAGTACCTGTAACTTTTGAGATTAAAGCGATTAAACAGCAGGTGGCCTAACGAGTCTTCAGTTAATTCAATTAGCTGCTCATTCACAGGTGCAACCTCCCTCCCAGCCACAGTTTTACATGGGCTGTGTTGTCTGGCTGGGCTTGCCACTGCCTCCTTCCCCCACCCCCATCCTGTCAAAGGGCCTCCAAAATGGTTCCCAGCTTTAGCTGCGTCTGAGCTGCTGTGTTGGTAGTTAACCATTTAACCAATATACTTAGAGGAGGTTAAACAGATAATCTTTAAAAACGATATTTACATTCCTAATTAATAGTTCTGGTTTACTGAGTGATCTCCAAACAATGTAGAGTCCAAGTGGTTGAATTGGCAATCTAGTGGTAGAGTGGATTGATATAAACTAGCATGTGGGAATGGACATGGGCTGGAAATGGACTTCCTGGCCAGGTAGAAATAGAGATATACCTTTTCCTTTGCCTTAACTGCAAGACTGCCTAAGATTCATTCTGGGAAGCTTTCTCCCATCTCTTAAACCAGGGGTGGTCAACCTGTGGTGCACGAACCACAAGTGGCACAGGCAGCCTATGGCACACCTCAGATCAGGGAAGAGGCAAGAGCATGGTGGTAGATAGGGCAGAAAGCAGTGCAGCAGATTGGGCAAGGGGAAAAGAGTGGCACTTGGAGGGCGCACGGCTAAATTGTGACATGCTTGCCAAAAAGGTTGGTATGCATTGTCTTTAAACTCAGGCCACAGACAGGCACTCATTTCTACCACCTAAGTATTTCTCTGAATTTCTTCAGGGACCTGGAGCATATGTGTATTCCAGCACCCTGGCTGGAGAACTTCACAGGCATTTTCTCAAGGCATGGGCTGCCTTTAGGAGGAGCCCACTGCCAGCCTGCCCTCACCCCTGCTTAAGAGGATAAGCTGTGAGTTGGCAGTTGCTACAGAGAGCCCAGGAAGGGTTTCCACCATGAGAGAGAAGCTCTTCTCCTTGCCTCTAGAAAGATGCGCAGTGGCACAGAGTGAGGTAGGGGAATTCTCCTCTGGCAGCAAGGTTTGGTGAGCCTTGCCACCATAGCACAGCAGCCTGTCTTGCCTCATAGTGCCCCAGGTCAGTCCACAGCAGTGAGGATGAGGCAGGGGCATTCTGCCATGGCAGGAGCCTCTTCTGCAAGAGTTCATGTTGCAGAAGGCCCCTTCTCCCATCAGTCAGTTGATTTAATGGGGAGCTGTTTTGCAGTGGGAACCTGACCTGGGAGGATCACCCCTGGCAATTAGCTGATTGACAGGAGGAAGGCAGAATTTTTCAGGGAAGGCTCCCCACAGGACTCCCTTATGATTTGACCCATGGGCAGGCTGTCCTGGAGCTAGTGCTCTCCTTCCTCTCCTTGGGAGGAGGAGGAATGGAGGACTGTGAGGGTGTTGGTTGTCCTTCACAACTGAGAGAAGTGTTCAGTCATTAGACTGGGAGAAGGGAGTTCTTCCTCATAGGTAACTGATCTAACTTCTTGCTGAAGAGCCAGTAACCATCTGCAAGAAATCTCTTGAACAACTATACATTCTCTCTTTCTACTGGGAGAGAGGCTGTAACACCTGTTTATGGCCTCAGTGTTTGATCTCCAACCTTTTTTGTGCCTGAGGGTTTTTTCCTTCTGTAAGTGAGAAGAATATATTCTAGTCTCTTGCGTGGGGGTGGGGATGGGACCTGGTGGCTGCCTATAAGTATATAAGGGGTGTACATCAGGATCTGGGGGAACACCTGTTCACCAGAGCACCCCATGGGATGCCCAGGTCAAATGGTCACAAACTTCTCCAAGACTGTTTCAGGCTGGACATAAGGAAGAACTTCTTTATAGTCCAAGCCCCCCCAGGACCTGGAACAGACTGCCACCAGGTGTGGTGCAAGCACCTGCTCTGGAGTCCTTCAACAGTCAATTGGACATTTATCTTGCTGGGATCGTGAGATCCCAGCTGACTTCCTGCCCCTGGGGCAGAGGGCTGGGCTCGATCTTCCAAGGTCCCTTCCAGCCCTAATGTCTATGAAATCTTTTCAGGTGTAACTTATCAGTCCAGTGATATTCTCTGCTGGAGGTGATTTTAGAAAACATTAAAATATCTTTGTAGGGAAAGTGTTTGGGGCTTGCTTTCTCCAAGTGAAAAGGTGTTTTCAAAAGGGAGACATTTTTTAAGAAGTGAAAATATATCTATTCGGACAACAAACAAACCTAAAAAAAAAAAAAAAGCGAGAAATGGTGATTACTACTTAAAGCATTATTTAGCAACTGATGTCATACAGTGGCATTTTCTGTTAGAATCACTGGTGTAAAGTTTTTTAGATTTCATAAATAGCTTTTAAATTGTAATGATGTTAGTGTATCTCCTCTGCTTGATGCCGTGGTGCACACAGTGGTGTTGGGAGCATGTGCACCAGGGCTTTTTGGCATACCTTTTTCCTGTCTATTATGGTGAAGCTTGTGCCTCTTAAAGGCAGTGTAGCAATGAATCTTAGCTCAGGAAAAAAGCATAACCAGTGCCTTGTAGCTCTACTTTCTTGTTCCTAAACATAGCTTTGGCATGTGGGAAATTTAGCCCTGTGTGTAGTGTTGCTCATTTAGGATTAACAAATGAATATGGCAGTTCTTAATAGATTCCTAAAACAATAAATGAACTTCAGAGAATGCCTTGGGGGAACAAAATCTGGCTCTTTGAAACAGTAAAATTCTTCCCTTAGTTGGCATTCCAGGTGAGATACTTTACAGTTCTTACTCAGTCATCTTCCCTGGGTCAATTATCAGGAAGAGGGAATATCGTGTTACATCAGTAAGGGGGTAAAAAATGGAATATTAATGCTGCTTAAAATAAACTCATAAAAACTCTTAACACTTGATCCTGAGCTTCAGTTGCATATCACATTTTTTCGCATGCCACACACCTGCAGGTAAGATGCACGTCTTATTTTTAGAAGTCAGAAGGTAGGGGAAAGATGTATTCAGTTATGGCCTAGAGTTGGCTGTTACATCAACAAGATGCTACAAGATGGCTGTCAGCTCCTTTATCCCTTCCAGGGGGTAAGAGTGGGACACAGTCCAGCGTTAACCTTCTCACAGCTGCTCTCAATTTTTAGCTTTTGACCATTTTTATTCAGTAGTAGGATATGTATGACTAAGTTGGCACCTAACACAGTACTATGTAACAATGATATGGGGGATGCACAGTATATTCCCTGTACTGGACTGTGCCCTCTTTCTGCTTTCTGAAAGACCAAAGCTAGCAGCCACTTTCTAGCACTGTCTTTATCCTCCTGTGCCTCCCTACAGTGAAGTTCTGGTGGGTAGATACTGTTGCAGTTACGGCAGTGGTAGTTTTGGGTACATTGGTTATAATTTATTGGTAAGTAGTTGTCAGCAGCAGTCCGCCTGTAAGCAGTGACCAGCTTTGGACCAAGCTAAGTTACGTTGATCTGCTGCTCCTCAAAGTCTGCTGACTCCTGTTCTAGCAAATTGCAATGAAGGCATAACTTTTTTCTAAAAATCAGGACCTACCTGGGGTGGAGAAACAAGAACCTGTAGAATGCATAGAAAGCTTATTTTACAGTGCCCTAATTTTAAAAGCAAGTGTTACAAAGTGACATGTTCTAACTGTTGGGTCCCTGTGTGCTTTATGAAGTTTTTAATGTGTCCTTAATAGTTTTTTGAGAACATTTTCCACATTAGTTCCCATCTGCCTGCATTCTGCACAGGCTTCTTCTAGAAATCTCAGAAGTCATGCAGGGGTGGGCAGAATGTGGCCCTCCAGGTTGTTCTATCTGGCCCACAGGGCCCCTAAAAATTTGGAAAAATAATATTTATCTGCTCCTGGCTGCCTGTTACGTGGCCCTTGATGGATTGCTAAAACTCAGTAAGCGGTCCCCAAAATAATTGCCCACCCTCGAGTTACAGGCTTGATGCATATTGTTGGCTGAAGTTCTTTGCTGTTTGTTAAGCCAAAGTCCATATTGATCATAATGGGTTCTCTTGGCATTAAAATTTAATGGAACAATCAACCGTCTTAAGTAAATTATAACATGATTTGTTTTGAATATTTTTTTTCTAGTTTGAAAACCTTGCAAGTATACTGAAACTGCCTGGCAAAAGGACTTTTAACAACATGGACAAAGAATTCTTAGAAAAAAGGAAAAAGGATCTAAATGCATATTTGCAGGTAAATCTTAATGACCTGGTTTTGAAGGTTTTTCTTCCTTTGTGTGTTAAGGCTATTTCTAAGTTTTAACTTTTTCACCATGTAGTATTCAGAAATTTCAACAAAGGCATATGTGCTGGTATTTTGAATCTTAAGAAAAATCTTGCTTTGGAACAAATGTCTGTTGTAAATCCTGAATTTTAACTTGATTTATGCCAAGTAGTCAGATTCTATGTAGATGCAGTAATTTACTTGAGAGGGAGTGGAGGGGAGAGATGCTCAATTTTATAATATGACCTATATAACTATATCCTGTTTAATACATGAGACCTGGAGTAGCCTAAATGAATTACTTCAGTACACTTTTTTAATATAACATAAGAACGATCATCTTTTGTTCTGAGTAGTAAGCTTACTTTTTTCCCTATTAGTTCAATATTGTTCATTTTCCTCGCTTCCATTACTACATTTGGGTGTAGTAACCTTTCAGTTGAGATAAATACTAGGATTTCTGAGCCTTCTCATTTAGGGCAAAATCATTAAACTGTCTAGTTTTTCCGTTTTCTGTTGCTGAATTTGGATATCTCCTTTTCTAAACAACTTGCTGTTGAACTGGTCTCCATACTGTTTAACGCTTGAGTACAGTAGTTCAGGGGTTGGTAACCTATGACCCATGGACTAGATCTGGCCCATGGAGCCAAAAAATCTGGTGTCTGGAGCTAGGGCTTTGGTTGGATGCTTTTCCCATGCCACACTGCACTGCAGGCAGTGCTGGGAGGGGGAAGAGGAGGCTCTGCCTGTGCTGGACCATGCTGTGGGTGGTGGGGAAGAACAGCAGCAGTGGCCAGGTTCTAGGACCAGCCCATTTGAAACCCAAGCTGGGCCATTTTGGCTTGCTGCTAGAAAATGATATTAACCTCTGCACTAGTTGACTTGATAGCTTAATACCATTTGGAAGCTTTTTTGTGTCCCAGTAAAATTGTAAAAAGGCTAAAAATAGGCAAAACATGAAATCTAACAGCTTTGTTTTAGCCAGCTCCCTTTATTTGTGATAGATGGATAGGAAAAATATGGCACCCTCCTTTTAATATTTTTAGTAAGTGTGGACTACAAGAGGATTGCAGCGACTTTTAGCAACAGTTTCTGCATATTCACAAGAGATGTACATTTCTTATGGAATTAATTATACTTGATAGTGAAGAAGCATCTTGCTTCATCCTTTATTTCAAGGTTTGCCTTGTCCACTGTTTAAAAAAAAAAAAAATTAACTTCTTTTCACAGATGCTGCATACTCTTTGTAATTAATACAATATTTTGTGTGTTGTCATGAAATTGAACATTTTCCTTGTAGTACATTGGTTGTATTTTTAGGAAAAGTGGCTCAGCTTACTGTTCATCTCTCACTACTTAGCTGCTGTTAAATCCTGAAATGATGAAAGCTTCTCCAGCTCTGGCTCATTATGTATATGACTTCCTGGAGAATAAAGCCTATAGCAAAGGAAAAGGAGATTTTGCTCGGAAGGTAAGAATGACACCTAGGGTGCGTATACACATGCTCTCAGGTGTTTTTAATTAAAATGCTATAGCATTGCTTCAGTGTCAAATGTCTAAGCCCCTGTGGTATTAAAAATGCCCGCTGGGGTGATTTAACTACAGGTCATTGAATTAGCTTAACCAAAACTTGTCAAATAAGTTTTAATTAAAGCATCCTGCAGCCATTTTTTAAACATGCAGAGGCTTAATACATGTGATGCTGCAGTATTTTAGAGTGCCTCTCTGGGAACTGCTTAAATTAAAATGCTTACCTTTCACCCTTGAGCATGTATATAGGCACCCCTGAAGACCAAAAAGGATTTAGTGAGGCATTTGGTGTCATGCCTTGTTGAATGAATTCAGTATATTAGTAACTGATACTAGACACAAACCACAGTCTGCTATATTTGCAAACAGTGTGTAGATTGAATTGTATTGGTAATGTGCTAGGTGACAATAGGTGTTTTTCTTGCTAAATTTTTATTTGGCTCCTTTATAGCTGCCTTTCATGTCTTTGGGCTGGTATACATGCCTTATAGACCAATAATTCTATCAATATCTTGTTCAATATTTGTTCTCTGTTTATAGTGTAATAACTGTGTCCCACTGGAAGTTTGTGTATGTAAAGAATAAGAACAATCTTCAGGGTTTATTTTTATCCACCAAGTCCTGAAGCAGAGCTCTGAACTCCTTTCAGTAAAATAACCAATTGCAAGAGGTGAAATCCCTTGCACTGTGGTTAGGATAGCTCATTCATTATTTTTTTTGTCCAAATTGAATTTTGTTTCCAGTATTGTTGAAAACATGAAGTTAAAATGTTAACCATCAACTGTCTCCATGGGACTTTCATATTCTAAATGAGTTTTGTACTGTACAATTAGTTCTCTTGAATAATATGACTTCAGACTGTGATTTGTACTGGTGTCATACTAAGGTTTTCCCCTTCAGATGGACACTTTTGTAAACCCGCTGCGTAACTCTATGAGAAATATGTCAAATGCTGTCAAGTCGCTCCCTGATAGCCTGGCAGAGGGAGTGACTAAAATGTCTGACAACATGGGCAGGATGTCAGAAAGGTTGGGACAAGACATAAAGCAATCTTTTTTCAAGGTAAGATTTATATCTAAAAGTGTACTTTTTAAACCTGTATATTGACTAGAAGAAACTTGGTATAGAAACATATAAATTACAAAAGAAGCAGTGTAAGAGGTAACTAATTTTACATGGAGGGTCAGTTGGATATGGTACAAAAACCACCTTTTTGCTAGGTAGCATTTGTCCTATCATTGTATTCTTCCCATATCTTACCTAGTTGATCTTTGGACATTTCTGTCTTTTTTTTTTCTTGACCTTAACCACAGTAATTTAACAGATAGTCAAGCTGGAGAGAAGGAGTAAATGTTCTTTCTATACCAATGCCAGTTTGTTTCAGCCCTGTGGAAAAGCTCTGTATAATTCGATAGGGATTGAGCCAATAGGGCCTTCTACACTGTTTTAATAGGATTCTACAGAAAGTACTTTTAAAAGCCTGTGGCATTTGATAGAGAAGTGTTCTGTATCTTAGAATAGCCTGTTAAAATCTGTGGTCACTGTCAGAGATCATTCCCTATTAAATTCAATACCGTGACTTGGAAACATTATTTTAATTATGTTTCTGCAGAGCATTTTCATACCAATAAGTAGTTGCACCTGCATTGCTTTTACTGGAATAACTTTTTAATTCTGGGTCCTCAAATAAATTTGACTTTAGAACAGAGCTCTTAAAACTCAGTTATCAGTTGATCTATCATTACTAACCTACTCCTGCTCTCGCATCTGATCTAGCACTCCTAAAGTGAACACACTTGTACAAAAAAGTAAGAGGTAAACTTACTTGCATACATTTTACTTTAGTCTTCCACCTCCCCCTGCGCACATGCAGGCACACATGCTTCTCCGCAGCTAAAACTGGAATTTTTCCAGGCAAGGATTCTTGCACAGTCATGTCCTCAAAGTACCATTTGACTTGCCTATAGATACAACTATAGCAGAAGTAAGAGGAAATGAGCAGGAAAAGGAAAGGGTTAGTCTAAGATAATACATTTGTTGTATTTGTAAGGCTGCTTGCAGACATTAAAAAACCAAAAAATTCGCAAACCCCCAGACAATGATGCTTTACTTAACTCCATGCACTCCTGTGCCAAGCCCAACACACTCCCAGAAGAGGCAGTATGTTAGTTGGACCTGGCTCACTCAATTCCTGTATAGATTGGGAGCTTTTATCTAATAGTTGATTGAATCAATAGATTGAATCCGCTGTTGTATAAAAGTGGCAAAAAGCCCTGCTGAAGCATCTGATCTATACAGATGCTGTGGAACCTAGTTGAAGCAATGCGCTGCTGCTTCTGGTAAAGCAGTGTTTTTAATGTCTGCAGGCAGCCTAAAGGACTAAGTGAGGCGAATGTCAGTAGCTTACCTGTTGCGCAAATATACTTGCTCAGTGTTTGCTATATAATAGTGGCTTTCAGCTTCTGCTGAAATATTGGTCCTTATTTGAGAAGATTCGGAACTAAACAGACTGCTAGTTTCTCCCAGTGTGATAGAGCCTATGTTTGTTTTTAGCTTGAGGGTATTTATATAGCTTTCATATCTGTGGTGGGAGTACGGATTTAGGGGGAGGATAGCTGAAAATGTGTATGTATTAGAAAGTTCAAGATATTGTAATTAACTATCACCAACTTGTGTCCCAAATGCTCGGTGGTTAGGTAGCTTGTATTGAAAAACAAATTTTAAAACTTGTCCTCACTCTTCTACTTTTTGTGGCTTTCTTGGATCATGTAATTACCCATCACCTAATCATGGGTTTTTTTGCAATCAGGTGCCTCCTTTATTTCAGAAACCGGATTCGGATTGGGAACACTGCCGGGTTGGTGCACAACTTGATGATAATGTAAGTCCGACTTAATTTTCAAATGTATATTATTCTAACTTTTAAAATGACGTGCTTTTTTTATAGTGAACTATTTGCCAGCTATTGTAAATTACGTTTTTATTAATGAGATTATGCTAAAGGGAGAATTGTAAATATTTTTCTAAAATGCATCTAGCGATGTCATTCCAAAATGTTTAGAGGCTATATTAATACTAAGCAGCTTGCATAGTGTTACAGTGAATGATTTACCCTCTGCCAGTGCTTTCAGCTTTCCTACTATCATATGAGAGAGTATCATTAGCATTTTGCTAAATTTGAATTGAGACAATACGTTGTTCTAACAGACATCAGTATAGTTGATCAAAGAGAAATATTTAATAAAAGATTGTTTCAGAACCTCTTCAGTATATAGATGCTGAAATACATAAAGAAAAATATTAGAAATGTGATAGTGAAGTTTAAAATGCTAAGCTCTTGATGTTCTCAATAAGCTATGGTATTTTTCCCACTGTTTTGAGTGAAACACTGATCATATGTGAAACACAGTTGAAAAAAATCTTTTATCTTTAACTAGGACAGAAGGACCATAAGATTATTAGTGATTATATGCAGATTTGTCATGGTCATAAATCTGCACCTGTTCTACAGTTCACATTTTTATGTCACATCAAAGCATTCCAGTTTGTCTTCCTGTGCATAACTGCTACCATGACTATGGTAAATTCCTTTTTTGCTCAAGTAACATAAGCTTTTGATTCTTTTTGTTTTGCATGTTCATCTGATGTAGTTCTATATTTGACATTCTTATACTAGTAGATTTTCATTTGCCTCAGTTGGAGCAAATTAATATTATACAGGTAGAGTATATATAATGTGACTTTGCAAATATGATGTCCTGGTTGAAATCAGTTAAAGATGCTAAGTGCTGAATTTTAGGGGTATTATGCAGTTGTTCAGCTTCTTGAAAAGTATTAACATCAGCTTTAGTCTCAAACTTAATGTTAAGTGCAGGACTTCACAATTTTGAATTTTGCATCGTTTAAAGACAGTAAAAATTGCCCATATGGATCTAAGCACTCTCTGATCTTAACACAAATCCAGGAAACTTGTAGTAAAGTATTAGATAAAGTAGTTTGCCATATTGGTTGTCATTGTAAAGGGTTGATACTATAAGGGAGGCTTAATGGGCTTCACATCATTAATTGCATTGTAAACTGTGGCCAGCATGTTAAAAACAGGTGCCTTATCTTAAATTCTTAAATGTTCATGAAAGGCATGTAAATATGGGGTTTTCAAAAATGTAAACCACCAAGTTGTCAGTGGGCATTTGAAATCTCAGCTGCTCACTTAAACTGATTAAATAGAATCAGATTTTCTTCTTTAAACAGTCCCTATGGACTGAGATGTCAAACTTGTGTGAATTGGGCACCTAAATCCCATGTGCTTTTTAGTTTGAGATTTGCTGTTTTTCAGAGTCTTGAGTTTAGTTCCAGTGTGTATGCAAATTTCTCTTGGCTGCATAACTGCTGACAGTGAATACCTTAGCGACTTTGAGTGGAGGTGCACAGATGTATCTAAGAAATTCTGTGCAGGTATTGATTAGTTACTAAGGGAAGCTAATTTACATTAGTATCAACTGTGGTGCTAAGAGGAATAAAATGTGGTATTTGCATATTCCTGTTTAGTCATTTCAGGTTAGTGCCACAGTGGAAGGTTTTTTATTATTCTCAAAATTTGAAGCTCTTTAAATGAGTCTGGGGAGATAAATCAGTTTAAGTTGGAGGTTTGCTAAGGGCTGATTGGATATAGGTGCAATTCAGTTAATGATACTAATTGACAATAATCCAAGGTATTGGATTAATATTACAATTATTTTTTTAATACCAGAGTAGGAATGTGCCAAAAACAAGTCAGCTGACTTCATTTTTTGTTGGGACTGTTTTAAATAAGTTGTGAGATTCTGTAAATATTTGTGTGAAAAATTACACATTTGACTGATGGCCATTATCTGAAAACTTGTATTTGGCACATGTAAGCTACTACATTTGGATAATGCAACCTATGAATGACCCTGTAAGGGAACACTTTAGGATTTCAGATTTTAACCATTAAATGTATTCCTTCTACAGTTGTAAGCAACAATGTAAGATAGAAGTCAAGCTTAATGACTATAAATACAGTATAGCCTCATAAATCCAGCATACTCGGGACTGAGCACCTGCCAGAAATTTGAAAATTCCGGATTTTTGAAACCAGAGCCATGGCCGGTCACGGGGGGAGGGCAGGGGAGTAGCAGTGGCCGCACACAGAGCGGCGTGGCGCATGTCGAAGGCAACCACCGTGTGCAGGCTTCTCCCTCTGCTGCTTCAGGACTGGCCGCCACTTCCCCCTCTGCTTGGATTCTCGGATTTTTTTGAGAACTCCAGATTTTTGGTATCCAGATTTATGAGGTTATAGTGTCTTTAAAAAAATAATGGTCTACAAATTGCATTATGCAAATCATACAATCTAGAAATGTAAGGAATCCTTTGAAAACTCCCAACACATGGTTTCCTTGCTATTTTTGGGGTGCCATTCACTTCCATCCAGGCATTTATTACATTTTGGGTTAAACAGTTTTCATTAGATAAAATGCATCAGGAGCAGAGGGGCCAGATCCCATGCCACCACCTCCAAGGAATGCCTACTGTGATGCCTCCCAACAAAGATGCTTGTCTTTTGGTAGTTTTGTAGCTGCTCTGCAGGTCAAATAGGATCTTGTAGAGTGACTTCAAGTGTAAAAGAGGAGAATAGGATCTGGGTCAGGGTTTGTAGAACCCCCAAGCACCTGGAAAGTTGCTTCGCTATCAGACTAGGAACTCGGGCAATACAAACTTGATTTTTGCAGCAATTCAGGACTAGTATGTCATGGGGCATTTTCCATTTAGAGCTACTGTTACTGCTGCTGTTGTGCTTAAATAAAAAGGAACCTGAATAAAATCATCTTTAGGCTTCCTCTTATCACTTTTCTTTAAAGCACTGTAGCTACCTTAAGAGGAGCATAAGAAACTACTCCAGTTGCTAGCTGCCAGGTTTTGTCTGGTTTTGTGGTGATGCAGCAGGTCTTTCTCCATGCCTAACTCTTTAAAGTCTAAACAAATCTTTTTTTAATCTTCCCAGCAGTCGGTCACTTGTGGTATGTATCAGACCGCAGCAAACTTGAAAATGTTGACTTTTCAAAAGATGGTGTATATAAAATAATAGTAGAAGTGAGTGCTGCCCTTCAGTAATTATTGGTACTGATATAATTGCTTGAGTTGGAATACAGATTTACTCTTTTCTTTCTGCTTTATTTCTTTCCTCTTATGACTAGGTGGATGACAATATTCCTCTAAGAATAATGTTGCTGCTTATGGATGAGGTCTTTGACTTAAAGGAGAGAAATCAGTGGTTAAGAAGAAATATTAAAAACCTACTTCAGCAGCTTATTAGAGCAACATATGGAGACACAATCAATAAGTACAGTGTTTTATTTCTGCTCAGTTTATTTAACTTTGGGCCATGTATAGAAGAAAATCAGTTTGATCAGTGAAGTATATTTCTTTACACTCTTGAAAATGCAAGCTCACAAATGCAGCACAACTTGGTATATTCTTTCAAAGTAATTATCTCTGTTTATGAAGATGGAGTAAGAAGGACCATCTTAAAAATTATTATGCGATACATAATGTAACTTGTTTAAACATTAAATGTGTCTAATTGCAAAGCCAGGTAAGGGATTTCTGAAATGGAATATGTTCTAGTAAATGTTAATATACAGAGTTTACACTTCGGAGAACAATTTTTAATATGGACATTATCTAAACTTTTGTAAGATTAACAGCTACATTATAATAAGTAAATGGTATTTTACTACTTGCACTGTTACCAGTTAAACTGCAGGATGGTCCTGAAACTAAGGCACTATCATCACCAATATAGTTCTGTGTGATAAGTACAACATAGAATTGGTTTTTCTGCTTCAGTGTTTTAAATAGTTTGAATTATGTAAATTATTTTTTAGAAGTTACATCAGTTATTATTTTCAAGAGGTCATATTGTAGAGACACATGCGGATTAGTTTAATACTTATTCAGTCTTTCATAAGAGGAGAAAGCACTATTGTAATGTCCTCATTCACTCTGCTAATAATACTTGTTCAAATGAGTACCAAGTCAACCTGCCAGAATGCAGGAGGCAAAGAATTTTATATGAAGAATCAATTTTGCTCACCCTTCTTGGTCTGGAAGCAAGTCTACGCACCTCTCCAGACTTTCCCTCTAATACTGTTACTTCTAAAATGTATACAAAATAAACAGGATAAAGAACAGTAAAAAGGAGTCTCTTATGCTGGGCTAGATTACACCGGACACTAGATTGTCACTTAAAGTAACCTCCACAATTCTGAGTTGCCTCACACGAGTGAGGGAATGGTTTCCCAACCTCATAGGATTCAAGGTTTAGGCTACAGATCTACCTGATTGAAAACGAACTCACTTTTTGGCTATCATCACCTTAGAGCTTTGTGTGCCAGGTGACTTCAACTATATTACTAACACAGTTGTAGCAGGAAGACACATTAGTGCCTTTGACACCAGCCATTCTCCCTAGGACCTATCGTTGTGTGGATTTGCCCTTTTACATTCCATACTTGTGTTGGAGTGCTCTTTAGTTTGGTCCATATTTGTAATCCTAGTAATAGTTTCTACAGGGGCTTCTTAACTATACATCAGGCTATGTATGCGTCTCTAGTTTATGGGCTGTTGCTGCTGTTCGTGCTCAGAGACCCTACTCTTGCTTTCCCTACAAGGCCCCATAGTTCCATCCGATTCTCCAAGATGGAATTTGTTGTTAATGTACCTTTAGGTTATTAATCATGAGATCTCATGATAACTTCAGCACTAACTAGATTACTACTGATCTCATCTGGCCACTACGTGCTTATTTTGCGAGGGCGAAACCGTTACCTGTGCTGCTTCAGATGTTGAAAGCTCTGTCTATCCCTAACCCAGCTGTCAGAATTTCTAGCCTTTTTCCATGCCACTTTTTTTGTAATGTACTGGATTTTCAGTATGGAAAACTGAAAGTAAGGAGCATAGGATTGCATGTATATGGTGCACACAATTTAATGTTGTTGATCTTAATTTACTTCAAACTTGCTATACTTGAAGCTGCACCTGGGACTTCAGTATGCTCCAGAAACCTAGCCACCCAATTCACTTTATTAGAGTAATGCTTTATCTATACTTTAAGCAGAAGGCCACACTAAACAGGTGAGGAGCTTTGAAATTCTTGCTAGAAAGGCATCCTAACACTTTTTTTTTAAAATATTAAGGTGCCAGGTACTCTTTTTTTTTTTTCCCAATGTTTGTGATATTTTAGTCAAGAAATCAGGCAGAGGAAATCTCTTCCATTGTTACTTGGTGCAGACCATCCGATTGGTCTGGTTCTGCAGATACTTGGGTTTGATATCATACTCTAGTGAAACCCCTGCCAATTTTAAAATGTGATTCTGTTCTTCCTCAGTAAAGTGGTCCTTTAATTTTATGCATGGATTTTGGGGGAAATACAAGCACTTGAAGTGGTGTTTGGCTTTTGATCCATGTATCTTTCTTGTAAAAGGAGTCCAGAACTTTTGTCTACTTTATATCCCATCTCCTTTCAAAATATAGTAATAGAAAGATCTTTTAAAGTACACAGCTGATGTATATACTTCAAGGTTTTTGATAAGTTAAGCCTTTTTTACTCAGAGGAAGATAGGAAAAACTTACAGCAAGCTATCGAATGCTAGCCTGGGTTGTAGTCTTTGGCCTACTGCGTCACTTTCCTGTGTATGTTGGTAAAAATATTGAACTTCAGAAGAACCCTAACTAGAGGGGGCAGGAAGAAATATAGTGAAGGTCTGAGAATTAACGCTTGGCTTACCTTTGTGACAGTTTCATGGAATGTACTTATTGGGGGACAAGGAAAAAAGCTTTTTGTCAAATATTGTTTCAAGTCTTAATTACACTGAAGTACCATTTACTTATACTGTGCTCTCCTCTCCTTTCCCCTCCTTTAATAGTTAAACAAGGGGCGGCTGACTTATACTGCTTAATTTTTTTTTTAGAAAAATAATTGAACATGTCAACTGGATGACCTCTTCTGAGCAAGTAGCAGATTCAGTTAAGCGCTTCAGGTAAGCCACTTGTTTTAGTAGCCTTAATTCAAGTCTCTAATAGGCATGTCTATCAGTTAAAATGTAATGATGTTGACCCCTCCTCAGCATGAAGTGCAGTTAAATATTTTAAGATGGTGCCTGTGCAAGCAGAGGGACTTGAACTTTGCTCCAGGAGCTTACTAATAATATTCAAACTTCCTTTTGTTGACTACAGAAACCTTGCACTATATCTGTATCGCTTAAAACACTGTCCTTGAAAGTCTCAAAAACAAATGTTGCTGTTACAAGAATAGTATGAATTCTTCAGAAACATGGATTTGTCATTTGCAAAGACTGCTTGTTTTACAAAAACAAAAAACAGCAACCCTGGATGTGAATATTTCATCAGAGGAAATAAGTGTTTAAAGGTACAAAGTTGGTACTGTATAAATCCAGTACCAAAGGGTCTGTGACATTTCAACCTTGGTTTCTGGATATTCTCTCATTCTGTATAGATGCAAATCTCTGAACAGGGCTCTGTTGTAGAGATTTTGTCTCACTGAGTTCTTGTTTTTCTATAGAGAATAACTACCCTGATTGTGATGTTTTATTCATGGCCAAGGCTAGAACAGATCTAACTGGTTTATCAGCAGTTTGTACATGAATGAAGAGATTCAGTATGAACTCTTGGGTAAAAAGTTAAATATCTTTAAAAGAAAATAATTTATAAATAAGTTGCATCATCTAATTATGACTTTCCTCTATGTAACAGAGTGCCTATAAATAAAATATACATAAATTAAAGGCAAATTTAGTAAAGGCCATTGCAAAGTATTTAACTTAAGAATTTTAAACTTTTAGGTCATCTTTGGAACTAAAATGTTTTAGCTTTTCTTTCTAACAATATCCAAAGAGGAGTCTGCTTGTTCACTCGATTTCAAAGCTGACTACTTCAATGGCTTTCTTTTCTTCAAGTTGTTTTCCTACTGAGTTGACCAATTTTAATAAGACTGAAAGGGGTTGTGTTCTCCTAACTTTATGGAGGTGAGCTCCTCCAGAAATTGTGTTCAGATCAAAAACAAAAACAGCGCCATCTAGCGCAGAATGTTCTGAAACAATCATGCATTTGTTTCTTACTCTGAGCATATTTGAACCTACACTACAGCCTTTTTAAAGAAATAGATTTACTGGTGTAGAGTGAAGTATAAATAAGTTGCAACTAAATAACTAGATGGGGAAGGGAAGGGATGTGTTTCTCCCCAAAATGTTTGTAATCGACTCATTACTGGAAAATAGCATGAGAAGGAATTTCCTTTTTAAACTAAATGGTAAGCAAGGATTTTATTATGCTGTGCATTCTAAAATCTTGTCATTTATAAGTAGATATGATTCTTGCCTAATCATCCAGCTAACATACAAAGGCATTTTGTTTGTTTACTTTATACTATTTAAGTAAGTATTCCAGAATACCAATTTTTCTTTTTACAAGAACTGGGATTTTTGATTTATTTGAAGGGGTTTGTATTTGTTACAGAGATGCCTTTTGGCCCAATGGCATTTTAGCAGAGACTGTTCCACGCAGAGACAAAGCTATTAGAATGCGAACAAGAGTAGCAGGGAAAACTAAACTACTGGAAGTAATGCCAGGTAAGCAAGCTTAGAATTTAAGCAAAATTTAGTGTTACCAATATAACACTTAAAGATATTTCCTTGCTTGGTGGCTTTCTTGTTCGTTTGATTTGCTGCTGGAGATTTCTAGCTGGGTGTAACAACCTCTATTAAAGAAGTGAAGGTAACCAAAGCATTAAATAGCAAATGTATAAATGAATAACTGTTTAAGGCAGTAGTCTAACTGAATATTTTAATATTTGTAGCTTAGTCCGGAGGTTGTGATTGCTATTTTCCTTAAAGCTATTACATCTAGTTTATCTGAGACTTAAAGTTACCTAAGTATACATGCAGTCTTTCTGGTAGAGGACACGGCAGGTTTGCACCTTTTTAGATACTAACTGGCTCAGGCATGAGCTTTCATAGGCAGCAGCCTACTTTTATCAAATATGTAGCATCTGAAGCTTGTACCTGTCTTGAACCAGTCAGGTAGAGTGTAGGGCATGGTGGACCTTTGAGACTAATACAGCTAACCACTTGTCTAGGCCCAAAAACCTAAGAAAATATAAGAGCATTGTTTCACATAAACATGACACCCGATTTTAAGTCGGATCCATGTGACGATAAGGAAGTTTTTTCCTGGTGTTCCTCTGAAATTCTAGATGCCTTAACTTTTTTATTCCTTTTTAAAAACCTTTTCATGAGTAGAGAGAGATAGTTAACTGTGTTAGTCTGAAGTCAGGCAGAAGGCAGGGCTGGGTGACACCTTAGATTATTTGGTTCAGAGATTAAAACTTTCACAAGTAACAGCCTACTTCATCAGATTCTGAAATAGGCTGTCACCTGTAGAGCTTACACTCCAAATAAGTTAATATCTAAGGTGCCGCCCCTGCCTTCTGCCTGCAATCCCTTCCAGTAAGAGCTTGTATTGATAACTTTGGTTAATGCTTATTTTCTGTTTAGTGAAATGTTATATAATTCATTTTTTAGATGAACTGAAGCACATCATAGGTGCTGAGACAACACGGAAAGGCATACTCCGGGTCTTTGAAATGTTTCAGCACACCCAACTAAATAAGAGAATGGTATATGTGTTTCTGGAGGGCTTCCTGGAAACCTTATTTCCACAATATAAAATCCGTGAGCTCTTCAACAAACTGCATTCACACTCAAAGCAGATGGAGAAATACAAGCAGAGACTACAGTTTCCTCAAGCGCCTTCCTCACAGAAAAGGTGACACTCCAAACTATTAAGCTGGTGTCTGTTTGTCCAGGACTACTGACTTGGACAGATTCTCTGGGGCTTAAAACTCATATGCTGTTATTTCTGCACCAGTCTTAGTGTCACATAGATTATTAATGCATCCATAAGACCTGTGGATCTTCTCATTCTCACCTTTTTAATACAACCACTACTGCAAGGGGTTTGTCTTAAATGATTTGGTGCGTCTTCATGCAACATTGAGAAGAGTACTGGCCCATTATGTAAGAATATTGGTTCCTTCCGTTCCTGACTGAATCGGTGATTGCCAGCAATGAAAAGTGCCAGACTATTTGACGAGGATTAAGTAAAGCACAACGACAGTAATGTTGGAAGATTTGGCTAGTTTGGCACTGGGAGACTTGTGCAATGTTTGAGAATTTCATGTGGTTTGTTTTCCATTGATTGATTGAGGCTTTATTGCTGTTGATCAATATTCCTGTAAAGGCTGAGCTAACAAGAAAAAGTGTCCATGGAATAGCTGGTTCTGGAAAAATTAAATTTACAGTATGTCCCAAAAAGTATATTTAATTGAGTACAGGCTGAGAGCTTTTATACCACAACTAATTTCACTGCTGTATCTTGAAAAAGAAATTAGCATTAGATCTTGTTTGGGTTCAGTGGTGTGAGGCAGAGGTACAGTAGAAATAGTTTGTTTTGATGATTTTATAACTTTAAGGGCCCTATTCTGCTCTTCAGGCACATGACATCTTGCATGCAGGTTAAATTGGAAAGGGGCATACATTTTTTCCTACAAATTCTGCAATTGGTATATTTAGGGGGCATTTCAAGCAAGGTGGCTATAGCAGGAGAGGGATACATGTTCCAAACAGGGTAGACACCACATTAAAAGATAGATTTGCACTAAGAAGCAATTTATACACAGTTCTCATAGTAAAATATAAAATTATTTTTAAAAGCCCATTATATTGTATTTCATTTAAAATTGCCCGAGTTTTAAGTATATAGACCTCACATAGAAAAATACCAGAATTATTTTGGTTCCTCATTTGCACAAAATTATTCTAGACTTCATTAAACAGTCATGCAGGCCTTTGGAAATTACTGAATATCACAGTGTATATATGAAAATAAAAGTACAATTACAATATTTTTTTAAACAATCTTTTTTATTTTGCATAATGTAAAATTTTAATAAATAAGCTGTTCTACACTGAGGCCCTAAATCTATCCCTTTATGTCCACACAAAATTAATACGTATGCAAGACTAAAGTGATTGATCATATTCGTTTGGCCATAGTATACCTTGGAGTTCACATTCTATCTTTTTTTTGGACTCCTTATGTTTTCAGCACCACTACAGAGGACAGTAAAAGGTAACCCTATCTAATTCATCACGTAGAATTATTTTAATGGAACAATGTAAACATTAAACATAACTTAGGATATTAAATGGATTACTCCTCTTACTGATTGGCACCTACATGGGAACGATAGATGATGATCTCCCTTACCTGGAGTGGGGGAGAAAAGAGGACTTCTATAGGAGCATAGTAATGGGAGTAACTTGTATCCTGATGGGAACAATAGGTGATCACCTTATGAAACAAGAGGGAAGGAGGAAGGGAGGAATCAAGAAGACCCCTCATGATGGTCTGATCATATTGGCTGAAATCTCAATTTATGCTTTTTTTTCTTCTTGGATTCCATTCATACAGTTGAAGCCCTTCTTCCTACAATTAGGTCTTTCTTCATACTATTTAGTGAACATAATATATTGGGTATTGTTAACATTGTCCTACAGTATGCATGTGCTCATGTGCACTTGTTTTTCTTTGCAGAACTACATACTGTATATTAAATCCCTTCCTCACTGGGTTCCAGGCAACTAGATAGCAAGGTAGAAAAATTACCCCTTCTTATTCAGGTTCTAAAGAGGCATGGTAATTAAATGCTGTTGGAATTTCCCATTTATACTAGAACTTGATAAAATTGTTAATCTACATGGCCATATCTGAAATTCCTGTTGCTTGTGTAGAAGTCTAAATCTCTTCCCTGTGTTGGTATGCCCCAGCATATTTGATACTTAATAGAATTCCATGCAGCATTTGTGCTTAGCAATTCATATACTGTATTAGCTATTGGGAAGGTTGAATGTGCAAATAATTTTTTTTAAAAAAATGTAAAAAAATATGACCATACCACATACAATCTGGTTTTGGTTTTTTCCTTAAATCACCTAAATTTCATGCATTTATACTTCAGAGCCAGAAAGATAAGATGTTAATCTATGAAGTCTGTGGTATTTTTACCTACTGTCACTGTATTAGGCTTCAGGAAGAACAAGTCATGCTCAAATTTTAGGGCTTTTTAAAACTGTATGCATCTAAAATCTTCAGGCACATGGTTTAACAATCTTTGTCTAAAGGCATTATGCCCAGTGAATTTATTGTCTATAAGAAGTTCAGTTTTTTTAGTATTTAATTTCAGAATGAGTTTTTTCTTAACTTATTGATACCTGTAGGCAAGACCCATCAAAGGTTAATATTTTGTTTAACAAATTGTGTGTATGTGCTATTATTTACATAGTTTTACATGTTGATGCATCAGCCCTGGCAACCCATGTTGTCTGTAATCCCGGTAAAGCCCCCACAATTGAATGTTAAAATACAGCGCTTAGCTGGCTGGGTGCATCTCCTGGCATTTGGGTGCTGTGACTAGTTGCTGAAAATAATTGTGCCATTGTCCAACAAATGCACTTGTTTTAGCCTTAATTCTTTTAAAGAGAAAACAAGCAGTTGAACATTTTTCATTTGGTTCATCTTCAAGCTTGTGCTGCTGGTGTTTGCTAGAACTAAACAGTTAATTTTAAGTGCTACCAGAATGTGTACCAATTTTTTTAAAAATAAAAATATATAAATTCCACAACCTAAATTTTAATTTTGTGCAATATTTTTCATTTAACGCATGTGTATTTGAATAACTATAAAATAAATGAATTTTTAATGTTTTGAGATCTAGGTTAAACTGTTGTCTTAACCCAACAACTTGCATTCTGTTGTTGCATCAGTTTATTTAAGGACTTGTTTTAAAAGTCTTGTTTGTCACTCCTTAAATTCTCTTGTTCTCAATGATCTTTGCTCAGCTGAGCATGGCTCATACTACAAGAGAAAATCTAAAGAGCACATCTTATGAATATAGCTGTTATAAATGACTTGTGCATATCATTGTACAGTAAGTGTCAACTGTGTGCCTAATTGTTCTATTGATACTTCACCCCCTTTCTTTAACGAAGAATGAATATGAATGAGAATGTTATGGTCATTTTTACTGAATGGAAAAGAATTCTAAATTTTTATTTGGGGTTTGCATTATGTTCTGTCCAATAGAAAAGCCGAAAACTATTACACTAATAAAGTATTAACAGTATTTTTGTGTGTCTGGAATAGCTTTTTATTCTCAAATCACAATCTGTTGAATATGACTTCACAAGACAGGACTGAAATCACTACAAATCAGTATTGTTGTTGGAGCCAGGCAAATTATTTAATCCAAAACGTATTTCAAGAAAAAAATAAAAATGAAGATTTGGCAACACGCAGGCATTTGACAGATTTGTTTTGGATTTTTGCTAGATTGGCTGCCTTTTTAATTTTTCAGTAGTTGTATTTTGACATCTTTGAAACGAAACATCTACTTTGGAATTGAAAAACTACTTTGGAACTAATTTTCATTAAAATTTTTTAGTTTCATTTTTAATTTTAAAACTGAGGTATTCAAATCCCAAGGTGGGACCTTTTGGGCTGGATTGGTGTTTAATCCAAAAAATAATCTTTTGAGTTGGGGAACTAGAGCTGCACAAATGTGCATTTTTCCCAGTATTACCTACTTAGTGGGAGTTCAGTTTGCAAATATCATAAGAATTCCCACTATTTTTACCCAAGATGGTACTGCAGAAACCTTCAGAACATTTCTGTGTGTTTTGAATATAATCCACTTCAGAATCATGATGTACAGGTTTAGATCTGCACCTGCATTTTAAGAGAAAAGGAATAAAGCTGTATTGGATGCAGATAACAGTAGACCATTCCCAAACCACTGTTACTGGGTGGGGGGGGGGAGAAGGGGGATCGTTACCCTTCAGGTTTTTTCGTCCCCTGGGTTTATTTTCACAGCAGCTGGGTCTGCCGTGGAAGCACAATTGTTACCCTTGATATATATATTCCAGCTGTTTCACATTCATCATAAAGATGTCCTGAGATCTTTGAGTTGCAGAGATGTCATTTGTTTGACCCTGTGGTAAAATGTTTACTGTGCTGTTTTCACCTAATTTATACTCTTGTTATATAGTCTATATGCACATTTCATCAGTTCACTGACCATTCATATTCATGCTTGTTTTTTCACACTACTGATTCCAGGACTAACTTCATAGCAAGGCATCAGAATTGATTAAACTTGCCCTCTAAATAGTTATTTTTTTAAAAGTGCCTTTTCCTTCTGTTTGCATTGGCAAAGTTTAGGCAGCAGCTAGTTGCTAAACTAGTGGCTAAATGAAATACTCATTTGGTTTATTTCTCAAATATATCAGATTAAACACATTTTACATTTTTCTTTTGAAGAGGGAAGGTGGCTAGAATAATTTGTATTGTTATGCACTCATCCTCATGGCTCTTCTAGTTTTAACCTCTTACAGTTTTTCTTATAGAAAAATAAATTAATTTATGCAGTGAGAACAGTGAATCTACTCTTGCTAAAGACTGAACTAATTAAGGTTTAATTTAATAGGAACTTCCATCTATGCCGACTTCCACAATTTGGTACATGTGGATACTTTTGGACTTTAATCCTCTAAAAGCTAGGCAACCCTTTAAAAAAAAGTGTGGACCATTTGAGGGTTGGGGATTGTTTGGATATGCTGACTTCACAAATTCATTTCAGTTGGATGCCAAATTTCAGAACTTGACATTAAATTTAAAAGCCAAAAGGAAACAATTGTATAGAATTGGATACCACTCTTCTATACAGAATTAGTAGTCCCATTAAAAATCATGAACTTTGTTTACAAGTAAGTGTTTTTTGTTTATTTTTTTTTAATTGGGATTTTATTTGCTGCCTTTTTCCTTTTTTGCTTTTTAAGGTACGTTCAGATCATGTTTTTTAGATCAACCCAGAAGGCTAGGCCAGGTTTACCCTAATTTTAAGAGAAAGCAGAGCTGCAAGTGAAACTTTTAGTAAATACTGTATGTCATGTGACTTTTGAAATTTGAGTTGACAGCATGTATGTTCACTCAGGGCACAGACAAGATCAGGTCCTTAGTCATGAGGCCTCTTGTTTTGTCATCTCAAGTGGAGAGAGATTAAGGGGAAAAATGTGCTTTTTCTGTTTAGCCCTGCTTCTGTGCCGTAAGGTCTGAAGTGATGCACACCAAATTTAATGTAAATCTTATTTTTGTCAGATTCCCCTCCATTTCACTAGTCTTTTTTTTTTTCTCAAGTCTCTCTTAGGGAAGCTGGGTGCATCTACATGTGCACTTTAATGTGCATTAGCCTGTTTTCATGCACATTTAAAGTGTACAAAAAAATCGCATGCTTTTGCTAATGTGCATGAAAATAGGCTCATGTCTTTCCAGTATCTCACAGTGGAGGTGCTAAGCTTAATGTGCATTAGCAAGAGCACATTAATAAACATGTAGACAGAGTAGTTAAATCCTTTTATCAAAGAATTTTTTTCCCTTCGTTTCAGGAATTTAAATAGCAAAACTTAGTCTATTTGAAGAACTTGGTATAAGTCCTTTCTTCTCAATCAAATTTTAGTTTTAAGTTGTTTTAAATAAACTAGTTCTTTAATGATCTTTTGAGTGTTTCAGCAAACAAGGCCTGACGCTGCTAATATAGCTGTGGTAGAAGCAGGGAAGCCTTGGGAAAATAAAACCAGAGGTGTCGTTCTGTATTACCCCTTGCAACTTGTGTGATCCACTGCAAAGTAGATACAAAATACAATCACTTTTGATTTTGGTATTGCTTCATGCGACTCCTACAGTCACCTTTCCCAGTGCAACAAAGAACGGTGCTCTGAGGATTTTTTTTCCCTACATTTTTACACCATAAAGAAGTAAAACCTTTTAAAAAAAAAATTGTATGTCTGCATCTGTACCAACACTTACTAGGTACTATACCCTAAATAGCTTGCTAATAGGCTTAAGTGTAACTAATTAGACTTCATAAATAGAAGTGAAGACCTGACTACTCTTAAGAATTCCTCCCTCCTTGCATCCCCCCACGGCCCCCATTGGCTTCCAGTAGTAAAAAAAAAAAAAAAAAAAAAAAATTTAAAAA
>NW_017729004.1:70773028-70790215 GCF_001723915.1 Gavialis gangeticus | reverse complement strand
AGAAAAAAAAAAAAAAAAAAAAAAGTTCAAGATCAGTTGTTTTTGACCTGGTCTAGAGTCATTGGATATCTAGGTAGGGCCACAGGAGTAGTTATGCTACGATACAGGACTCTTGAGGTTCTTAAATAAAATAAAGAACATTCTTGAAGCAGTAAGATGCTTCATTAATTGCATTATACTGCAATCTGAAGGCAATGGGAATTGGAAACCGAAGTAAATCCAAAAATGAATGGATGAGGTTTCCTGCCTAAAATGACTCGAGTAACCTGCAGTACAGTGCACATCTACATCACTCTTCATCTCATAGATAGGCCTCTTGAAGCCTCCAGAGTATGTTGCATCTTTTAAAAAGTATCCAAGGGTTCAAGTGACATAATCTGTTCACTCTGTTGCACTGGCGTAAGAATCAGTACCTATGACCTGTGGATTAGTTACGAGTGGTCAGATCAGTTGCAAGGCACTTCTGCTCCCTTCTTGAATCTGAATGAACTTTATTGTAACTCTGAAGCTATTTTTTGTGAAAAGTTAGTAAGTAAAAAGGTTTGTTTGGATCATGTAAGTAGTGGACTCTAAAAAGCATAGCAGACAGTTGGAAAAAAAACAACACAAAACAAAACATGGTTCTCCACAAACAGTGGGTCCAGCTCTGGATATCTCTGCAAGGGACTACTTGCAACAAGTTTCTGATGGGGAGGAAGAGGCAGTATCTCTAACTGGCAGACTCAAGTGATTGATTTAGGGGGGGTATGAGGGCAAAACCAGTAGTTTATATTCAATTTAGAAGTGGTAGGGAGCTGGCATGGGCATCAAATGTTCCCGGTAGGAAATGCCACCCAAGTTGGTTGCTACAATATACATCAGGTTTAGCTTCTTGGACAGATTAAAGATTGCAGCCCTCTGCAGTATTCACCTAAGTGCTCTGGGTGGAGGTGACAGAAACAATATTGAAGATCTGTGAGTTCTGTATCTTGGAGGAACTTGCATACTTCTGGCTAGATAAAGATGTTGGGGAAGGTGATACTGGCTACTTCTGCAAACTTGATTTATTTGAAATCCAGAGATCCATTCAGACTCGTAAATTTATAAGTAACCAAAGATGGGCACTCGAAACCTTTATTGATGGGATAGACCATCTTTATCATGTCTTCCAGATGTCTCTTCCCGGCATTCTACTACTATCTATTAAGCATACAGGCCTAACATAGCTGGTTGCAGCCCAATGTCAAGTGAGTGTTGTACACAGCTTGGAAGTGGACCAGGTCAAAGAAATAAAGAATGCTAAAAGCTCCAAGTCCTTGGAACATAAAGAAATGTGGATACCCAAAAGCTCCTGCTGTCGCATACAAGCAGCATCATTTTATGACTTTGGCTCAGAGACCTCTAATGCTGGCATGGTTCTGTGCTAATAATTTAGAAAATGAGTGTCTTCTGAATCCATGTTTGGAGAAATTAGTTCACTACTTTGTTCCTTAATTCATTTTGGGTACCTAGTTTCACATAGACACATCTTTAAAATCTGTTTGCTATAATCTTAATCGACAACTAGCAGGAGGCTAGTCAGTAAGCAATTTGTACCATTTTGCATCGCAAATAAGACTAACAAAGATCTGGGAGTACTCGGTGTCACACCTGGGTTTTTTCTTTGGTGTTTTGTGTGGGGTTTTTAGTTATTTTAACCAAAAACATTAACTATTTGATAGTAATTGGCTATACTATTGACAACTACTATTTCAAATCTATCCGCAAAGTAATTTCTGGGCTACAATGGTGGGAAACGAAACAGTTAATAAGGGGTGTGTGTGAAAGAATATGCATGGTGTTTGGTTGTAGCCCTGTTGCTCTAAGCACAGAGGCAGACAAGGTTCTTTGGGTAGATGTGATATCTTTTATTAGACCAACTGAGTAGTTGGAACAAAGTTCTTTGCAAACTTTTGAGCACAAGTACCCTTCTTAAGGCAAAGGGAGGCTGCTGCTGTTCTGCAATCTCCAAGGAATATAAGAAGCTAAAAGTGTGACAGGAGGCATGAGAATGCAAGTAGCTGGGAATTTGGAAAACAATGGGTAGAGCAGTGGGGCGGGAGGACAAATGAAAGGGGGGAAACGGGTGAAGGAATGCCAAAGGTAAACAAGGGAGATTGCTGTAGTAATGAGCTCCTCACAGTTACTACAGGAGTCTCCCCTGCTTACCTTTGGCATTCCTTCACCCATTTTTTTTTCCCCCCTTCTCTACACATTATTTTGCTAATTTCTACCTATTTACATTCTCACTGACCTCCTGTCACAGTTCTAGCTTCTTTCATTCCTTGGAGATCTCAGAACAACAGCAGTCTCCCTTTGCCTGAAGAAGGGTGCTTGTGCCTGAAAGCATGCAAAGAACTTTGTTCCAACTACTCAGTTTGTCTAATAAAAGATACTGCATCTAGCCAATGAACATTGCCTGCCAGTGAAAGAATCTCTCGCTGGACCTGCCTCAGGAGAGGGAGATTTAAAAATGTGTTTTCTTGTGTCTGCTCCAACTGAAGCACAAATACTGAGATACTTATGGACGAATTTGTAGAAGTGAGATTGTGACAAGTTCACAGGCCTGGTTGGGTCACAGATATCTTGACTTGAATTCTTAATTGAACTGAATAACTAAACCTTTTGAAGTCTGTCCATCACTAATCTGAAACAGAATAAGGCTCTGCACGTGTACTGAGCTTCTGAGCCTTTTTTGCTGGCATCTGCTGAGACAAATTTTAGGCCAATAGAATTCTGTATTCTATAATTTATATATAAATGCTCTGAGTTTAACATGTTGGTACTATCATACCAGTTATGAGTGCACTTCCTTATTTTCACTTTTTATATCTTCCCCAATGTTTTTAAAGAATGTAATAGATTGAAAGATACTTGCCGTTTAAATATACTGTTGTCTGCTTTCAGAGTCAGGGACTCTTTTAAATGGCTTGTTTTGATCAACTTGAAGAGTTCGGTCAATGTGGCATCACAGTTGGTCTTTTTAGGTGAATAAATCAGACATCTCTACATTAATATTAAAGACGGGAAGACCAAACGATGGCTAAATCATTTCCTGGACTGACACACTTCCTCCATAGTTTGTTTTCCATTGCTTTTTTTCTAATAAAATTTCTTAAAAATTTTACATCATTCTCTTGGTCAAACTATCAAATGACTCTTAAAAATGTCTGAATCTGCTATTCCCTACTTCTCTCCCCGTATACTATAGAATTATTTGGCTTTAGACTTAGAATCCTGAGAACTGAAAATGTATCAGTGTTTTGTTGAAAAAAAATCATAAAACGTACATATGGGTTTTTTTGCTTTTTCACAAAAAGCTGTTGGTTTTGTTGTTTGTTTTTTTTATCCAGACCAAAACCTTTTTAACATAAGAGAATCACTTTTATTATACCCTCAGAATAATTGAGCACTGCTTTACTGTTAGGTCAACATTTATACAAGTTCTGGTTCTTGCTCTCCCAATGAGTCTCAATGCAAAGAGCATGGGGAAAGTGGGACATGTTGGACACTCAATTCTCATATACCTCTGTAAATCCCAGCCTAAGCATTTTCCTTTCTTTCCCTTTAATTCCAGTTGCATCATTTTTTTTTTTAATTGTCAATACTGAAATGTAGTTTTAGAAAATGGATTTGAGAAGTATTTCTCTAAATGTATTTAGAAGAGTAATTTAGTGGACTGAATGTAACAATAGCCATCAATTCTTAATCCTCATAGCTATTTCTCCTATGGTTTTAGTCAAAATATTTGCATTTCTGCTGTCTTCATCTGTAAATCACAGCATGACTCTTGAGGAGCACCACAAATAAATCTGTTTGTTACAGGGCTTTGACAACAAATCATATAAAAGCTAAGTAATATTGTGGTGCCTGGTACTGCACACAATATCTAAAGGTAATCTCAGTAGTGCTGTATGTCCACTCCACAGATGAGACATGTTTGTACCAAACTTGGAGTCGGAAATGGTTTCTGGCACTTTCCCAATGACCTTTTCCTTTGAACTTTATTGCTCAGAATGTTGGTCCCAGCATAATCATCATGGAAAAATTCCTTGTTGAACCTTGTTAGCTATCTGTTCACTTTCTCCAATATGGTTGCTGCTTTTCCTTGGTAAAACTGAATCAGTTCTCTTGACATGCAGTGTTTAGTTTGCTTGAGCGTGATTGATTAATATGCCTTCTGGTTTGCAGTTTAAGGAGAGTGTAAGCAAAATATTCCTAGATAAAATTTTGGCATAGTTGCACATTCTTTAAAATGTATGTGGGAGAGATGTATATTTCACATGTATGAACATAATTTTAATGACCTATTATACCCTGTATTGTTATTTATATTGGACTTTCCTTCCACAGTAAAAATTACAGAACAGGAATGGCACAGAAGGGTGTATTTTTGGAATATGTTCCCGAGGAAGAACAACTAGTTTGATGCATAGGCCTCAACAATGACTGGAATAAAACTCCCATTGACCTTAAAAGGCCAGATTTTTACTGAGCTTTTGGACACATTTGAATTTGTTGGCACAAGTTAACAAGCCCCAGGCAAGCCCTATAGATTTCAGAAAGGCTTTATTATATTTTGCATCAACACTTTAGTTTAGAAAGAAGTTCATGATTTGCTGCAAAACTGTTTTAGCTTTATAAACTAAATAAAACTGATTTAGGAAATGTGTGCTATAGCTAATGGCTTAGAGCTACTTTTTTTTTTATAAACCTTTATTAAAAAAAGAATCCATTGATGGTAAAACTGTACATTGAACTTGCATTTGAAATACACTGTAGTACATTAAAATATTATGGGGGAATTTGGATTTTTCTGTCTCTGGGATTTGGTTAATACAAATGTGTGATGACTCTTGTAGGTCTCTAGACTACCACGGATAACAAGGGATATAGACACTTGTTCTAGATATTTAAATGCTGGGACTATAGAGCAGTATTTCTCAACCTTTCTAGAATCCAGGGATCCCCCTGTAATTTTTTGTGAATTGGGTGGAGTCTGATTTCAAGAAGTTATGTTTTTATAACAGTACTTATCTCCTCATACAAGATGTGGGCAATTGCAGGAGGTGAAAGGGAGAAGGACCATCCAGGTTAGGAATGAGGCAACAGTGCAGCAGCTCTTCTGGCACCCCTCAGTGGATCTCATGAAACCCCAAGTGAGTAACAGAGTAATTGTGAAGCAGGTTCATTAGACATTTAAGAAAATTGTGTGAACAATGTGAATACTAAAGAAAATTAGCAGTGAAGGATGATGGTAAAACTAGAATTTCACATGCAAATCCTTTTGAATTACAAGGCTAGGGGCCAGAATTAAAATACCTGAATTAAAACATTCCCTTAAGATTTGTTTACCATGTGGTCCAAGAGTACGAGAAACCTGTTGTCTGATTTAGCTGTTTCAGAGATTTTTAGACATCCCGGTTAACTCATGATATTTGTCATTTTGATCCAACCTGTCAACTGTCAGAATTGCTTACGAGACTGTCCTTATCAAATCTAACCTCAAATTCTGTCCCGGATCTATTTTTTTATTTTTTTCATCTGTAGTAATAAAGCTTATTAACATTATTGATTGGTCCTATGTAGCTAGAGTATTCTTGTTAGATGAACTTCTAAATCAGTATTTTGATCAATACAACAGATGACATTCTTGTATTGAAGGGAAACTGACACAAATGCAACAGGTGTGTAACCAAGAAATAACATAAGCAAACCCACACATTCTCCTGGCATGATGATGATCATGAAGCTGAAGTACAGAGAATGTGAACTCTTATAAGGACCCTAGCATTTTCCTCAAATAGTTTCATGGTACATGCTTGCCATCATCTGTTCAGCTAAGGAGAGGTTTCAAAGCAAAGACATAAAAGCAAGCAATACCAATCTGCTTAGTAAAAAGATGCCTTGTTTATTGTGTTTTTAACACCCCAAAGTCTGTTACATACATCAAATGAAATATAAAAATTCTTATGTCAGTAAAAAGAATCAGCTCTAAAAATTTTCTTGGAGCATTTGCAACTCCTGTGTTGCAGCATTTCTAGGGGTGGCTGAAAACAGGATGAGCCTGAGTATTCCACTTCCTTATCAAATGTGAGTGCAGTGTGTGGCTAGTTGTAGCTGGAAGTAGAAGCAGCAAACTAGATTTGTAACACTTGTCTTAGTAACTCAGGCAGTATCTGTAATGAACAGAACGATACTAGTTTTGAAAAAGTTACTGCTTGGTACCCCGTCTTACAGCTGTCATATGCCTGGCCTATTGGACCCAGCCTCTGCATTGGTTTCTAAAGGGGAATAAATCAAGAAAGTTCTGCTTACCAGGACTTCTAAATCAAGTGAATGACTGAATTTGGTCGTCAGGCATTGCCTAAAGTTTGCTCGGGACCAGGACTGTCCATGTGAACAACAGTACCAGCCCTATTTCTTAACAGGCAAATCCATGTTAAAGTGCCTCACTTGGTATGATTTCTGCCTTACCTCCCTTTTAAGCAGAAAACAGTAATGCAATTCCAGGTTGTATTGCTTTAACACCTAGAGCTTTCCTTCCTGCTTCCTCTCAGCTAATCCTCTTGAATGATTTCTCTTTGCAACTAGCTTTCGAGTAACTTTATCACCTAGTCTTTTTTAAGTACTCTTTACCTCATTTGTTGTATTCTGCACTCTGGAAACCTGCAAGAATACTAATGAGGATGGGAGAAAGGGAAGGAGAAAACTGCAGAGCCCTACTTCTACAGGAATGAGAAGCTGCATGTGTACTCTGCTCCATTTATATGCATACCAAATAAGTATGACCCTCAAGAAAGGCATCCATGAGGCCTGCAAAGAATCTCTAGGCTTTTCCACAAAAAAAACCCATCAGGACTTCATTCTTAAGAATGAGAGCTTGAATTTCCCTATCACTGACAGAAAAAAGGAGAGCCTTCAAAGCCTGGCAGAATGACCTCAATCCAAATAGAAGCAAGACACTTATCACCACATTTAAAGCTAAGATCCAGAGGAAAACACAATAAGCCGTTACTCTTAGGTCTAGGAATAGAACAGCACTTTAAAGACAGCTTTACCATAGATGTGCTATGGAAGGACCACTTCCAAGAGTTCCTGAATGTTTCCCAATAAGGACTAACTAGTAGATCCACCAACTTTTTCTAGAAGCTTTGAAAGCCATTGATGAAGAACAGCCAAGAATGTGGCCCTGATGGAATACCAGCTGAAATTTATAAGCAAGGTAGAAAAATGCCCTCATACCAACTGCATGCTGTTATGAAAATCAGAAACCATGAACAGATTCTCAGTGACTTAAGCTATGCCAGAATCATTACCATATTCAAGAAAAAAGATTGGTCTGCAGCAGTTATTGTGGCATTTCACTCTTGCCCATAGCTGGGAAAATCCTTGCCTGTGTGCTTCTGTAGACTCGCTTTCCTCTCTGAGGAGAGTTCCAATGTGGTTTCAGACCATTCAGAGGTGTAATAGATATGATTTCTCTTGCTAGACAGCTGCAGAAAAAGTGCCACAAGCAACACGTTGTGGCCTTCATTGATGTGACTTTGGTTCAGTCAATAGAGGCCCTATGGAAGGTCTTGATGAGAACTAGATGGCTGACAAAACCTATTACCAGTGGCTCAGAAATGGACCATTTCATTATTAGAACTGGAGTTAAGCAAGAATATGGGATTGCACCAGCATTCTCTTCCATCTCGCTCAATGCTGCTATTCTACAGCTCATTGCTGAGAGTCAGCAACTGGAGTCAGCATGCACAATTACACAAACAGGAATCTCTTTAACATCAACTGGTTATATTCCAAACCCAAGAAAACTAGTAACTCTAGTACTGATCTTCAGTGCGCTGACAATTGTGTCATATCTGCCTACTCAATTGAAGAGCTCCAGGTCACTCTTGATTGCTTCTGCGAAGCGTATGAAATGCTTGGAGTGACTGTCAACTAAGAAACCAAGAACCCACCCTAAACTAACCAGCTGCTTCTCCACATATTACAATCCTTGGAGAATGCTAAGCATTTCCCTCACACGGGTTAGCCATCTTTCCCAAAAAGTAAATGGGCAATATTCAACACCAGAAAAAATCTGCCAGCACTGCCTTTGGGCTACTCCAAAATCATGTCTTTAGTGATCGTGGCATCAGAACCCAAACCTAACTGCTAGTTTACCAGGCTGTTCTACTTTGTTGTATTGGTATGAAACTTGGATGACATATTGGAAATGCCTGAAAGTCTTGGAATATTATCATTAATGATGTTTTTGGAAATTCCTCCATTTCAATTGGAAGGACAAGAATGAATGCCGGTGTTCTGACGCGAGCAAACAGCATAGATTTCATAGATATTGCACGAGCATTGAAATCATGTTTATATAGCATCAGCTTCATTGGACAGGATGTCTGACAACTGGCTCCCAAAACAGGTCTTAAACTCCCAACTCACGCTAAAGGTGGATAAATAATGGCCTTCAAGGTATACTTGAATCTCATCTGAAGAAATGTGATATTGACATCAATATCTGGGAGTCGCAAGCACTAAATCATCCTCCATGGCTCTGTGATGTACAACAAGGCATTGATCATTTTGAGCTGACTTCAGTTGGAGGTGGATAGATGAGAGACAAATGGAAGAGCCTGTGACCCAGCATCACCAGGTCCCCCTCCTTTTTTTCCTGCATCTTTATGCCACACCAACAGTCAAACATGCGGATCTCAAATCTGCTTCCCCAGACAGACATCTCTAGATTCCTTGGTGCCTTTCCTATTTATTGGAAGTCTATCATCTTGTATCAAGGGACCACTACCAATAACAACAACAGAATAGGCTCAGCTGCATCAGTGTCAGTCCTGACTTGTTGCTCAGATTGTAAGAAGCAGCCACTGTCTGCTTTCTTCAGCCCCAAAGTCTATTCTGCCAGAAATGGTGAAGTACAAGCATCTGGGAAAGGCTGCTATTAAGAGCCTTGAAAATAATGGACAATAGTCAGTTTGGGGGCTGGTAAGCCTGACATCACTGTATATTTAAAAGCATTGTTTCCATTTATTTTGGTTAAGTGCACACTCTAGTTAAGTCCTTTTCCAATCCTGAAGCTGTCTTCTTTAAATGAAGCAGTCTGTATTTCTCTTGGGGAATGATTGATTCCAGTTCACTTCACTGATGTGGTTTGAGTGAGAAAGTGTTGCAGGAATGGGCCCATGCATTTTAAAACATCATTGCTACTTGAATCGGGTAACCTTCGGTTCTGGGCACTCGCCTCTCTTCTCTCGCCTTCCCCCTCCCACTTCTCCCATCTTAGTTTTCCATGTAAGATAAGGTTCAGGAAGTGAAATGGCAAAATCATTAGGAGATGCCTAATGCTACTTTGAAACACAATATTTAGTATTATATTTTGATTTTTTTTTTTTCTATGAGTCTTCCAGCAGGTTAAGTATGGCTACACTGCAGTCAGAGAAGATACTTGAGCTAGTTTTAAACTGCCATACTTTTGCCAGGGTAAATTATCCCTCATTCACTTCCATGTTGGCAGAGCTAGACTGTTACTCGTACTTTGAACTTTGTGCTTCTGTGACTTTAGTGCAGCCATGCTCATCAGTGTTCTAGCTAGTTAAATGCTCTCAGTAGCCATATAAGGAAAATTATCCTCACTTTTAGAAAGCCTGCTAAGTCAATGGTCTCTCTTCATTGATTCTTAATGGGCACTGGGCCCTGCCCCATTTGGCTTCTCCAGAACTGGAGACATGATCAGGAGCAGCACCGAGAGCTCCTTTCTCAACTGTTCAGACAACAGATTCTCTCTAAACACTTGCCAACCTATTTACCTTTTTCTTAGTACTTGTTCTTAACATGTTCTTTTACTGTTTTTTGAAAGGCTTAGGCTTAGGAAATATAATAAAGCAAATAGTGATATGACTTAACTAAAAATTGCTCTGATGCAGACAGTTTTAGTAGTGCGTATATTGTTGTTACCAACCTAGTTTCACAGTAGTTAGGGGTTTTATCATTTTAGCCCCTTGAAAAAACTTCTAGCTGCAGGTGTTTTTCCTTCTTCTGTACAGGGGTTCATGAAGGTCACAGCAGCATGAAATCTGCCCTAATTCAGCTTAACTGCTAATCACATAGAGAGAAAGGAAAGTGTGACTGAGTATTGGGTAAATGTCAGTTGGCACCTGTTTTCACCATCTCAATTTGTTTTTCTTCTCACAGCATTTTACACCTCTTAATTTAATTTGTGACTGGCCTTTTCTCCTCCCAGCTGTCCAGAGCTCTGGTGCACACATTCCAGCTGGTGTTATCATGGCTTAACATGGCCCAAGGACTGAGCCAAGCAAATTACCCGAGTCGCGTAGAACTCCGAGGTCCCAGCACTCTCATCGCCTTATCTCACTGCATGCCCGTAACTTGATTCGCAGGACATGAAATGGAGTAAGCATATTTCAAATACCTTCAGAAAGTTTTTCCCATCCTAACTATGTTGTTTTGGGATTAAAAAGGACTTGAGGTAACAAAGTGGTCCATTCAGTGGCTTTGCAATAATTACAATACTAGTGTTGATTTAAGTTTGTTTTTTTAAAAATATAACACTACTTAATGGTATTTGCAGAATAGCCTATGTGAAGAATAGGCTGTCTGGCAGTAGTAACATTTGAAATGTTTGGCATGTAAGAGTTATATTTCTCTCCCTCTTGGGGTGTGAATGTGCGAGAGAGCTGCAGGTCTGAAGATATGGAACATTCCACCCTAGTGCCCCAGAAAAAGTTTAAGGCAGTCCCACAGTGAGGTACAGAGCAGTAGCAAATTGAATTTCTTGGGCCTCGGGCTATGATAACTTAATCCCTCCTCTTTACTATAGCTACTTTCCAAAATAAGATGTGTGACTGTCTGGAGAAATGAAGACTGGGAGACAGAAAGATAGTGAATTTGCAAGTTACAGAAGCCAACAATATCCCCTAAGCTCCCTCCGTGGAGGATCGGAGCATTCCAAGTCAGTAACAAGCAAACTTGCTTAACTCCGTTCTTCTCCTGAGCCAATATTTCTGATCTGCTGTCAGTCCTGTGGCTTTGTGGAGATTACTAAGCCTATAAATAGCAGTGGGATTCGTTAAATAGGCTGCTAATTTCTCTCTCTTATAGAAGCTAGTATTTTGTTGCAAAAATCAACAGTTCTGTCTGCCCTGTAACCAAAGAACTTGCTCCTGATGCTTGTATTGTTATAAAATTGTAAAATAGGAATATGCTTTGGTTGCTTTCTGTGAGAACGTTATTTATTTAAATTGTGATCCCCTGCCATATGAGTTGCCAGAGCATGGTGTTCCTTTTTGTGTTGAGTCAGGAATTTGACTGGTGAATGAGAAGAAAGGTGCACAATGAGGAGCTATTGACACTTCATGGGATAATCTTTTGGGAAACATTCAATTTAGAAGCAGCTTGGCTTGGTTCTTTGCCTAGTAGCATAGTTTTCAAGACCAATGCAAGGTATATATTCTTCCAGTACAGAAGCCTAGGATTGACTTGAGGCAGCAACTGAGTTTTTTTTTTTCTGTCCCACTTAATCATGTATGAAGCATATGATCAAATATGGAGCCTCTAGGATTGAGCATCTTGTCCTTTATGCACAAAAGATTAAAACAGATCGTGTTTATTCTATAAAGTAGAAACTAAACAGGAAATTTGGACAATTAATTCTAACCCTTTTCTCACCATTTCAGTTCAGAGTGTACAGCTGGTCCTGCCGTGAGGTCTGTTACATGACTTCTCAAGGTCCCTGCCATCTCTGTTTTCTATGTTTGTCACTAAAGTTTGGCAATAGGGTACACTTGTGCTATTGAGAATTGACTGATATGTTCTCATTATTTCCTTCCTGTCTGTGGGCCAGATCCAAGGGGGTGCACTGATGCACTTGCACCCTGCTTTGATTCCTCGTTCCCCCATATTTTAAAACCAATTGCCTGGCAGTGTCAGCAGCAGCATTTTTAGTCAGGTGGAGCTAAGGGAATGAATTGACTTCAAAGCTCATTATAATCTACCTGATTCCTTCTAAACTCTTCATTCCATACGTGTTAATGACCCCCTTTTCTTTTTAATGGTCTTGGTGTTTCCCTAGTCAAACTCTCCTTTGTTCTGCAGTCAGTTAGCTGCTCCAGGTAATGAAGCTCCCATTTCACAGCCCTGCAGGTTTGGTTTTAACTCATTCCAATGAAGTTATTTGGTTTTTGCTTCAAACATAAACTGAATAATACAGCCATAAGCCCCTAGCATGTTAGTAAAGCTTCTAGTTTATTTTTAACTGAAGAAAAATGTGTTGTTTTATACATGATGATGCACCTCACCATCTGCAACCCCCTTTTCCAAATTCTAGATCGTCCCATGCTTGTCTGTATGCACATATTGTCTTGTGTAGTATGCTGAGCCTGCCCCAGAGAGCTTCCAACCTCTGTCTTTTTGTTCTGTCCAGCAGGTTCCTGTTCTGTGACTAGGGCTTGCTCTCTAGGCAGGTACTCCTAACTATGAAGTAAAAATGGGAAAGGTAAATTTGCAGAGGGATGCCGTGTCCCAGGCTGATTTGGGATAAAAAATGGAATTTCATTTAATTTCTTTCAGTAAAAAGCTCTTCCAAGTGCCTTTCTCTGTGTTTATGGAAGCCCAGGTGCAGGGCATTAAATACAGGCATTTCTATAAACAGGTCTGGAGTGTAAGGGTTTTTGGGAACTGAGGCAAGTCTGTGTAATTTTTGAGTGGGCGGAGGTCTGACCATGCATAATTAAGAGACCTACCATGTGCTGATATCATCTAATCTATGTTACTTACTACACTGTAGTAAAGGCATCTGAGATCCATCTGTGGAAAGATTATCGTCATGCCCATTTCCATTTTATCGGTCCTTTGCCTCCTGTCTCAAATGCATGACCCCAGCTGTTTGATAGTGGGGTGGGGTGAGAGTGAAAATCAAAATTGCCTACAAATGTTAAGTCACTGCAACCCTTTCACTCCAATCCAGGCCCTGTAAGTGGGCATTTACAAAACACAGCTATAAAGCCTGATGCATTTGGGGGAAAGAAAAACCAAAAACACCCTTATGGCTAATAGTTGTTTGCCTGTGTTTGCATACTGTGGTGCTCCTTGGCTTCAGCCAAATGGAAAAGCAGCGCAATCCCACAAGAGCCTGATCCCAGCCATCTCAGGAATCTCATGAGAACAGGGCTTGACAGATTTCCAGCCAGTTTCTTAGAGTTGAAAGCACATTTTGGACCTGCTGGAAGTTCCCCTGCTTAAAGTCCTTATCTGAATTCCTTTGGTGATTCTGTCTCTTCAAAAAGCAAGTCACATGAGCTGCTGTGGCTAAATATTTATCATCCTGTGGTAGCCTACTTCTGATGACAGAAATGTCTGGGAAAAACTCCAGCATGTGGGGGGTTAATCTATGAAAGCAGCTGACTTTTCCCTCATTTGTCTCTTACCAGGCGAAGCTGCTGTCTTAAGTGTATGTCATCAAGACAGCACATGCACATTGTGTTCAGGGGAGAAGCGATCCTGGGGAGGAGGCATTTTTGTTTAGTTAGCACTGGAGAGCTGACTGGAGTCAAACTCTTGGGTCAGTCCAGCTCTAGGCAAGTGTTTCTTAGGAAAATATATATAATTCAAGAGTAAGATTTCAAACCGAGGTTCCAAATTAGGACCCCACAATCTGATCGCAGGCCTGAATGGAGAGAAAGTGGCTAACCTCTTGAGGATGGCACCCCAGCGTTCCTGGAGGGTCATGCTTTGGCAGGGGCAGTCAGAAGAGACTCTGGACCTCTTGGATCCTTTTCTTCTGAGATACGTTGAAGGGTTCATTATAAAGCAGTAACCTGAGATGAGTCAAGCAGATTCAGAAAAAAAAAAAAAAAGAAAATGAAGGGCATTTCAAGCATCTGAAGGCACAGGAAGGTTTTCCCAGAGGATAAGTTTACCCATCTTTAGTGCCAATATTTCCAGTAGCTTTGGGGTAACTTATGCAGATCAGTGATTAATAAAAATGAGCTTTTTAAAAGGCAATTGTCTCCTTTCTGCAGAATATATATTTCTTGATGGTTTTTGAGGCTGCAAGGTCCATCTTAATTTTCTTCTTTCCATAAATTCAGTATTTTTGTTTTAAAAAGCCTTGTTCAAAATGTTGTTTTTTTTGTTTTTTTTTTCTTGAATACTTTTCCTATTTACCTGCTTACAAGGTAAGCAGCTATGATAGGATACTGGAGTGGGAGTGGCAAAGAAGGGTGAATTGGAAGGTAAATTCAGGTTTTTTAAAATCTTCTGGAAGATTTTTATAATTATTAGAAAACTGGTGAGGCTAGCGATGTTTTCACTTGTTTGACTGTTACTGAACTCTGTTTAAGGAATGCTTGGATGAAAGTATTTTATTACTTCCAGGTAAGATTTTGCAATCCTCCCTTTCCCCCAAGAACTTCTCCATTACAGCTTGGGGAGACCAGATATGACTGGTGTTTTTAGGTTATAGAGTTAGGGCAGAAAACTTAGCTCCTTTAAAACTAAACAAACTTTCATGCTGTCATTATCTGATAAAGCAAAAGTAGGTAAACTCTCTTTTTAAAGTTTTTTCCATGTTGTCTTTAGAAAACGGGTCCATAGAATTATTTAAAGAAATTATCAAGATGGTCTACAGTTTGGGATGATGTCAATCTGTGTTAAAGGGCATTTTGATTAGGGGCTTGAAGATAGTTTCTCATGTTCTTTTGGAATAAAATACAATCATTTCAACTTGTTTAGATGGAGGCAAGAAAAAGAAGCTGGTGTTGTGTGCATGTGTGGGAGCAAAAGGAGGATGAACATCTGAAAAGCTAAACAAACTTCCCTTTCTGTGTTCCTGGGCATAGAGAGCTTGTTTTTATTTTTGGATACACTTGCCAAAAAAAAATGAAGCTATTCTCAGATTTCCCATTGTTTGTTTGTTAAACAGTTTGGCTGACCATTGAGGAGGACATGCCAGTGGTCCCCACTGACTGCATCTGTGTCTGAGGGCTAACATTAATGTCTGCAGCGTTAGTATAATAGTAATCCCTATACAGTTTGGGTAGAGATGTTATCTTTTTAATATGTTATCATGTGCTTCCAGTGTAGCTTTGTTATTACCATTTGTTGAACAGTTTTGTGCAGCATTACAAAAGGTTCATCTTCCAGCCAACCACCACAGGCCTGCTAGCCTGTGGCAAAATATTGGCCTTACCCAAACATGTGCTACGTTCCCAAAGCTAATAGTGATTTCTATAAGAGTTGTAGGTGCTCAGCACCCCTCAGTAATATGCTGTCAGTATGAGTTGTGATTTTTTTTGAGGTCTTTTCCCCTTTTACTATGTCAATAGGATAATACTAGTCAAAGTTAGCACCTTCCTTCTATATGCTGTCAAATGTCATCTTTCGTCTGAGGCTAATGCCCTGATGCTGTAACAGGTTCTGCCTGGGAAGTCCCACTGTGCTCCTGTTGAAATTGGGCATGCTTTGTCCATGCAAGGCCATATTAATTTATCAGGTTTTGCCTGTGGCTTTAGCTCTTGGTGTTGTGGGAATGTATGCCTATTGATAAAAGGTAACTTTCTGGCCTCCTTGTATGAAGAGAATGAGAGAGGGATTAGAGCAGGGCAGTGAAAGTGAATGTCTGTGACTTGCCCAGGATACAGTTTGAGATGTTATCTGACTTAGGCATCTCAGTAGTTTAACTCCAAAGCTCAGCTGTGTTGATCTTGCCTACAATAGTCCAACAGAGCACTCTGATTGGTGGGAAAACCTTGATCAATCCCACAGATACTCAGTTTCTAGAATACATATGATGATATCCCTCTTGCCCCTATAGCTGGCTCAAGGGAGGAAGGAGGGCTCCTGTGGTGCTGCCACTTTCTGCTGTATGCCATTCAAATTGTTGGGATTTTCATTTTTGAAAATCAGGCAATTTCAGGGAGTTTCATTTCCTCTCTCACAACCTCCTGTAGTATTAATGGCTTTATTGTAGAGGTTGGGCTTGGTGTCTCTGTAGTTTTTCTGAAACACAATGAAGTGCCAGGTATGTTTTAGGCTGTTTTGTTCTCTCTCCTTTGTACCTTTTATGACAATCAAATTATGGTTGGAAATTTTACAGCCCATACCAGAGTCTGCTGTTTGTCAGTTCTGTCACATATGGGCCTGTGAGCCTTCAGCTTATTCAGGTCTCCATTTCACATATGCCACATAATCCTAGTATGAGACAAAACAGATTGAGGTGACCTGGAATTCACAAGCTTCTCTTTGATCATCCAGTACATGAGCTAATGGGAAGAGCAGCTACATATGTGCAGTCCAGCTGCCAACTGCACCTTGCACTAAAAACACCTGCTAAATGTAGGGAGTCTCTTTTGAAGTGAGGTCATATGGTTTTAGGTAAGAGCTGGATCTCCTATCTAGTAGTAAATAAGAAAGTGAGAAACAGCCCAATTGGGCAGCAATAAGGTAATCACATTTCCTATAACCTGAGAATCAGTCTTTAAGGTATGGACAGAAACGTGTCAGGATATGACTTATTCTTCAGTGGCTCTTTTAAAAAACATTTATTTTGTGAAGGGGAAGGGGATAATGGGATATATTTTTCAGCCAGCATTTTAATATTCTGTACTTGTACTAATGATAAAATCTGCACTTGGCAACTTTTCGTTTGTAGAGATCTCATTTGATTCAAACTTTAAGGCACGTTGTAACCAAACAATCTGCTTAGCTTGAGACAGGGGGTGTTACTTGCTCCTGAATGTCTGGTGGAGCAAGAAATTAGTACCGCTAATTTCTTTTTTCATTGCTGTTAAGAAGGGCCATTGGGTATGTGGAAAGAAATGAAATCTATTTGTTTTTGTCTGTGCTAATAATAAGGGAAGACTGGTTATAAGAGCAATCTCCAGCAAAGGCGGTTTCTTGGTCTGTGGCTGGGTTTAACGATCTTGTTTACCCTGGGTCATTAACTTTCTCAGCTAATTGTTAATCCCCAGGAAGCTTGTACCCCAATGATCATTGTTTAAAGACAAGATACCTTTTCCTTCCACACTTTCTTGCTCACCATTATCATTGCCCTCTCTCCAATTTGTACACATCCCTTGTGTACTGTGTGGGGGGGCGGGTGCAAAACTGAACACAGTACTCCAGATGTGGCCTCAGCAGTGC